>NC_043709.1:8941937-8974107 GCF_006229205.1 Suricata suricatta | reverse complement strand
TGAAAGTATTAGTACAGCTAAAGAGAAAGGAAAACAAGGAGGAGAGAAGAACCTGCAGATTCCATTATTTAATTGATGGATGAAAGGATTGGTTGGAAACATTTACTTTTTCATGATTGTACTCCCCGCGAAACCCCACTTCACATTCACTTGCACCTGCTGAGACCTTAGCCCTGACCAGGTGCTGGTCATTCAGAGAAGAGTAAGATGAAGACCTTGGTCCCAGAGAAGACACAGTCCAGTGAGGGCACAGATGTGTCAACAAATAGATATAGAAGACTTTATTCTACCTGTACTCTGGTACAGGTGTGGAGTGCCGATTCTCTCCAAGGAGGGAGCAACTGACTCTCGGGAAAGTGGTACTTGAGTTTGCTGCATCTAAGGCCACTAGTAGGCTTATGGGGGTGGGAGAGCACAGTTTGCTGGGGAACGGCCAGTGACTCCATGAAGCCTGGGCTCAGGATGAATGTGGTACAGTGGGAGGTGACAGTGAAAAGGGTGAGGGTGAAAATGCAGAGGGAAGTAGGGACCACAAGAGTCAGAAGGATTTTGAATGGCATGTTCAGGGACTTGGGTATTCCTGGGAGTGTTTCCTAGTGTTCTCTTGGGCGAGAGTGGAGAAAGTAGCTGTTGGACAGTTTCAAGTAGGGCAAAAACATGGTCAGATCTGAGTTATGGGAAGATCTCCTGGGCAATGAATATGGTGGATCGGACTTGGAGTGGGTAGACAGAAGGCGGGCACGGTGGGTTTGGTTTTGAGACTTGGCAGTTCGAAGTGTGCGTGGCCCTTGCCGATTCCCCAGTCGCCTTCCTGGTGCATTTTGAGGGTCCAGAGAACGTCTGACTCAGCCTCCAGATTTCCCCAATCCTCTTTGCCAAGTTTCTCCAGGAGATGGAAGTTGGCCTTTGAGGGGGATGAAGCTCTCGCCTCCGCCTCTCATCCAAACTTCTAAAAGGGGTCCACGTTTGCTGTGTTCTCTTTCTCACCTCCCATTCAGTCTTCAGCCCACTACAATCTGGCTTCCACTCCCACGCTGCCACCACCGAAATTACCTCTTCCATGGTTACCGGTGACCTCCTGAAGAGCGGAATCCAACAGACCCTTTTTGTCTTTATCTTATGGACCCATCCCCTCTTCATGAAATTCTCTAATCCAGAAGTAGTGCCTGAAAAACCCTTTACAATGCAGATTCTAGGGCCCCTTGGCATCATAACAGTATGGGCAGGAATCTGTATTTTTCACAAGTACTCCTGGTACACATTCACAGTTGAGACTCACTGCTTTATCCTAACATCTGGGACACTCCACTCTCCTGGATCTCCTCAAACCTCTCTTCCTTTCTGGCTCCTTTTTCCTTTGCTTGGCTCTATTTTCTCCTTACCGATGTTCTTAAATTTCTTCCTACCCTAGGCCACATCCTCATCAGCAATAGTTTCTCTTGGTCACACTTCCTAGTCTTGATACTCTGGGAAAGCCCCTCTGGTGATTCCAAACCGTTCCAGGGAGTTATGTCTCCCCATGCATATCTTGTTGAGAATTGCTTCCTTAGGTCTTGTCCTCTAGGGATCTCATCTACGCCCATGGTTCCATTGTCAGTATCCTAGATTCCGATGGTTCTTGTGTTTCTCTCTCCAGAGTAAGCTTCTCCCTGGAGCCCCAGACCTGAATATCCAAATGCTCCTGGCCGTCTCCACCAGAATGTCCCACAACATCTTCGAAGTCAATATGTCCCAAACTGAATTGATCATCTTCCTCTGATTTGCTCTCCCTCTGTCCTGCATCTCACTCAGTGGCACGACCAAGTTGCTTCTATCAGAAACCAGAGAATTGTGTCCTTTGTACTTAGCTCCCCCTGCCATCTCCCACCTCAAGTCAATCACAAGCTTCTCAATTCTGACTCTAACTATGTTTTGACTGCAGCCCCCTTTTGGTTGTCTTCATGGCACTCCCCACGTGCACTGCACTATGATCCCGTCTGTATTATAGCAACGTCTTCCTAAAGAGACTCCTTGACTGCAGTCTACCCTTCTCCAATCCATCCTCCATGCCACTGTCAACGTGATGCTACAAAACCCAATTTCACCACTGCAGTCCTCTAACAACTCCTTCCCTGTGTCCACAATTCCCCCATCACCTTCCAGGTGACCTCTAGATGCCCCGACCTAGCATTTGAGGCGTTCCCCTGGCGTGACCCATGGGTGCCTCCATCTCTTCTTGCTGCTCCTTCCCCTGGGCTCTGCACCCCAGCTACACCAACTCTTATGGCTCTTGACACCCTCCAAACTGGTTCTCAGCTCGTCTTTACTCATTCTTTCTTGGCCACATTCTCCCCATAGCCCTCCAAAGGGAGTCCATATACCTTCAGTCTAAGTTGGACACACTGGGATTCCACCCGTTGCAACCACAAGAGACCTCTGTGCTCCCATCTCCTCTGGTGCCTGTTCCTGTCTTGATTCTTGTCCACAGTTTAATTCTCTGTCTTCCCTGTGAGCTCCTGGAGAGCAGGAACCCTGTCCTATACATCTCTATAGCCCTGTGTTACACACAGGATCTAGCAGAGAGTAGGTGCCTAGTAAATGTCTCATGAATGAATGCATGAGTGAATGAACGAAGTGGATAGTATCTTGCCCCACTTCTTCAGACTCAGCTCTTATCAATCCTCAAGTTCAGCCAACATGTCAGCCACACCCTTTCATGCACTGCTCCTGCTCCTGATGTTTACCATGGCTGTTGGGGGACACCCTGGAACCGATTAGCAACTGGACCAGCTGCAAGTAACAGAGTGACTTAAAACAGCCTAAATGTATTACCTTACAGTTCTGGAGTCAGAGGTCTGACATGGGTTTCCCTGGGCTAAAATCAAAGTGTCCCCAGGGCTGTGTTCTTCGCGAGGCTATAGGCTATAGGTGAGACTGTTTCTTTCCCCTTTTCCAGCATCTAGAGACTTTCCACATCCTTCTGACCCCGGCTCTTCAGCCTCCCTGTCATATCTGAGGACTCTTCTGATTACAGTGGGTCTATCCAGATAATCCAGATTAATTTCCTTATCTCCCAGTCATCTGATTAGCAACCCTAATTCCATCTGCAGTCTTATTTCTCCTTGTCATGTGACATAACATAGTCCCAGGTTTTAGGGGTCAGGATATAAACATCTTTGGGGGACATCTTCCACCTACTCTTGTCATTTTGGGTAAATCTTTCATGGGTAATTGAAAAGATTGTATACTCCGTAGTTGGCTCTGTTACATCAAATTTGTTAATTTTGTTCAAATTTTTTATACTCATACCGAATTTTTTGTCTGCTCTCTTTATAAATTTTGAGAGAGAAGTGTTAACATACCCCACTACAATTGTGTCAAATTTTGTCAAATTTTCCTCTTGGTTCTGCCCATTTTAACTTTCTGTATTATGAAGCTGTGTTAATACATGCACCCAAATGTATAATTGTCATATCATTCTAAAAGACTGACTCTTTATCACCATGAAATGTCCTTTTTATCTCTAGCCGTGCTTCTAGTCTGAGAGTCTAGTAGAGCTGCACCAACTTTCTTTGAATCAGTGTGTGCACGGTACATATTTTTCTATCTTTGAAATTTCAACCTGTCATATAACCTGTTTCACAATATTAATATTGTTGGAATATTTCTCTTTTTAAAAAATTTATTTATTTTGGGGAGAATGCAGCTGGGGGAGGGGCAGAGAGAGGGGAACAGAGGATCTGAAGCGGGCTCTGTGCTGACAGGCTGACAGCAGAGAGTCTGATGTGGGGCTCGAACTCACAAATGACGAGATCATGACCTGAGCTGAAGTTGGATGCTCAACAGACTGAGCCACCCAGGTGTTCCCAGAATATTTCTCTATTAATATTTAATGTAATGACCCACTTACATTACATTCAGCTTTAAATCCATCAACTTACTATTCATTTTCTATTTATTCCACTCTTTTTGTGTTTCTTTCTCTTCCCTTTTTAAGCCTTCTTTTGAATTATTTTTATTATTTTTCCCCCTGTTGTAACATGTTAGTTACATATTCTCTTACAATCCTCTTAGTAATTACCCTAGGAAAATAAAATATTGATCCTAGATGTATCAAATCAATACTCTTACCACATCCAGGACAATGCAAGGGAATTAGAATATTTTAACCGCATTTACCTCTTCCCACCTTTTATTCTGTTGTTATCATGAATTTTAAACCTCACAGGACATAACTGTTACTTTTTTCGATTGGTGTTAATTTAAGACTTATCCACATGCTTACTCTTTCTGTTGTTCTTCATTAGAATTTCCATGTTTTCTTTCAGGACCATTTTCCCTCTCCTTAAAGAGTTTTCTTTGGTCCTTGAGAAAAGCTCTGTGGGTAACAAAACCCACTGGTGATAAATATTCTCCTTTTTCCTTGTCTGAAAACATCTTTATGCCATTTTGATTTTTGAGGAGTTTTCAATGAATATAGAATTCTAGAATGGTGGTTATGTCAATATGTTGAAGGAATCACTTTACTGTCTTCCTTTTCCCATTCCTTCTATTGATAAGTTAGTTGTTTTGGTCATTGCTCCTTGGAAGGTAATGCATTTTTTTCTCTGTGGGACCTTAAAATTTTTAAGATTTTTCTTTTTCGTTCTGATTTTAAGCCTATTTCACTATCAAAGTCCTAGTTGTGTGTGTGTGTGTGTGTGTGTGTGTGTGTGTGTGTGTGTGTATTTCTTTTTGTATTTCTCATGCTTGGTGTTCCCTGAGATTCTTAAATCTGTGGTTTTATGTCTTTCAACAGTTTTTGGAAAAATGTCACATGTTGTCTATTCAAATACTTTTTCTTCCCGACTTGCTCTCTCTACTTCTGGGACTTCTTCTTGTTAGATCTGTTCACAATGTCCCATATTAATGTTATGCCTTTTCCCCCCTTTACTTTCTATTCTTTTCTCTCCGGTTTTACTCTGGCTCATTTCTTTTGAGATCTCTATTACTAGAGTTTACAATCCCTTCTTCAGGTCTGTCTGACCTGCTGTCAGACATATCTGTTCAGTTCTCAAATTCAGTTAAAGTATTTTTCAGCACTGGAACTTTTATTTCATTATTTTTCATAGTTTATAGTTCTCTTTTGAAATTCTATTCGTCATCTACATTGTAGGCTCCACGTGCAATGTGGAGCTTGAACTCACAACCCTGGGGTCAAAAGCCAGATGCTATACTGACTGAGCCAGCCAGGTGTTCCTGTCATCTGAATTCTTAAATATATTAACCATAATTATTTTCAAGCCTGTACCTTATAACTACACCACATGGATCTCCTAAACAGGTCTTTAAAGAATGTTTTTAATGTTTATTTATTTTTGAGAGAGCAAGAGACAGAGCATAAGCAGGCAAGGGGCAGAGAGAGAGGGAGGCACAGAATCTGAAGCAGGTGCCAGGCTCAGAGCTGTCAGATCTCAGACTGCCAGATCATGACCTGAACTAAAGTCAGACGACCAATCGACTGAGCCACATAGGCGCCCCAAAGAGGTCTTTTTAAAATTAGGCTTTTAATTTTGAGATCTTTATAGATGCACGTTCAGGCATAAGAAGTAATACAGAGAGGGCCTATGTGTCCTTTATCCAGTTACCATCAATGGTAGCATCCTGCAAAACGACAGGAGGCTATGGCAGCCAAGATATTGACATTGATAGGAAAGTATTCAGATTCCCCATTTGTACTCAAGTGTGTGTGTGCGTGTTTGCTGTGTTCCATGCAATTTTATCACATGTGTAGGTTTGTTGGCCTTTAAAAAAAATTGCCTCTTGATTTTTAGTCATTCAGTTTGGTTTCCAGATATGTCTGGTGATGCCAAACCTTGTGTAACAAAAATATAATGTGAGTTTGGATGATGTTGTTATCCCTCCTCCAGAGAGAACTTACTTTTGCTTTTGGCAAGATGTTGGTGAAGGAGGAGACACCTTAATTCAATCAGTGAATGAGAGGCTTGGAAGCTGGGATTCCATCTTGGGAGGGCTGGAATACTTCCAATTTACCCTACTTTCAGAGTGTCATCTTTTGGGGTCTCACTGAAAGCCTGGGTCACTTACCCAGAGCCCCTTATCTTGAGCTCCAGTTTTTAGCTGGAATTTCCTTCTGTTTGTTATGCAATTTCTTGCATCTATTAGCCAGCTGCTCAGCCTCTGCTCTCTGCTCAACATAGGCATTAGTTGTAAGTGGGCAGGTGCTTCAGGAGGAAAACTGGAGCCCCCAGGTCAGGCTCTCCTGTCTGAGCTTCTGTGCTCCAAGGGATCTTTGTCACTTCACGCTCACCTCTCTTGAGCCTGTCTAATGCTTTTCTTGGGTGTTTCGGGTGTGGTGTTGGGTGTTTCTAGCTTTTCTCAGTGGGAGAACTAATCTGAGACAGAAATCTCCATCGGCCTTTGTGTCTCAAACCAGCATTTGACATCCCTGAGCGGCTAAGAGGAAGACAGAGTCGCAGACCATATAGGGCAGCATGTGAGTGCTTGCTCTGGAGTCAGGCGGGATTAAAATCCCAGTGTTGCCACTTTCCAGCCTGAAGACCTTGGACAAGTGTCTTCATCTTTCTGGGCCTGTTTTCTAGCAGTACTTCCCTCCCAAGGGTTAAATAAATGAATAGGTGTCAAGTGATCAGAGCAGTGAATGTCTGGCACGTAGTAAGCACTTACTAGAGATCGGTTATTAGTCAGCAAATACATACTGAGCCCTACTCCCAGGTGCTGGGATACCCACTGTGGTGGAAAAGACACCTTCTCTCGTGGGGCTTACACTCTGGGTGACCAACAATTTTTTAACGTTTATTTATCTTTGAGAGAGGGAGAGAGACAGAGCGCAAGAGGGGAGGGGCAGCGAAAGACGGAGACACAGAATCTGAAGCAGGCTCCAGGCTCCTGAGCTGTCAACACAGCCCGACGCAGGGCTTGAACCCACAGACCCATGAGATCATGACGTGAGCTGAAGTCAAATGCTTAACTGACTGAGCCACCCAGCAGCCCCTCTAGGTGACCTACAATTAAAAGTAAATAAACAAGATCATTGTCAATGGGAAGTTCACTCTATGGAAAGAATGCAGATGATAGAGCACATGACCCCCATGATAGAGGTTTGTGTCCAGGATAAGGCTCAGTTCCCAATTCTGAGGTCACGGAGAAGACCGAGGGAGTCGCAGAGTGTGACCAGGCAGCGCCTGAAGGCTGAGAGGTCAGCAAAACATCTGCGACTGTCACGTGACAAGCTGAGACCTAAGTGACAAGAAAGAGCAAGTCCACTGAGAACAAGGGGAAGGTGCCTTCCAGGCGAAGGGAACATGTGCAAGATCCCCGGATCTCACATGCTTGGGGAACTGACGGAGGCCTGCATGGCCCGCCACATAATGGGAGAAAGAGGGAGAGTTACTGCGTCAGACCTGAGAGGTGGGCAGGGGTCAGGTCACACAGGACTTCATAAATCAGGGTGAGGGTATGGATTTCATTCTAAGTGTATCAGCAAGCTTTGAGAGTTTCGTGAAGGGGAAGGATCACATTTTGATTGCAGCGTGATCATTCTGGGCACTGCACGGAGAAGGGATTTGAAGAGGGGTTGTTGCAGGAGTGCAGTCAACAGAGGATGGTTTGTACAGCTGGTGTGGACGGAGGGTGCCGGAGGCGGAGAGGAGTGAACAGGCTGGAGATACATGTTAGTAGTAGAGTCAGAAGACGGATGAGGAAGAGGGAAGTCAGTGATAACACTGGCAGTTCTGAGTTGGACAACTGGCAGATGGTAAGGGGGAGGCTTGGGGCAGAAGTCCAGGGGGACCAGGAGTTTGGGATATATTCATTTTGAGACTCCCATTAGGCAACCTGGATATACACATGAGGAGTGCAGGGTCTAAAAAGGAGTTTTATTTGTCTGACAGTCATCAGATGACAGCCAAAGCCATGAGCCTAGATGAGATTTCCTAGGGAGAGTGTCTAAATAGAAAGAATAGGGGAAACTGGGTGGCTCCATCAGTTTAGCACAGGTCATGATCTCGCCATCCATGAGTTCGAGCCCCACATCCGGCTCTGTGCTGACAGCTCAGAGCCTGAAGCCTGCATTGGATTCTGTGTCTCCTTCTCTCTGACCCTCCCCCACTCATTTTCGCTCTCTGTCTCTCTCTCTCTCACACCCAAAAATAAACACTAAAAATTTTTAAACTTTTAAAAATGGTTTTTAAATTTATTTTTGATACAGAAAGAGACAGAGCACAAGAGGGGGATGGACAGAGAGAGGAGACACAGAACCGGAAGCAGGCTCCAGGCTCTGAGCTAGCTGTCAGCACAGAGCCTGACTCGGGGCTCGAACCCACAAACATGAGATATGACCTGAGCCGAAGTCGGAGGCTTAACCGACTGAGCCACCCAGGTGCCCCAACACTAAAAATTTTTAAATAGAAAGAATAAAGAGACTCAGGGCTGTGCCCTGGGGCACCACAGATTTAGGGGATGGGGAGATAGGAAGGGATTGGAAGATGCCTGGGAAGGAACAGCCAGTGGAGTAAAGCAATGCTTCTTTTTTTTTAATTAAAAAATTTTTTTAAATTTATTTTTGAGAGAGAGACAGCGTGAGCAGCGGAGGATCAGAGAGAGAGAGGGAGACACAGAATGAGAAGCAGGCTCCAGGCTCTAAGCCGTCAGCACAGACCTCAGTGCAGGGCCAGAACTCAGGAGTCTTTGAGCCGTGAGATCATGACCTGAGCCAAAGTGGCTGCTTAACCGACTGAGCCACGCAGGAGCCCCCGGAAAGGTATGTTTTGAAAGGCAAGACAAGGAAATCTCTGGAAAAGGAAGGAAGGGTTACCTATGTGTCTGTGTAGCTGGGAGCTCGATTCAGATGACTACAGAGGCCTGGCCGTCAAGTTTCCTACGTGGAGGTCACTACTGGCCTTGACAAGAGTGATCTGAGCGAGCCATGGGGGCAGTGGCGGAGTGGGAATCGGCGAAGGAGCGAACGAGAGAGGGAGTGAGTGGCAGAAAGACTACAGACCCAGGTCCAAGACCTAAGGCAGTTAACTCAGCCGCCTTAGGATGCTCAAACCCTGCACATCCCCCCAAAAGGCCTTATCCTTGACCAGTGGCTGCTAGATAACTTCTGAGCCCTTGGAATATCCTGCGTGATCAGGGTCATATCAGAGGATGGATGTTAAGTAACTGACTTATGGAAAGCACCTGCTTTTATTTGCCAGGGGCCCTGGGTCAGCTTTCCCTCCGGGTGCGGGGGCTGGAGCCTGGGTAGTTGAGGCTCACACAGGTGCTCCACGCCAAGTACAAACCCTGGGCACCAAGGCTCAGGTGAGCTTCCCTGGATGATGATTTTCTGTTCAGGTGTCACACATCATTGCTGGCGGGGGGTGAAGCAGTGTCCCTGCCACCCCCACCTCTCAACACCAGATGGAAACAAGGAAACACCTGGAGGTTTGCTCGTGGTCCCTCCTGGACTCTGCCCTATGTACCTTTCCCCCCTGGATCTGGTCACTGGAATGAGCCCTAACCAAGAGAAGAACAGCCTTTCTGAGCCGCGTGAGTCCTTCTAGGGACTCATCAAATCTGGGGCTGAGTGGTCTTGGGGACGCTGACACACCAGCTTTTTCAAGAAGTCTTGCAGTGAAGGTGGCAAAGAGAGAGCAAGAGCCGAAGGAGGCCGTTGGGGCTTGGGGTGGGGGGATCTTGTTTGAGGAGATACCAGGGCACATTCACAAGCCTGTTGGAAGGACGCTGTGGACAAGGCAAAGTTGGTGATTCGGGAGAGATGTTCTTGAGAAGGCGAACGGGGTGGGGACACAGGGACTTCTACTAGGAGCAGGGACAGATCACTCTGAGTGGCAGGAGGGCCGTCAGAGAACGCGCAGGTCTGTAGACGGACTTGGTGAGGGGATGATCGTTTGCTTCCTCGGTGGACTTTGGGGCAAGGTCACCCGTCAAGGTGTAGGGCTCTCAGATGTCTAGGGGAGACAGAGGGGGTGATCTTTAGCCATTTTGGAGAGCAAGCCCCCTCACTCAAGGCAGGTGCTAAGACTACCCAGTGGGAAAAAACCCTTTCTGGAGATCTCCGGCCGTGAATTTAAAATGAGCGTCAAGGCGCATCAGAGCCCAGTGCCTTTCTGCCTCGGGGTTCAGCTGTGCAGGTGCTGGCATCAAGCAGGTGGACCCCGGGATTAAACCAGGGTTGGGCATGGCTAGCTGAGTGGGACAGAGGGAGAGAGGGTGTTTGTAAGTAAATCAGTGCAAGAGAGGATAAACAAAGTGTCTGCCTGCAGCTTAATTTTGCTCCGTGGTAAGTAATTAAAAGCAGTATTTTAAAACAAATCTGGATTCCTTTTGGAGAATGAAGAAAGCACATGAATTTTTCAGATCACTCAGTAGACCTCAGCTATGTTTTTCTTGTTTCAAGGGCTGCTTCCAGCTAAATCCCCATGGTCTTCACTGGGTGAGTTCACTTGGGTGGGAAATTTGGGAAGCTTTGGGAAAGCCTGGGAAGGCGTGTCCTACTGGAGGGATCCCTTGACTCGATTGGGCCCCTGGCGTTTCACAGGGTCTGTCTGAGGACATGGTCCAACTATGAGCAGTGACAATATTGATGGAGCAGGGGGGTCGAGGCTGTGCCCCTAAGATGGGGTGGACAGGGAGGGCTGGGGACTCGATCAAGACCTCCCAGGGGTATTTAGGGTGGATGCTGGAGGGGGGCGTGGGGGTAGCCGACCCTGACACTGTCTAAGGGTCCAGCCTAGATGCCAAACAAGCCACAGGGGTCTAGATGGACTCTGGAGCAGGGACAGGCTGAAATACAACTGTCCCTCCCTCTCTCCTACCCCATCTCTCTAGGACCCGGGGGAGGCAATGCTCTGGGGGTCCAGGCAAGTGACTCAGGCAGATTGGGTCTCAGGGAACAAGTCAGGGACCTGGTTCCCAAAATTGGGGCACGAGGTGGGGATGGGGTGTTGGGAACGAGGCCAAAGCCCAGTTATCAGAACTGGGACAGTTTCCGTGTGGGACTTGTGTTCTCTACATCCTTCCTGCATAAATCCTGGGAACCGGGGTGTGTCTACACCTGGGAGCTGGCAGCACTATTTGTTTGAGGCAAAAGTGGGGTTGGGTGTGACTATGGGGTGCTGCCGCAGCACCTGATCTGTCCTTGGCTACTTCCCTGCCCCAAGTAGCCCCCCACTTTCCTGCCTGGCCCCCCCAGGCGCGCTCCCCCCTTGCAAGAAGAGCCTCAGAGTAAACATTGTTTATTTAGAACATTCAAATTTACAAAAACAAAAAAGTAACAAAAACCCATGACATGTCTCATACACACACACACACACACACACACACACATACACACGTGTTGCATCTCATGTCACTTTATGTACAAAACTGGGCAAGGAGAAGGGGGGATGGGTCACCAGGAAGGTGCACTAATTTCACAGTGTCGGACAGCTGGACGCGCTCACTCACTGCTCAGCCTGGGCCCACGTGAGCCCCTTCCCCACCCAGCAGGGGTGAGGTGGGATTTGGGGTGGCAGGCTGCTGTGACAGAGGGGAAGAGAATGATCCCAACTTTGGGAGGGGACCCCTTCTCCAGTCTGCTCAGGGCAAGGTGCTAGGAAATGTGGAGGAGCAGGGACCCAGTTCTTGGGGGTGGGGGTAAGGACCGCTATGTTGTGGAGAGTCAGAAAGCTGAGATCAGGTCTCCAGGGGTCCTGGCTGGGTGGCCCCGAGGGGCACTCACCTTCCCTGGGCCCCCGGATCCTCATCTGTGAAACAAGGCCTCTTGAAGAATCCTTCCTGCCCAAAGCTGTGGTCCAAGGTCATGCACAATTATGGCAAGGTGATCTGTCCCCTTGGGATGTTGACTGGGGGTTCAACACGCCACAAAGGTGGGGAGATCTGGCAGATAAGAGCTGTGAAGCACCTGGCACGGGGCTTGGCCTAAAGCAGGAGCTTAAGAAACTTCCTTTTCCCCCTTCCCTGACTAGGGCTCTTGGGAGACTATCCGGCTTCCTCTTCCCTTTCATTTCTCCTGGAAACTAGCCAGATGCAGAAGGGCTGACGTGGTGGGCACACTGCAGAGGCACATGTTCCCTGAAGGGGCTGAGACCCCTCCCAAGGCCTCACCCAAGGGGACCAGGCCATCCCGGGCCTCTGCCTTCACCACAAACTCTGTGAGGGTAGCAAATGGGGTAAAGCATCACTTCAGGCCAAAATCCACTGGAAGCAACAATGCTAAGTGTCCCTACAGAGAGTAGGGGTGCCCATCCCTTTGGTCCTGGATGTAACCTGTTTGGTTTGAACTCTGGACTCCATCACTTTCCAGCTGACTGACACTGGGCAGGTTACTTCACCTCTCTGTGCCCCAGGGCCCTCCCTTGTATAATGGGGCCCAGAACTGTTCCAACCTCCTAACTGCGTTGTGAGGATAAATGAGATGATGCCTGTGAGGTGCTCAGCACAGCGCCGGACACTTAAGGTTGTAACAACCCAGGCTCTGGGCACCGTCATTAGCCACAGCAGCCCCGGGACACAACCAAGCGACACTTCTAGCTCCTTTCGCCATCTTCTTGACAGCGCCCAGGAGCAGCTGAACACAACCAAAACCGGAGTCCTGACGGCAGGCGGCGGGCAGAGGTGAAGAACGATCAGTGGGTGAAGGAGGGGTGGGGACCCCAGGGCTTTCATCTTCCTGGAGTGGGGATGGGTCCCCACCAATGGCCTGGACTCACAGCCTGCATCTGGACGCCCCCAGTTTGTTCCTGTTCCCTTCCGAGGGCTGACCAGGGTGACTCAGCAAGGACTGAGGTCAGACGTCTCATCATGAGCATGGCAAAGCATGAAGGACTCGGATGACGCCTCTGGTGGGCTCAGCGATCAAACAAGGCCTGTCACTTTCCCGCTAAGACCCTTTGTTTCCCCCAGGGCCTCCACAAGAGCGGCCTCCTTAACACAAGACCGGAAGCCCAACAGAGCCCGGTGTCCCCACAATCCGAGTTCTGAATCCCGCTATCTCCCCAGCAACAGTGTATGTCATTAAGAGACGCTTGACCCGGCCCCTGAGCTGATGTCATTGGCTGTTACCAGGGCAACCTAGGTCTCAGCAGGTTCCAGCGGAAGCATGCCCTCCTGCTGCTTCTGGCGGGAGCTGAGCTGGAGGTGCCCAGCGGTCTATTCGTGCTCTTGAAATGGAAACAAGGATCTGGGGGATGGAGGCCACACGTTTTGGAGGGGCCTCCATGGCAATGGGCCCCACGGCCTGCAGCTCTTGCGACATGCCTTGGGTTATGGGCAGTGGGGAACAGAGACGGGGAACAGAAAGCAGGGCAAAAGGCACCTGTCCCTGCTTGAGCCCAGCAGCCTGCCGCTGCCCAGACACCTGGTAGGTGACTGGCAGAAGGGACACCTGCGTTTCCAGCTTTCTCTTCCTGCCAGAGTGCCTGGAGACCACACCTGCCCTCCCCCTCCCTCCTGGTGGGGCCGGACACCAAGACGTTTCTGCGAGTCATAAAGGAAGATGTTCATGGTGGAAAGCCTTCTGACCTCTCAGATGTCCAACCTCTCCGGTGAAGGCTGGACTCAAAGACACTCATGGACAGGCAGTGTGACACAGGAGGGGAAGAGCACTGACAAGGGATTCAGAAGCCCTTCATTATAGTCCTGGTTCTGCCCCCATTGTGTGGGTGATCCTGTGCAAGGCGTTAGACCTCTCTGAGCTCTTCCCTGTCTATACGAGGGAGAGGTCAGACCGGGTGGCTTTACTCAGCTTTTACATCCTTTTAGTCTTTTCGGGGCGTTGGCGAGGACTCAGGGTGGGGACCTCGATGTCACTATCCCTTTCAGACACTCTCAGCCAGGCCACCAGGGTGCCAGGCTGGGTGGGGGTGGGCTGTAATCCAGAAAAGCTGGTTTTTGCAATCTGTGCATGACGTTGGTCTGCCTGGCCCCTCGCCCTTGCCCCTGCCTCTCTGGAGCCAGTTGCTGACCCTGACCCATGCCCAGCCAGATCCCAGAGCCTCTAGCTCTACCCCTGCCATGTCCCCTTGGTTGCTCAGGAGCTTCAGGCTTGCCCCACCCTATCCACTTAGAATCACAGACCATCTCACGTTTGATCTGGAGAGCTCTCAGAAATGACCAAAGCAAGGGCCTCAGCTCACAAATGAGGAAGGCCAGACCAGAGAGAGCAGGGACTTCCAGAAGGCCACGCAGCAGGTTGGCAGCAGGGCCGGCTGGGAACCATGGGTTCCCCCTTCTCGTCCGGGGCTCTGCACTCCACACTTCTCCCCTCTTTGCCTGCTCAGTGTCTTCCTTCCCTCCCCCAGAGACTGCAGGGCCGGCGGGAGGGTTAGGTCATGTGGCTCTTCCATAGCTTGGGTCTCCAGGGCACAGTGCCTCTGCCTCAAGGTGCACCTAGCCCAGGTGATGGAGCCCAGGTCCTGTCCTGAGCATGGAGGAGGAGAGATGACCTGCCAGTTAGCACACGTGTGGATGGGCACAAGGGGTGACTGCGGCCTTTTGGCCTCCTAGAGTCTTGGTCCCTCAGGCTGGAGCCAGGAAGGGAATGTCTTGGAAACTGAAGTGGGGGTGGACAAGGCATGGAACCAACATTCAAACCACTGCACACAAAGAAACAGGAAAGAGGAGGAAGAGAGGGTGCAGGAGGCTCCATCAAGATCCCGTTGCCCCTTCATGGGCAACTGGTGGACAGACGGAGGAGGGGTGAGTCTGAGTCTCATAGGTCTCTGTCATGCCCTTCTCAGCTGAGGGGACAGCTCTAGAGCTTCTTGTGGCCCTGAAGGGGAAGGGGCCAGGCCTGTTGCACGGGGGACAGGAGGGCAGACAGCCAGGCCTGCCACTGAGATCCCCCCACAGCCCGGCGGGACGTACGGTTGGGATCAGTAGAATCAGACGTGGCTGATGGGCCAGGGTGGGTGGGGGTAAGAGACAGCTCTAGTGTGACACCAAGAGAGTAGACAGAACTGCAGGCACTGCTACCCACCCCCCACCCCCCGGCTCTGGACTCACCCCAGGCTTGACTTGTTGGCTTGAGCTGCTTGTCCCCATCCAAGTGGGGTTAGGGGACAGCCATTGCAGGGCAAGGCATTCTGGAGGTGTAGGGATAGGTGGGGGAAACTGGAGGCACGGCCAGGAGCAGGGCAGGAGGTGGGGCAAGGTATGGGTAGGCTGAGGATGGAATGTGTGCCCCCACAATCAGGTCCCCGAAATGGCAGGCAAGGGAGGGACCCTGAATGAGGTGGCCTTTCATGCCTTGGCCCTCCCCTTGCAGACATCAAAGGCGGCCTTTTTTGCACCCCCGAAGGCCTCCACCAGCTTGTCTTCCCAGGGAAGGACGTTGCCCAGCAGTGGCCCGGTACAGTTGGCAATGCCCAGGACCTGGGCAGGTGTCAGGGCATGGTCCCACAGGTTAAACTGGGCGATGTCACCCACGAAGGCCTGAGTGGCATCAAACCGGCCTCCCAGGGTATCCTGGGCCAAGAGAGGAGCAGAGAAAGGAGAGAGACATGGAGTGAGGCAGCGGAAAAGACAGGCAGGCTGACTCAATCAGGGCCCAAGTCCTGCTGAAGCCCTCCCCACCCCCAGCCCAAAGTTCTAGCCCCGTCCCCATGTTCAAGCTCTGTCCCCAAGGTCCCAGCCCCTTGGGCAGGTCTCTACTCTCTCTGGGTCTCAGTTTGCCCATCTGCAGAATGGCTGGGTCAGACTGAGTGATCACTCCTGTGCTTTTAGGGTCCTTCTACCTAACCCCCCCTTCTCAGGGGCTCTGGGTGAGTGACACATCTACTTAGGCTTCATGCCCCCATGCCGCCCTGCGGCTTACCTGCTCCTGGCCCAGGATAAGGATCCCATGTGGCTTGATGGGGTGCCAGGCGGCCAGGTTCTCGCCAGAGCCCTGCAGCTCCCCATCCTGGTAGGCAGACCACAGCCCGTCCCTTGTAGTCCAGGAGATGCAGATGTGGTGCCAGCCATTGTCCTTCAGGCTCAGGGGCAGCTGGGCCACCTGGACATAGGTTCCACGACCCAGGTCAGAGGTGCCACAAGTCCCAAGGATGGACCAGTGAGCAGGCAGGAGGGACCAGGAGGCCCGTGTCCTTCTTTCCGGGTACTGGCCCAACGCTTGACCCTCCCTTCCTCCCAGCCCAGCGTCTTTCTGCCCACTTTTTCTTCTTTCCCCACAACTTAGCCAGGGAGCTTCTCTCGGATCACGAGGGACTAATCGTATTGGTTTCAGGTGTTTCTAGGTACTTTATTCATCCTCTCACAGGGGGCGGGGTGGGAGCTACATCCCACTATCTCTGAACACCTTACAGAGTGTCTAGCATGCCGCTGGGCTCACACTGGCAGTGGCGGAATGAGCCTCGGACTCTGGGGGCACTGGCCCCCAGTCCAGGCTCTGCCAACCAACCACCCATGGGACCTTGGGGAGGCTGCTCTTCCCTCCCTGGGCTTCAGTTCCTCATCTGTGAAAGGAGGTCAGGCCAAAGGGTGGCAAATAGGGTGGCCACCTCTGCCTCCTCCACCCAAGCCAGAATCACGAACCTAGGCTCAGCCTGGGGATCCTTCCTACCACAGTGCTCTGGGAAGCCGCTGGTGATTGATTCGAATTGGCCCGTGAGATGAAAGGTGTTTGCTGCCTGTGGATTTGGGACTCCCGGGGGGCTCTTTCATCTCCTACATTCTGTGAGATCACACTTGAATACAACATTCTCCGAGGCCGACTTGGTGCCAGGCCTTGTTCTGGACACTGGGGATGTGTGTCTGGTCCTAGCTGTAAATGAGCCTGAGTCTGCACGGAAGGGAAGAGCTTCAGGGACAATATTATAAGACAAAATACCAGGCGCCATTTGGGAGGTACGGAGGCTGTGAAGGCCCATAGGAAGAGGCAGGTGTGGGAACAGCAGACATGATATTCAAACCCATCTGGGACAATAATGGATTTGACTATCCCAACAAGTTGGCGCAGTAGAAGCAAAGGCTAAGAGGCTGGAATAAAAGGAAAACTGAGTAATCGCTGACTTTGACGCTCAGGAGGACTCTTGGAGTTCCCGGAATAGGGCTGCTCGGTGCCCTGTCCAGGGTGCTGAATCCTTTCTCCTGAGACCTGAGTGCTGAGCTTGCACAGGGCCAAGGACGGCAGCCAGGGCGTGTATGAAGGGGCCGTGGCAGCAGGATCTAGATGTTGTCCAGCTACCCCCGCCTTCCTAGGACCTACTGGGCTGCAAGAGAAACTTCTGTTCCCTGGGCCCATCTCCTTCTCCTCCTCTAGGACACTCATGAAAGACACCTCCTGCTGAGCTGGGTTCTCATGGGTGACAACCACTCTTACCAGCTCTATGTGGCTGTGGGCTGGTCATGAGTGGGTGTGATAGGTGGTGTCTGCATTTCCTCAGGGGTCTCAAAAGACCACCATGGCTGCAAATTCCAAAGCCATATGGCAAGCAAAGGAGGATATTTGAGGGGAATGAGGGTGATTAAGACACACCCTCTTCTGCTCAATCACCATGCCCCTGCCACACCCCCCCATGTCCTTCTCCTGCCCTGCAGATAGGCCTGGAGGGTAGGGGATCCAGGCATGGGGGAGATGGGTGGCCCAAGGACAGAACAGTGGAGGGGTTCACAGGGGGTTTCTGCAGCCCAAGACCCTGAATCATATCACCACCCCTTCACCTGCTTGTGTGGCCTGTGTGCATTCTTTGCCCTCTCTGAGCCTCAGCTTCTCCCTGTGCAAAACCATAATGATAAGGGTGCCTACCTCCCAGTGCCGTTGGAGGGTGATTATCAAGGGTGATAATGTGAGTAAAGTGCTTATTAGCACTCAGCCTGGAATAATAACAACAGCTCACATGGATCAAAGCATGTTAAATGCTAGGCTTGCTCACCCCCTTTACATGTATTTAAGCCACTTATTTCTCACCATAACCCCATGAGGTAGAGACTATTGTCATTACTCCTTGACAGATGAGGAAACTGGAGCACAGGGAGTGAAAGGGACCAGTCTAAGGTCACACAGTGCATAAGCAGCAGAACAAGAATTCAAATCCAGCATTCAGGCCCAATCATGGCACCATTCTACTCTCTCTGTGGGGGTGGGGCAGGGAGGAGGATGGGGTGGGGGCAAGGAGTCGACTAGCACTCCCTCCCCATGTAGGTCCTGGACCTCATTTGCTTTCTCTTTGCCCAAGAGAAAGAGAGACAGCGCCCTGGGGACACTTCCAGCCCGGTTCCTACAGTTGGGTCACTGGGGAGCCCCACAGATCTCCTCCGTCAATGGACAGGCCATCACTTCCAGCTCTCAGACCCAGGCCCCTCTTCAGGGAGCCCCAGGTCTGGCTTGTCTTTGTATTCCCAGAACCCAGCCTGGCATACAGTAGGCATTTCATGTGTGTTGAACCTGCTGAGCAGGAGAATTGAAAGGGCCCACAGGCCTTGGGACCCAGCACGATGCGGGTGCTCCTGGAAGGGTCAGCCAGCCTCCCCGACTTTCCTCCCGCACTCCTCAGCCCCCCACTCACCTTGTCATTGATCAGCAGTTCCATGGGGTCGTGGCCCGCCTCCAGCAGCACGATCTCATTGGCCTGCCCGGGCACAGAGTAGGAGAAGGGTGTGCCCTGGCCATTGCCACCTGACCTGGACCGCAGCCACATGCAGACGGTGAAGGCGTAGAGCTCAGGCAGTGCCTTCCGCACACGGGCGTACATGTAGTTGTTGCGGATGGGGATGCTGATCTTGAAGGCATCTGGGGGGCTGTAGGCTGAGGACCCTGAGGGGGGTGGGCAAGGGAGACATGGCGGGGGTCAGCGGCCACTGATGGGATGGGCAGGGCAGACTCTAGAATGGCAGCTACTAGTCCTTGGACATCTGCCATGTACCAGGGGCCTTTGTGGCCTTCTCTGCCCTCTCTCTATGTTGACGGGTGTGGCTAAAGCCCAAGGGCTCTGGACCCGAGACATCCTGAGTTCAAATCCTGCCTCCACACTTCCCAGCCACGTGACCTTCCACAAGTTCAACTTCACCTCTCTCAGCCCCAGTTTTCTCAGTAAAATGGCATAAATAAGATTTCCTCCCTCTCAGGCTTGTGTGAGGGGTGAGTGGGATAGTCCATGTAAAGAGCCTGGCCCAGACGATGTTAGCTATTCCATTACCGTGTGTTAGAGCTCTTTGTCTATTTATTATTTATTGTTTTGAATATTTATTTTTGAGAGAGAGAGAGAGGGAGGGGCAGACAGAGACAGTGAGCATGAGTTGGGAAGGAGCAGACAAAGAGAGGGAGACAGAGAACCCAAGGCAGGCTCTGTGCTGTCAGCACAGAGCCCAGTGCAAGGCTTGAACTCACAGACTATGAGATTGTGACCTGAGCCAAAGTCAGACACTTAACCAACTGAGCCACCCAGGGGCCCCTCTTTGCCCATTTCTTTAGCAAGCACTCTACAGTGCCTTCTACATGGCAGGCACCATCCTAAGATCCTTTACATACGTGATCTTCATTCTCGTGACAGCCCTATGAGGTAGACATTATTATAATCCTCATCTTATAGATGGTGAAACCTCAGCACGGAGGGATTAAGTAATGTTCTCAAGGCCACACAGCTGGTAAGTGGCAGACCTGGGATCTGAACAGGATCATTTTGGGATTCTTTGATATCCAGGGTATCTTCCAGCACAGAGTTTCAGGGATTCTATGCCTTAAGTATCAGAGGGCCTTCTGCAGGCATAGACTGGGGAGTCACCATCTCCAAGGGTGGGGGGTGACACCCACCACACCCACCTCCGGGATAGGAGTTCCCCTCCTCCAGCTGGTTGTTGAGGGCAGGGGTTAGGGGGTTAGGGCTGGGAATGGTGAACTCAGGTTCCCAGGCTTGGCTGGGGCTTGGGGGTGAAGGCTGATGTGATGAAGCATCATGGTAAACTAGCAAGGGGCTCAGTGACTGCTCCTTGAAACCCATTTCATAGATGAGGAAGTTGAGTCCCAAGAAGGGACTTGCCCACAGACACACAGACATCCAGCCTAGTGGCATTCCTCTTCTGTGCCCGGCAGCTGCTGGAGGGGGCATTTCCCCCCAATCCTTAGAAGATGGAGGATAGAGGGGTCAGTGGAAGGACTGAGGAGGGATGAGTTTGCCTTTCTTGTCTCTGCTCCAGCTAGAAACCCACCAGGCCAAGCCTCGCCTCCAGCTGTGCCCCCACTATGGCCCCTCCACCTCACAGCTGACTCTACCTCTGCTTGCAAGGGCTAGCTCGAGGCTCACCTCCTTCAGGAAGCCTCTTGGATTTCCTTCTCTTGAACTTCTGTCCCCATCTAAGCCAGTCCCAAAGAATTACTCAGGATCCATCCTGGTATTCCTAACGTGTCTGTAAGCCTCTTACAGGCGCTTCTCCCAAAGTTTCAAAGATGAAAGGTCCCTAAGAGCTCATGAGTTCCAAGTCCCCATAACTTCAGATGAGGAAAAATGAGGCCTGTGGAAAGGAAGCAAAGTTCCAAAGTCTCAGGCAATCCAGTGACACTTGTGGACCCGGAGCCAGGTCTCCTGAGGCTCATACCTGTGGACTACCCGTTGCCCTGCCCCCTGGGCAGTGCCGGCCAAACCCAGGTGTTTAACGAGTGACAAAATTTGGATTCACTGAAGGTGCTATTTTGAGGGATGGTTAAATGCATAGACTTTGGCATTAGACCCACTTTGAGGCCTGGATCCACTACTCACTGGCTGTGTGACACTGGACAAGTCACTCGACCTCTCTGAGCCTCAGTTCCCTTATCTGTGAAACGGGGACTATAGCAGTACCATACCTGTGTAGTTTGTGAAGATTAAACCAGTGGCTGTGTCAAGTACTTAGCCCACTCCCAGAACATAAGTGCCAGAGAATGCTAACTGTTAAAAGTTACAATAATGATATTCCCCAATTATTCTCACCCTCTTGTGTTCTGCAGCCTCCTCCCCACCACCCCATCTAGCTTTAGCCTCTAGAGAGCATAAAAATGCTTTTGAGTGAATCTGCCACCTCAAGGACCCATCTGAGAACCAAGGCCTCACTGGCTATGCCGTCTGCGTGGCCCCCAGGACCCACCATGCTCCAGCTCAGCGACTCGGTCCTGTAGCGCATCCAGCTCCTTCTCCACTTCCTGCCGCTGCCGGTGGCTGCTGTGACCGAGAGCCATGCGCTCCTTCTCCAGCGTCAGCACCTTGGCCAGCAGCTGGCCCTCCAGTTGGTCCATCTTGGAGTGTAGGGCGGTAGGCACCGCGGGCGCAGGGGCTGGCGCGGCTGAGAAGTTCACACGGGCAGGGAGCTCCTGCTGCTTACAGGGCAGAAACAAAAAAGTGGGGGAGGCATGTGAGGTCACTTGCAGGGAAGAAGGAGAGAGACACGGGGCTCAGAGATGCCTACCACCCCTGGTGATTGACCCCAGATGAGCCTCAGCGTCCCTGAGGGCGAAATGGGGATGCAACACCAAGTTCAAGCAACAGATGTTCAAGGAAAGAGCAGGTTCTTTCCACTGCTGGTGCCTGATGGTAAGCTGACCTCAAGAGCATGTCAGCCTAGGGGGGCGTGGGGGGCTGACAGTGGAGAGCTCTGAAAGCTCCCTGGGTGGTTCTAGAGTTTCAGTCAGGGTTGAGAGCCACTGCCTAGTCCTTAACTGGAAGCCTGTGCAGTGATGGGTCCTTAAAGGAACGGACTTAGTCTTCACTCATTCACTCCCCAAGCTTCTCTAAGATGGTGCAAAGCTCTGAGTGGGCCCTGGGCAGATAGAGGCAGGGGCAGAAACCAGGGGCTTCTGGAAGAGGTATGCCCATTCCAGAGTAGCATGTTCTTAAAGTCATGGGCTATGGGATCAGACAACTCGGGGCTCAAATATAGCTCAAGAACCAATGTGCTGTGTGACCCTAGGCAAACACCTCCACCTCTCTGCACCCGTTTCCTCACATGCAACAGGGCACAGTTGTACCTATTTAGAAAGGTTGGGGGATGGTTAAGTGGTAAATGCCAATGAACAGAACCTGGTTATTGCAATTACTGTCTAGGGCAGCGGGTTATAAGCTGGTCCCTGACACCCTCATCCTGCCTGGGGTGAGGACAAAGTGTTTGGAGTCCCCCTTTTCCTGTCCTAAGACCCTAGTGGACAGGGGAACTGAGGCAGGACTGAGGGGAGGGGCTCTCCTCCCCATCTCCTGCTGGAGGAAGCCCCTTCTGGGGAAGAAGGCAGGCAAGGCCACACGTCCAGACTCTGGGAGGGGTAGTCTCTGGCAGATACTGGGAACATCAGTAGAAAATTAATAATTCAGCAAGCTTCTAGGGGCCAAATTATACCTTCCCTGTCCCCTTGGCTTCTTCCACACTCCCCGGGGGCCCAGGCAGTTCCCGGCTCAGTCAGCCCCCGGCCTTGCCCGCAGGCTTAGCCCCGGACCTGAGCTCACTGAATTCTCCCCATTCTGTAAGTAAGTAAGTGGTGAGCGCCTACTCTGGGCACAGCACGAGGTGCTAAAGAGACAGCTGAGGGTCCAATGCACAGCCAAGAGCACAACCTAACATTTCCCAAGCACCCTGTACCTCGCAGGGACAGCCCCTGGCCCCTCGGCTTGGGGCAAGTACAGGAGACCCTTCGCTTGTGCCACTGGTCCAGCCCATTTGCTGGGTGAGGCTGGCGGATCCCAGTGGATGGGGTCTTGCAGGCCATGTGATGAGGGAATAAATGTGTCCCCCGATAAACGTGCAGGGAGGGCATGGTGGGGAGTGCAGTGCCTGAGGAGCTGGGGGACTGACACGTGGTTCTGCCACTCCACCTTGAAAATGGGAGCAGGTGGGGTGCCTGGGTGGCTCAGTCAGTTCAGCGACCGACTTCGGCTCAGGTCATGATCTCATAGATCGTGGGTTTGAGCCTTGTGTCAGGCTCTGTGCTGACAGCTCAGAGCCTGGAGCCTGCTTCAGATTCTGTGTCTCCCTCTCTCTCTGACCCTCCCCCGCTCACACTCTGTCTCTCAAAAATAAATAAACATTAAAAAAATGTTAAAGAAAATGGGAGCAAGTGGGCTAACTTCTCTTATGTCATTTTTCTCATCTATAAACTAAGGACTTGGAATGCCCAGCTTGCAGAGCTGTGGTCAGCATTAAATGATGGTGGGCAGGAGAAGGGCCCAGACCAAGCCACCTTTACCCCCCACGACAGCCCACATAAGAGGGCACAGCAGCCCTTCTGGCTGTCCTCTGTGTAGTCACCTGATGGCCAGCCAGGCTGGGTTGCAGGGTAAGGGGAGGAGGGGCAGGTGGGCGGGGACGCATGAGCAGCTCCAGTGCACCTGGCCCCACCCCTGTTACGCTAACTTCCCACATCTTACCGGGAAGGCGCCTTCTGACTCCCCAGGTGCCTACAAATCCTGACTCTGGGTGACTAAAAACAAAGCCTCAGTTTCTCCTTCTGTAGAATGGGGACAACCGGACCCTCTCTGTTCATCCCCAGGACAGATGTAAGGATGGAAGAGTGAAAGTGGACGATAAAAGGCAGAATGCAAACTGTGAGCCTTGTATACATCAGCCAACAAAGAGCTAAATACCTCCAGAACCTTCCCTTGATCTCGACAGCCCATGGAGTGACAGACCAGCCACCCACTGCATTTAAGGGAGGCCGAACTTCCAGGAAATCTGGGGAGGAGGCACCGAGTGCATAGAGTACATTGCATCTCAATGCCAGGGGGGCTCCGGCTGGGTGTTCTGGGCTCCGGCACCGTCTATCCTCAGTTTCCCTCCTCCGTGCCAAGCTTGGCATGAGGGGCACACATCTGAATGAGGCAGTGTGCCAGGCCCATCTTTGGCACTGCACACATATTTACTCATCAGTCTTCACAGCCGCTCTTTTTGGTTGGTACTCTTACTGCCCCCAACCCCCATTTCACAGATGGGGGACCTGAGGCAGCCGTCCTTTTGAATTTTCTGCAGCAGTGGGGCTGGGCAAAGCCAACCCCTGTGATGCTCTCTAGCAAAGCGTCCTGCTCCCGCGGAGGGAGAAGGGCCTGGCAGGAAGGAACAGGATGCCTAGTGCGATTCACACCGACGCTGCGGTGAGGAGAAGCCGTGCAGGCAGAGGGAGGCGGGCGTGCAAGCTGTTCTTTTGCCGGAGCCGCCGGCAGGAAGGCCAGGGAGGAGGTGGGCTCTCCAGATCGTGTGCGGCCCCCTCCCCACCCCAGTCTGAATCAGAAGAACACGACTCCCCCCACTTTCCCATCTGCTGCGGGTGCAGGCTGTGCTGCGTGGGCTCCGGGCTGATGCCAGTTGGGCCCCTAGCCCAAGGTAGAGGGGAAGGATGATGATGCCATCACCCCCACTCAGGTCCCGATGAGGCAGGAAAGTGGGGGCTCCGAGCCCACGGGCTGCTGCATGGGGTTCGGTGTAAGCACACAGGCCCTGAGCCAGAGCCGGGGTCCCGCTCCAGCTCAGCGCCAACGGGTTGGCCTCATTAGCGTTCAGCAAGAGGGATGCGGGCAGAGGAGTCGTCCCCACTGTCACTACCGCCTGCCAGGTCCTGGCCAGGGAAGCACCACGAGAACATTTCACAGCCCTCTGAGCAATCTGGGGAGGTGAGGAGGCCCACTCTACAGATGAAGGAACTGAGACTTCGAGGTGGAGTTTCAGGAACCCCGGCGCAGGCCCTTCTGATTCCAGAAGCTGTTCCCATTCTTCCCTCACAGCGTGGGTCTCAGCCTGCCAAGTGGGCACAATGCTGGCTGCCCTGCCTGCGGCGGGAGGGACAGTGGAAGAGGTTCTAGTGGCCATGGAAAGGCTGGGAGGGTCCGGCAGGCTGTCAGACCATGGTGGGGGAGGGGTGGGTGGCAGCCTCACAGATGGCCCCAGATGGGAGGGACCTGCCTGGCCTGGTGGCTCTCACCTGGGAGGATGCAGGGAAGACCCAGCCACTTTGCCCCGGTGGGGTCAGTTCCTCTCCTTTGGGGAGCAGAGGGGGGATGCTGGACCTCAGTGCGCAGCTCACCCCTGACCAGGACAGCGGCGTTGTGGGTGCGGATTCCTCACCTCCCCACTGGACTGCCCCCAGCTCTTGTGTGAGTCTGCGGGCTCAGCTTGGTTCCACCAGGCCAGTGACCTCAATGATTATTTTACTACTTAAATGTCTCTTGAAGGGACCCACCCTTCTCCAACTCCAGCCATAAACCTCTTTGTTTAATCGTGACATTGAGAGAAAAAGCAAGTCTCAGAAGACCAGTTAGATACCGTTTATATAAAGTTGCAAAGATCCAGAACTAGATCATGGATTTGTAAAAGCAGGAAGAAACACAGGGGAGAGAGGAATACAAATTCGGGACAGAGGTGACCCTCTCTTGGGGGCGGGCGGGCAGGGGCTCGGCATTGGGAGGCTCTGAGGGGCATGAGCTGGTCATAAACCTTCTGGTTCTTAGTCTGGACCCCCACCTGTACGGTGTTCTTTATATGTTTGTGTAAGTCTGAGATACTCCGCCATGATTTTCTTAAAAAACAAAATAGGAAAGGAGCATCTGGGCGGCTCAGTCATTGCAATTCCTGACTCTTGGTTTCAGTTCAGGTCATGAACTCACGGTTCGTGAGTTCGAGCCCCATGTCGGGCTCCGTGCTGATGGAGTGGAGCCTACTTGGAATTCTCTCTGTACCTCCTCTGAGTGCTCTCTTTCTCAAGATAAATAAATAAAAAATGAGGTGCCTGGGTGGCTCAGTTGGTTGAGCATCTGACTTCGGCTCAAGACATCATGATCTCGCGGTTCATGGGTTTGAGCCCCGTGTTGGGCTCTGTGCTGACAGCTTGGAGTCTGAAGCCTGCTTCAAGTTCTGTGTCTCCCTCTCTGTCTCTTAAAAATAAATAAATGTTAAAAAGATAAATAAAAACTAAGAAAAAATAGAAAAAAAACCCAGGCAAAAATCCAGAAGCAGAGCCTCTGAGGGTAGAATCTAACCCTGAATAATGGTAACTTTACTTGGCTCCTCTGTCCCTCCCTAGTCCAGGCCACCAGCACCTGGGCTCCTCTGCTGGCCCTTCTCCAACACCTTAGCCAGCGGCAGCCGCCCAACTGCAGATCCAATCGGGTTGCTTAAAATCCTTCAGTAGCTCCCTTCCCCCACTGATAAAGTCCCAGCCCCTCTGATCTCAGCCCTCCCTCCCCACCTCTGCAGGCCACGCTTCATTCCCACCCAAAGTCACCAACGGCCCCCAGCTCCCTTCTCACCCCAGGGCCTTCGTACATTCTGTTCCTTCTGCTAAGAACACACTTCCTGCTCCCGCCCCACCTCCCCTGGCCAAAGCCTGCTCACCCTCCCCATGGCAGCTTTCCCCACACCTGATCTAAGATGCTCCAAAGGGAGAAGAAAGGCGGCTTCTGTGGCGGGGCTAAAGGACTTGGTTCACTGAGTCCCTCCCTCCTGCATTCATTCACCCATCCACATATGCTGTGGCGACTTGATGTCACGACACAGGCACGACTCACATCAGACAGGCCAGCGTCATTCCCCGGCTTCCCCCGCCGCACAAGCTGCTCACCTCCTTTCCTCAGCTCCAAAATGGGTATAATGGGGCCCCTCCTCCAACTTCGGCTCAGGTCATGATCTTGCGGTTTGTGAGTTCGAGCCTGGCTCGGGTTCTGCGCTGACCGCTTAGAGCCTGGAGCCTGCTTCAGATTCGGTGTCTCGCTCTCTCTCTGCCCCTCCCCCACTCACGCTCTGTCTCTCTCAAAAATAAATAAACATTTTTAAAAAATTAAAAATATAAAATGGGGATAACAACAGTTATCCTTCGGGATAGAAGTCATGACAAAATGAAAGAGTGTCCGTGAAGACTGGCATATGAGGGACTGATAAATGGTCATAACCATTATCATTATTCGCTACTACTGAGGCGCAGGAGAGCACAGTGAGTAGTGACTGGGGTGTGGGCCCTGGAGCCGGCGGTCAAGAGGAAAATCCCCGCTGCGTGACCTGGGCACGGTTAACCCCTCTGAGCCTCAGTTTCCTCACCTGTGAAATGGGAATAGTTAACAGTCCCATGGTGCTTATGGGACTCGTTTGGAAGGCCCCTAGAACAGGCAGGCACAGAGGATGCGCTCTACCCCGGCACCTCTTCCTGAGCGCCAGGTGCAGCGGGTCCAGAGGCGAAGGAGTGGGGCATGGGCTGCGCTCCCAGCTGGGGGGCGGGGGGAGCAGACTGGGGCTGTGACAGCACGAGAGCAGGGGTCAAGGTGAGTCAGGGCAGGCCTCGCAGAAGGGCCTCTGCTCTCCAGGAGCCGGCCCAGCAGGCCATGTCTCCACCCCACCCAGCGGCGAAGGGGCAGGAAAGTAGGCCATAGAAGCCAGACTGGTCTTCCCTCCTGGGCTCTGAGGCCTAGAGTAAGCGATAGGACACCCCCAACCCCAGACTCCCTTGCCTCTCCCTCCAAGTATTCCCTGTCATGGGCTGCGTCGCCACAGAATTCCCTCTTAGGCCCTGCCTGTCCACACACTTCTGGGCCCTGGACAAACTTCTGCAGCAAAGATCGGGGATCCCCCTCCCCCCATCCCATTTTAATAGAAAATCCTGGCTGTGAGCTTCACTCAGCTTCTGCTGTGCTGTGTGGCCTTGGGCAAGTCCCTCAGCCTCTCTGAGCCTCAGCTTCCCCTGGAGTCAAATGAGGGGCATGTGGGGGCACATGAGTGCTTCCACTCTGGGTTGGTTGTCTCGGTCCCCGCCCATAGGGTTCTATGGGGACCATGTGCCTAAGATTGTCCTCGGGAATCCCCACCACATTCTCACCTGGTGAGGTATGCCAGCCCCTGCCTGACCTCTTCCTGCCTCCCATAGGCAAGGACCTCACGAAATGGCCAATAAACAGAAGAAAAGGTGCTCGATGTCGTGAGTCACCAGAGACGTACAAATTAAAACCACAGCAAGTTCACTCCACGCCCACCAGAACGGGGAGGGCTTTAAAAATAACCACTCCAAGGATGCCAAGCTTCACACACAGGTGGGCATGGAAACACTCACCGCCACTTCAGCAAAGTGTTTGGCATCACCTCCTAACGCTAAGTAAATGTCTCTCCCGGGACCCAGACACCCACTCCTGGGGATGTAGCCAGGAGAAACGAGGGCTTTCCGCCACCAAAAGATGTCACAAGAATGTTCACGGCAGCCTTATGTGTAATAACCCAAATGTCCATCCACGGGGGAAGGGTAAGTAAATTTGGGCATATTCATGCATCAAAATGCTGCACAGCCTGTAAAAAAAATCACAAGCCACTGCCACCTGTCCCACGGTCAAATATCAGCCATCATGGACAACAGAAACACCAGACATAAAGGGGTGCAGCACTCTGGGGACGTAGGGATTTTAGGGGCCCCAGAGGAGACACTGGAAATGTCCTGTTCTCGATCTGAGTGGTGAGCTCAGGAATGCATCCATATGTAAGTTTCTGCTGAGCTGTACGCCTAGGATTTGTGTGTTTCGTAAGTGAGACATGTGGGCTCTTACGTATCTTGAAGATAAGATATACTTCACACACACACACAAATCCCCCAGGTAAGGCGCTGCCTTCTGCTCACGTAGCTCCTGCAGGGCTCGGACTGGCAGGAAGGGCTTCCTTCCCTGGGGGAGGGCTTACCAGGGACGGGAGCCGAGAGGGCACAGCACGACAGGGCAAGCCGGCTCCTCCGGCGCCGTGCACACCCCTCCCGTCTCATGGATGGGGAATCGGAGAGAAGAAGGAATTTTCTGAGGTCACAGCAAACAGGTGGCAGAAACGGGGTTTATAACACCAGGTGTCTTGCTAGACAAAGGTGTGACACAGGCAGGAGTAGGGGTTAAGGACTGTGCAGTGTGAGGGCGCCACTGGAGACGGGTGCAGCCACAGGGACAGGGGCCACCTGGGGCTGCAGGTGGCTGGTGGGCACTGAGGGTCCATATCCTCAGACACAAGGCTGATGGGCAGAATGCCTCTCACTGGAGCACGCCAGCCCCCTGCCCCGCCAAAGCGGCAGGGTGGGGGCAGCCAGAATCTGCCTAGAACAGGTAGCAGTGTGAGAAAGAAGCAAAAGCAACCAACAGACTTTAGAAAAGGCATCAACAGGTTCTCTGAGGTGCTGTGTTTATCTGCAGATTTCCCTCAGAAACTGGAGGCCAGGGAGCTGGTGGGTGGGTAGGGGCTCGGTGAGGACCGCACATGTGTGTAACCGCCCCCCTAACACACACACACACACACACACACACACACACACACACACACACAATTTCTAAGCAGGAGGCATCTGTCCGAGAGCTCCTAATGTCGAGCCCAAAGGGCCAGGACCAAATCCACCCCTCCTCCCACCCACTTTACAGATTAGAAAACTGAAAAAAAAAAAACAGAGAGGGAAGTAAAGAGCTTAAAGTCACAAGCAAGAAGAACTCCACTTTATGCCGCCAGCCATACTGCTTCGGAGCATACTTAGAGCCCAAAGGTGTTTCTTGAACATCTGGCCCTCGATATCATTTCACGAAGCGGAAGCCAAAGCCAGGGGCATGGGGGTGGGGTGGGGGTGGGGTCTGGTTCCGTTTCTTCGTTCTTATCAGTAAGATGCGAACATACAATGGCCCACTTCACAGGGCTGAAGACTGAATAAGCCAATCAATGTTGTTACTGTTATTTCTCATTAGCCACTGTGACATGAACCTTCTGATGGTCCTGCCAGCCAGCAGGACAAACCTCCCAGGGCTGGCCCCCATCACTCTGGCTCTCAATGCTCAGACACAGACTGGTGCAGGGCACCACCCAGCAAGAGGCCCTGCTCCCACCTGTCTCTCTCACTCTCCTGAGGGTGGGTGAGGTCTGAATCTCTCCAGAAGGGTTTAGAGAAAATGATGCAGACTAAGGAAGGGCTCTGGAACCAGATACTGACAGGCTCCACCGCTGTGTGACCTTGGGCCAATGTCTTAACCACTCTGGACGTTGGTCTCCTCCTCTGTAAAAGGAAGATAAGATGGTCCCTCCCTTGCGGAGGGTGATGAGGATTAAATGAGGTAATGCACAGTCCCTCACACACGGTAAGTGCTCCGTAAGCGTGAGCTAGGTTTATCAAGGCCAGGGTCCCCTGTGACCATCACCAGAGTGTTCCTTCCCCCCACCTTCCCACTCCAAGTTGGAGGCAGGCAAGAAGCTTGCCAGACCAGGTGCAGGATGTGGTTTTATGTCAAAGAAGTGCTGACGGAGTCAGTCTCAGAGCTTCGTTTTCCACATACATTAAATTAATGCAAACAAGGGACCCGGAACATGCATGTGGGGCTGTTGCCATATAAACCATTCAGCCCTTTTGGAAAGTGGTTCTTGGCCACAGCCATACAAGATCAATATCCTCTGACCGAGTAATACCTCTCCTGGGAATTCAGCCTAAAGAAATAATTCATCAGACTTAAGAAGGAAAAAAAAAACCCATCTGCATGAAATTGATCCTACAGTGAGCCTCGAGAAGAACAATAATTAGGAACAACCGACCTCTCCAGCAACGAGAGATGGGCCGAGATGGGCCAGGGACTGATGGGTGGTGGAGCCGGAGATGGATTCCGGCACATTACGGCCATCATTCAAATGGTAATTACCAGCGACCGGTAATTCTGGGACAGCATCTTCATCTGGTAAAGGACCAGAAGGGGCTGCGAAAACGGATGAAATGGTGGAATTAAATGAGATCCACCCCCCACCAAACAGTTTGACTTTTCTCAATGAACAGCAACAACAATAACAACAGGAATAAGAACACAGGAAAGAAGGCAAATAATTTCTCCTAAGCTCTCAAACGTGGCCCTCCCTTGAGGCCTCGGGGAGAGGCTGAGCCAGGGTGACCTTCCCTCTCTCTTGGTAGAAGGCTGCTGGGGTGAGGGAGGGGGTGATACAGAGTCGAGCCAGGTGGGGACAGGCAGGGATGTGCAGAGGACTATGGGAGCGGGGATGGGGGCAGGAAAAGGAAAGTGTGCGATCAGGGAGGGCCTCCGGGAGGAGGTATCCTCAGAGCAGACTCTCACATGATGAGTATGGATGCTCTAGGGGTAATCTGGGCAGAGGCAAGAAGGAAGTGGGAGACGGGCCAGCTCTGTAATGATAGCCCGGGAGCAGGTGAGGGCTTTGCACCAAGAGGAAGCCCCACTATGGGCTTAAGGATGGATGGAGGGGTGTGCCTGGGGGCGGGAGGCAACTGAGCAGGTTGCTGCACGCCTCGGGAGAGGTGAGGCCGACGGGAAGGAGGGCAGGGGAAGAGCTAACCCACCGCTTATCAGAGCACACCTGAAAAGCAGGTTGGTGGAGGACCCAGACCAGGTTGGGGCACAACGAGGGCAGGGGACCAGTGTGACATCCAGAGGGAGGTGCTGAGGAAGCAGTTGGATGGATGGTCTGGAGCTCGGGAAAGAAACCTGCGCTGGATGGAGTTGGCTGGGGCACCGCGGCGGACAGGGTGTTGGGAGCCTCGGGCTGTGGCTGAGTTCACCCAGGGAAATTGAGGGGAGACTCAGGAGGGGTGCAACCGAGAAGACAGGAGGACCCCGAAAGGGCACACAGAAGCAGAGAGGGAGGAGGAGCAGGTAAGAGGTGTCTAGAAGCCAAGGGCATGGAGATCTTTAGGAGGGAATGACCACTAGGGTCAGATGCTGGGAGAGGCGCTCAGCAAGATAAGGACACAGTCGTTCCCGATCAATTGATCAGCTGGAGTGAGCCCCAGAGCACTTTCAGTGAGTGGTAAAAGGAGAGAGGTGAGTGGCGAGCAAATAGGCCCCGAGGATCTGGGGGCACGCTGTTGAGGACATGGATGAAGAGAGAGGAGGAAGAAGACAGTAGCTAAAGAGAGCACGCGGTCCGGCCGAGGTCAGTAGTCTGACCCCACAACTGTCAGGGCCCAGACCCCAGCCCCTCCCAAAGACCCCAGAGAGACTGGCTCCGGCCGCTGCCATGCTCAGAAGGCAGATCTGGTGGGCAAGCAGACCCCCGCCTCTCTCCCTCCATGCCCAGGACACTCAGAAAGCAGGAGGGGCGCGTGCAGGGAGGCCAGGGCTCTCCCAACCCGGGAGGCTGATCTGGTGCCAAATCCCAGGCGCCAGGATCCCCACCCCATCCCCAACCTCAGCAGGCTAACTGGAGGGGAGCCCCCGCTGCCAAATGCACAGGTGCTGGGGGAACAGGTCCAAGGCAAGCCCAGCCCCACCGGCCC
>NC_043709.1:8940497-8941837 GCF_006229205.1 Suricata suricatta | reverse complement strand
TAGGAACAGGGGGTGTGGGCCTGGTGGACAAGCCTCTCGGGCTTTCCCCCTTCCTCTGCCACTCACCTTAGGAGGGCCCTGAGCCCTGGGCGTCTCACCAGTAGGGTGAGAGGGCTGGCTCTGAGGGCCTAGCTGCACTGTGACACGGTGGGGGCGGGGCGGGTACTGGCCCCACGACAGTGGCCAACCTTCCACACAGGCATCATTTGTGCTGCTGGGCCAGGGAGGCTGATCTAGGGGAGCCTCGAGGAGGGGGGAGTCCCTACTTTCCCTTCCTTCCAGCCTCTCTGCCCTCTGCCTTCGCCAGGCGCACTCAGTTAGGGGAAAATATTAAAGGAGGCTTTGGCCTCTTTCCATAGACTCAGTTTTGATGCTAACCCCCTTCCCTGCAATCTGGAAACCATGGATGGTTAGGGGTGGCCAGTGTCTTGCAGTTGTCTGTCCTTGCTAGTCTGCCCAGCTCCCCCTCCAGGGGGGCCTCAAATGGGTTTTCACAGGGAGGTAGGGGTCGGGAGACTTCAAATGAGAAACCGCTGGCCGGGGATCACCCCGCAGCCACGAGCAGATTCCCTTTGTTAGCTCCCTTGCGTCTGACCTGGGCCGGGGACCGCTGAAAAGGGTGTGTGGAGCTGGAGTCGGAGGGAGGGCCTATTCTCCGGTCAGTCCCCACCCCAGAGCCGCTGGCTTCCAGGCACTGGAGGCTGAGGCCAGCGCTAAATTCCCGCTGCTGGGTCCTCTGTCTGAGCCGCGGCGGGGGACACGGGGATGGGAAGTGCTGAGGGGCAGCTGTATTTGTCTTATGGGACACTCCCTTCCCTGCTCTTCGGCAGGCCAGCAGGTTCCCGAGTCCCATGGCCAGCACTTCCTATCTCCTGACCACGGGAAGTGAGTGGGATTGTTCCCGCTCTGGGGGGGTGTCTGGAAGGAAGAAATGAAACGGGCATTTAAGGAGGTCCTAGTACGTGCCGAGCGTCTTCATATACCTACATTTTACTAAACCCTCGCTACAAGCGGGCACTCGCCCATTTCACAGATGCCGACACTGAGGCTTAGAACAGAGGCGCCTGGAGGGGGGAAAGGGGAGGGGAACGCACCTTTCGCGCGGGCCCCCTGTGCCTCAGTCAAGGCGTCGGCCACGGCCAGCGGCCCCTTTTCCGCGCCGGGCGGCCCGCGAGCCGCCCCTCCCACCCGTCCCCGTCCCCGACGGCGCGCGGCGCTCACCTCGATGCGGTCCAGGCGGTCCCGGAGGCCCCGCACGGCGTCCTCCAGCTCGAGGATGAGCGCCGGCGAGTCCCAGGGCCCGTCGGCCATGGCGTCGCGCCGGGGCCCGGGGTCCTGGA
>NC_043709.1:8912991-8940397 GCF_006229205.1 Suricata suricatta | reverse complement strand
CCCCGAACCCGTAATGCCGACAGCTACCCGGCGGGGAGCTTTTCTTCGTGCCAGGCCTAGGGCTGAGCGAGCTTCAGGCTCCGGCGCAATTAAGGCTCACGGTGGACGGGCTCCCGGTGGAAATGAGGGGACCGAGGCCTACCGAGGTCAGGTCGGTGTCCAAGGTCACACAGCTGGGATGCGTTGGAACAGCATTTGAGTTCAGGCGCTTCTGATCGGACTTGGCCTGTGAGATGGAGCTGGGGTGGGCGTGGGGGAAAGAAAAAGAAAAGAGGTCAGTGTTGGAGACGGGGGACTGGAGATATTGAGCCCACTTCTTGTACTGTGGCCACCTGTCTGTCACTTCCCACCTCCAAACTTCTGAAAGAATAGAGTTCACTCCCCTCCACTCCCATAAAACAAACAAAACACAAAAAAGCGCTGCTCACGTGAGCGCGCGCGCGCGCGCGCGCGCGCACACACACACACACACACACACACACACACACACGCACACACAGTGTAAAAACAAAGAAACAAAAACTTTCTGTGATCTCAGAGCATAGCAGAAGTTTCCTCTTCTGAATCCTCAGGGGTCCCAGAGAAGACCCCTCTCCCCACTCCAGTCTATGTTAAGAAGGTGAAACCCTGGTGAGCAGGTGGGCCAGGCACTAGAAGGAACCAGAAGGAATGCTAGTGAGCTGTGGTGTGGGGGTGGGTGAGGAGACTTTTACTTTCTCCTATCAAAAATCTGTCTCTATGTTTTGTTGCAAATGAATTTTTTGCAATTAAAAACTTAAAAAGAAAATCCTACCATCCTTCACAATTCAGGTCCCCCTCCAATTTCTCATAAGGCATTTTCTGACCAGCATGGGTTCCCGGGAGGGCTGTGGATCTTCATGCTGAAGTCTAGAGTGGAGGAGAGGGGCTGTGGCTCCTGGCTGTCACAGGCCAAGGCCACACCCAGGTCAATCCTGAGCCTAAGCCTCACCGGGGCCTGTCTCCCTTCCTAGCCTGCCTTCAGGAGAAGGCACAAACTGGGTCTCTGAGCCACCAAGCAAGACTACTGTGTGGCCTCTGTATCGTGCTGGTGGTCGGGAGAGGCCAGAAAGTTTCTTAGAAGGCCACAGCCCTGGGGACCCTCTTGGACCACTGGGATCCAGAGATCCCATCCTGCCCCCAGCCCCAAAATGATGCCAGCCCTGCTCACCAGATCTCTGGGAGTCAAGGATCACGAGCTGTAAAGTGGGAGCAAAGCAAATGCAAGCTCTGTCCGTGATGAGTCCCCAGAGCCTCACGTGGGTGGATGTGAGTTCGCACTTGTTAGAGCAGCGACCTGGAAACCCCGCCCGGAGTCACAGCTTGGAGGAGGCATCTCCCTGACCGACAGGTGAGCCAGGCTCTCTGAAGGCAAAGGCAGGCGGAAGGAGACCCGTGAGGTCCTGAAGATGTGTGGGGCATGGGGCTCCTGGTGCATCTACATGTGTTCTGTGGGGACAGAAACACACACAAGGCATCTGAGGAGAAACTGTCATAGGACATCCAGGGAAGGACAGGGAAGGCCGAGAGAGGGGGCTGCCGCCACCAAGGGCAGCAGAGCCACTGCGGCTTGGGTGCCAAATGGTGACACTTTTATATGAGCTGCCCCATGAGATTTGAGGACAGTTGGACAAATGGGTCCAGAGGCTGGAGTTTAATCTTGCTGCAACTGGTCTGCTTTTCCCCAGGCTGGCTTTTTATTTTATTTATTTATTTAAAAAATTTTTAATGTTTTTTATTTATTTTTGAGAGACAGAAACAGCATGATCAGGGGAGGGTCAGAGAGAGAGGGAGACACAGAATCTGAAGACAGGCTCCAGGCTCTGAGCTGTCAGCACAGAGCCTGACGCAGGGCTCGAACCCATGAACCTCAAGATCATGACCTGAGCTAAAGCCAGACGCTCAACTGACTGAGCCACCCAGGTGCCTTAGGGCTGGCTTTTTAAACCTCTGGTAGGAGGAATGTGTCATTCTCCTGCTTATAAACGCATCGGTGTCCCTGTCCCTTATGGAATAAATTCCAACCCCCTTAATGGGCAGTACTGCCTAGCGGTCAAGGACATGGGTTCTAGAGCCAGAAGGCCTGCCCCCATTACCAGTTGTGTGACATCGTTTGCGAGGAGGGTAAAGTCTCAGGCCTTTCCCAATTCTTGACACCCTCTCTCTGTGCCTCAGTTTTCCAACCTATAAAATGGGGAATGACAGGAATACACGGGAAGCCTCCATAAATGCCGGGTCTTACGCTGGCTTCTGTTGGTTTGTAAGACTGTTGGTAATCTGGACGCCGCTCCCCTCCAGCCGCCCCTCCCGCCCCTCCCTGTCTGGAGCAATATCAAACCGTGCATGGTCCCCCAAACACCCCGGAATGTCTCTTGGCCCCCTGCCTGGAGTGGCTCTCCTTCCTTGGTTCATCTCTATCCGTGGCATTCAGCATGGGGCCTCTGCCCAGGGTAGCTTCTTGGTGGATGTTTCCAGAACTAGTCCCCCCCACAGGCAACTCTGGCCGGTGCTGGAGGCAGAGGCAGGAGGTCAGGGCAGGGAGGTCCGGAAACCCATTTCTCCCGGGCTGTGGGAGAGACGCCCCGCTCCAGTCTCAACACAGAGTTTCTCCAGAGATGGTCAGAGACAGATTCTCCAGAGACCTTCCCTCAGAATTCAGTTGTCTCCACATTTCCCTCTAAAGTCTTAACGTCTCTTAGACTTTTCATTTCTTCACTTATGTTCCATTCTTGGGCTAAGAGGATTCTGCCCTAAATAAACAAATATAGTTATTCATTCAAAATATATGTTTGAAGACCGACTTCGTGCACGGCATAATGCCAGGCCCTGGGGAGAGCTAGAAACAAGACAGGCTCACAGTTCATGTTCTGGTGGGGAGGCAAGCAATAAACAAATGAATAATTAAATAAACAAGTTAATTTATAACAGTAATGAGAACTACCACAAAAATCTTTAAAGTAATATTATAGAAAGTTGTAGGTGCTGTGGTGGGGAGAGTTGGGAGATGGGCATTATTTATAAAGTTGTCAGAAAACTCCTGCATATGAGATTTGAATGACCTGAGAAACCAGCCATGCAGAAATCTGGGGAAAGACTGAGTGTTCTAAGCAGAGGCAATAGCTAGTGCAAAGGCCCTGAGGCAGAAATGAGCTTAGTACATTCCAGGAACAGAAGGAAGGCCACTGGGGCTCGAGCAGAGTGACCTTCAGTGTGGAAGGGAGATTTGGAAAGAAAGGCAGGGGGAAGTCATGTGGGGCTTTATGGCTAGGGGAAGGGAATTGGGTTTGATTCTAAGCCCAATTGGAAGACTTGAAGCAGGGAAGCAACATCACATGGTTTGTGTTTGTAAAAGATCATTCTGGATGTTTTATGGAGTCCGGGTCATAGTGGGGTAGGAGAGGAAGCTGGGAGACCAGCTAGGGGCCACGCAACCATCCAGGTGAGAGGAATGGGAACTTGGGGGTCATGATGGCCAAGAGAATTGGTTGGATTGTGGTTTGGTTTTAGAGACAGAGTTTGCCACTTGCGTCCTCCAGGAAGCAGACGCTGAGATGGGGTTGGGGGTACAAGTGGTTGATCGGGGGGCTGAGAGCTGTGGGAGCCTCAGACCCCAACACAGATCTGACAGAGTCTTGGTCAACCCGCCCAGGAGCTCTGGGGTCAAGACTGCCCATTTGGGAGGCTTGGCCTTGTGCAGAAATGCCCAGTCGCTAACACTGTTTCGTGCCCGGTCATTAGTTGGAAGCTGCCCGAGAAGAAGGCGGCTTCAGCTCAGACGCTGGGGTGATGTCCACACAGAAATCTACACCCGGATGTTTATGGGAACTTTACTCATAATTGCCAAAACTTGGAAGCAACCAAGATGCCCTTCAGTAGATGATCGGATAAATAAACTGTACATCCAGACCATGGAATATTATTTGGCAACGCAAAGAAATGAGCCACCAAGTCCTGACCAGACAAGGAGGAAACTTAAATGCATATTCCTTAGTGAAGGAAGCCAGTCTGAGGAGGCTGTGTGCGGAAAGGGTCCATCTATATGACATTCTGGAGAAGTAAAATCTGTGAGGACTGTAAAAAGATCCGTGGTCGCCACGGGGTATAAGGGAGGGAGGGACGAATAGGCACAACACAGAGGAATTTTACGGCAAGGCGACGACTCTTTAGGATCCCATAATGGTGGATACGCGTCATGCTAGACTTATCCAAACCCACAGAATGAACAACGCCAAGAATGAACCCCAATGTAAATTCTGGGCTCGGGGTGATGATGACATGTCAGTGTGGATTCACTCATTGCTACAGATGCACCACTAAGGCGCGGACATGGGTATTGGGGGAGGGGATGTGTGGGAAATCCGTGTTCCTTCTGCTCAATATGGCTGTGAACGTCAAATGGCTCTAACAAACCAGCAAAAGCCGGGATGGCTCCTGAGGGCGCCGCAGCTGGAGGGTGTCCGCTAACCGCGCCCAGTGCAGCCCTGTGGCAGGTTCGTCCTCAGAGGGGGAGCTGAGTAGCACCCCTCCATGGCGGCCACAGTCCACCCCTTGCACCGTAAAGACCCACTTCTCCACACATGGTCAAGAAGCAGCTCTTCCGACAGACCCCCGCCCCCAACAGGCCTCTCTTCCCAAGGGGACACTTAGAAGTAGGGGTTGGTGCTGGGACGCCTGGGGGGCTCAGTCGGTTAACCCTCTGACTTCGGCTCAGGTCATGATCTCGCGGTTCCTGAGTTTGAGCCACCCCGTCAGGTTCTGACAGCTTCGAGCCTGGAGCCTGCTTCCGATTCTGTGTCTTCAGCTCCCTCTGCCCCTTTCCTGCTCGTGTTCTCTCATTCTCTCTCTCTCTCAAAAATAAATAAACATTAAAATTTTCTTTTTAAAGTGGGGGTTGGTGGCATGAGCCACAGCCTCCACCACTGCAGCTGGTCTCAGGGACCCAAAAGGTGGTCACCGACCCCTCCTCCACCACCTACAGTGAATTCCTGCTGCCCTCTGTTATTACCTCTGCCAAGAAAATGTGGGGGCGATTGTTCTTTCCTCCCCCTAGAACGGTGAAGTCCATGGGACAGCATACCTGCTCCAAAAACATTTATTGGATTGAGATATGTCTTTTTTTTTCAATTTTTTAAACATTTATTTACTTTTGAGAGACAGAGAGTGACAGAGTACGAGTCGGGAAAGGGCAGAGAGAGAGGTAGAAACAGACTCCGAAACAGGCTCCAGGCTCTGAGCTGTCAGCACAGAGTCCAGCGCGGGGCTTGAACCCACAAGCCGTGAGATCATGACCTGAGCCGAAGTCGGACGCTTCACTGACTGAGACACCCAGGCACCCCGAGATACATCTTTTAAGAGGAGGGAGGGAGGAAGTAGAACGGGGTAGGGAGGTCACGTCTAGAATGGGAGACCGGCCGATAGTTTGGTACCTGGCAGTTTGTGCCTCTGGCACTTGGCCGACTCAGACCTTGGACTTGGGGCTTCGGGTGATAGCACACAACCCTTCCTGTCCCTGCCTGCCGCAGCCCCTGGGCGTCCCTCTGGGGCAACATCTCCCACTTTACCTGCATCTTGCGAGACTTCGAGCCCCTCCAGGGCAGGGACCAGCTGCGTCAGCCTCACTGCTGTCACCTTAGGAGGAGGACAAGTGTCGGGGTGTACTTGTGAGCTAAAGAGCCTCCTTTCCTTGGGGTGGGGGTGGGGAAGTGGGGAGTGGGGACAAAGAGCCGCCAGTGTCCATCATCTCTGTCTGGAGGGTCCAGTCTCCACCCAGGGATGGACTGTCCCAGGACCAGAGCCTGCTGAGTCTCCTCATCTATAAAGTGGGGTCATGATCTACCATGTTAAGAGAATAAGGTAAGAGCAGTTGAGATGCTGTGTGTAAAATCTCCTGGGGACTCGGGGGTAAGGACCATTCCTCACCATGTTTTTTTGGTGTGTGCACGGCACAGCACAGCCCCTGGCACTTAGTAAATGACCGATACATACTATCCCTTCCTTATTTGTTCCTAGCATGTATTCGGTGCTCGTAAATGTTAATTTCCTTTTTTACTTCTTTACCTTGATTCCCTGGGTGCCTACAGTGCCTTCCTCCACAGGTGTTCTGTTCCTTCTTCTTTCCGCTCCTACCCCCTTTCTGAACAGGGTGGGGAGCATTCAGGCTAAGGCTCATATATGTGTTCAATCAAAGTCCCCCAGCCTGGGACCTTCCAAAGGGAAGCAGGGCTCAGGTGGGGCCCAGAAATGTTTGCATATCAACAGTAGATTTCCAGGGCTCTGGGCTGACCAGAGAGGAGGGACAGAAGGCAGGGGAAGAGAGAGCTTTCCTCTCTGGGGAAGCCCAGAGATTTCCATCCAGGGTTGCTGCTTACCTGGAAGCCAACCCAGCTCTCAGGCTCCAGCAGGAAGCGAGGACATCTGTTCCCAGCTCAGGAGGGGCCGAGAACCAAGGAGGAAACGGGTGTCCACCTTGCGGGGGGGCCTGGCAGTTGGCTGGGAGGTGAGTGCCTGCGTCGAGGCCCAGCCAAGAGAGACCAGCAGCAGTGGCCAGCGAGAAGGCTGCGTCCTCTTTCTGTGGCAGTTGGGGCTCTCTCCTAGGGTTCAGTCGCTTCCTCCTCCCCACACTTCTTACTCTGTTACTCGCTGTGGCAACCCTGGAGCTCCACAGGAAAATCTTCCCTATCTCACTTCTGACTTGAAACTCAGAGGTTCCGTAATTTGCCCGGGGTCCCATGGTCAGTGGATGTCATCTGGGATTTGAACCCGGAAATTTTCAGGCTCCACATTGCTCATTCTTGCTCTCTCTCAGAGTCCATCGGCCCCCCAACCCATGAGGAAACAGCCAAGTACGGTGTCCTGGGAGCCTCACTCCACTCTGGGCTCAGTGCACCCCCTTCTCCAGGCCCTTCCCCTGACCCCGTTAGCCACTGTGGCTGGCCCCGCCGCCCCCCCGCCCCGGTCGTCCCTGCACCCGTTTCTGTTGCACTGACCCATGACGTGTGTTTCCCCCACAAGCCCAAGAACTTCTCAAGGTCTGGCACCGCCTTGGTTTCATATCTGGGTCACTGGCACCTAATGTGTGCTCAGGGTGTTATTTACTGCACGCACCGTGGAACCTATGGGCTCATGGCCATTTCTCCAGCCCCTCTATGACAGGCAGTTTTCTGATGCCTCCCAGGATTCTGCAGGCACGGCACCTGAAGGCAGGGAGCTGAGTTTTAGGGCTCCAGGAACCTCCTTTCTTAATCGGGGTAGAGGCAGACCCCGCTGTCTGTGTATATGACAGAAGGCCTGTGAAAGAGAGAAGGCCTCCCTGTGAAGGAGGAGCAGGGACACGAGGACCCCGAAAAGCCAGAACAGAGACTTGTGATGGGGCCACAGGCAAGGGGGGTGGGTGCCCGGGACTCCACCTGGATGACCATCCATGCGTATCAAGGGTGGCTGTCAGCTCTTCCTCAAACACCATCTGTGTCCTGATCCAGTTTGGGGCACCCAAGGCGATCCCTAGGGGAAGTGAGGGGCAAGGTGGGGGAGAGGCTCCCCGAGGCTGACAGAGGGACAATGCAGGAGAACAGGGCGGGGGGGGGGGCGGTCCCACCCCCTGACCGGCAGCCCTCTTCCTGCCCCACTTCGGGACGGGTTTGGATCTCTCTCCTCTAAAGTTTGCCTGCCACCAGCATCAGCTGCAGCTACTAGCAAATTGTGCCCATACCCAATTTATTTTTTCAGGTGCAGAACCTGAGATTTGGGGAGGGAGAGGGACTTGCCCAAGATTTCACAGCCAGGAGAAAGCACCTGACAATAATGATGAACCCTCACCCTGAGTGGGTTCTTGCTATGTTCCCAAGTGCGTTGTATAGAATCCCTAAAGCCTCACAGAAACCCAGGGGAATACAGACAGCGATGCTGACACACAGAGAGGTCAGGCAACTTGCTCCCGGTTCCCCAGCTGCCAAGGCAGGTTGCTGGGATTCAAATCCAGACATTCAAGCTCGTGAGCACCAGGATATACTGACTTTCTGGGAGGAAGTATAGTGCAGGGAAAGCTGTTCTGGCAGACCCGAGCCCGATGGGCTGGGACAGGGCTCAAGGGTAGGGCTCAGGAGGGAGGAGAGAGGGGTTGGGAGGCTGAAGCGGTGAACAGACACAGAACCAGCTGTGGTAGGCAGGCTGCAGGGAGAAATCACTTTACTCTTTCCCCGTGGCCACCTTGTCAACCCGTTCTGCTGACCCAACCTTTCCCACTCTTGGATGAAACCTCAGGCATATCTTATGACTTTTCCATCGCTTTTAGGTTTTACCTTATTTTTTAGATATTAAAAGAGTCTAGTCTAGTAGCAAAGCTTTAGGCTCTGTTCAAAGCTTCTCTTTTCCCTCAAGTCTGCCTTAAACTCAAAGACCCGTATAACAAGGAAGGAGGCACTCCTTCTCATTAGAGGAGTTCTTCAGAGAACCCCCACCCCTATTACTAGGAATCTGCCGGGGAAAGCGTCCCCAGGCTGGCTGGGCTGAACATCCCCTTCAGCACCTGCCTTCCATGGATTCGTGTCCAACCCAACATGAGTCTTTCTGTTAGGATCTCAAGCCCCTTCCCTGCTCCCCCCACCCCCCAACCAATCCTCTTGGGACAGGATCCTAATTCAAAATGATCTCAGGGGCACCTGGGTGGCTCAGTCGGTTGAGTGTCTGACTTCAGCTCAGGTCATGATCTCGAGGCTTGTGAGTTTGAGCCCCTGAGTCAGGCTCTGTGCTGACAGCTCAGAGCCTGGAGCCTGCTTCGGAGTCTGTGTCTCCTCCTCTCTCTATCCCTCCCCTGATCGCACTGTCTCTCTCTCTCTCTCTCTCTCTCAAAAATAAACATTAAAAAAATTTTTTTAGGGGCGCCTGGGTGGCTCAGTCGGTTAAGCCTCCGGCTTCGGCTCAGGTCAGATCTCACATTCGTGGGTTCGAGCCCCGCGTCAGGCTCTGTGCTGACAGCTAGCTCAGAGCCTGGAGCCTGCTTCCAGTTCTGTGTCTCCTTCTCTCTCTGACCCTCCCCCTCTCATGCTTTGTCTTTCTCTGTATCAAAAATAAATAAAACATTAAAAAATTTTTTTAAATGATCTTAAACCAGCCACATTCTGCAAGGTCCCCTCTGGGGCCCCAGGAGGCACACTTGCATCCTGGCCCCCAAATGCTGGGAATGAGCCACATTCCCAAACCAGCTTGGCCCTTGTCTCATAGAAACAAGGGAGTCTAGGCAGCCTCTCCCCTTTGTCACCTCACCCTCAGAATTCCAGGGGACACATGCCATGCCCTGGGGTTTTCTGAAGCCCCCTCACTTGGTGAGGTGGGAGAGAACAGCCAACGGGTTCTAAACAGAGCAACCCCCTCTCCAACCACATCCCTCCCTCCAGCTACTTAGCCACACAGCCTTGGAGGGATGAGGGATGGGGAGCACTTGGGTCCAGCCCCTTTGCAAGTCTACACTTTGGAATGCGGGTCCATGGTCCCCATTGCCCTCAGATCGAGGGGTCTGGACTGGAGCAGGCAGCAGGGCTGAGGAGGAAGGGACCGACTGGTGTTTCCACTCAGGGGTCTCTCAGTCACAGACGCTGGTATCAGGCCGGAAAGGGATGAGTCAGAAACAAGGCGCAGGGTTCAGGCCCCCTTGGTGGAAGATAGTGAGTCAGGCAGCCCCTGGGGGCCAATCTGCAGTCTAAAGGCTCGTTTTGAGTGGAGTTTGAGGGTGTCACATGTGGGGTGCAGCAGAGGGGTTGAAAGCATGGGCTTTGAAGGTAGGGCGCTCGGGGTTGAATCCCGGCTCCGCAGCTTACTAATGGAGCCACCTGGGCAGGTGACTCAGCCCCTGCCCCCGGTTTCCTTGGCTGCCCCATGGGAGGGTGTCCAGCTCAGAGCCTGGCTCCTGGGGCCCTCAGCAGGGCCCATGAGGAAAGGAGTATTACTTTTATCTCCTGTTCTACAGATGGGGACACTGAGGCACAGTCAAGCTGAGCAATATGCCAACGCAGGCACACCCAGTCAGGCAGCCCGGCTGCAGTGACTGTGCCCTCCTCACCCACCGCGCTGTGCAGGGAGGATGCTGTTTCGGTGGGAAGTGTGGCTGCATGGGTTCAAATCCCACCTCTCCCATATAGGAATCCGTGAGTTATTTCGCCTTTCTGGACCCCACTTCCCCCATTTATATATCGTGGTTACTGCACTCTCTGGGTTGTGAGGAGTTGGTGAGTCAGGCCTTGTAATGTCCGCTCTGTATATGTTCGTTGTCCTCCGCAGAGCAATTCTGAGTTGGAAGGAGAATTCGAGGAAGCCGCTCTCCTCCTTTACAGAAGAGGATGGAGGCCCGGGGAGTGACCTTCCGGCTGGAGATCACGCAGGCGGGCAGGCTGGGACTCATCGGCTGCTTCTCAACTATCCCGGGGCTGTTACCTGGAAGGAGGCATCGGGATTGGTGAGCTGACAGCTGGCCCCCCCAGACCAGAAGTCGGAGGAATGGTCGAGTCTGGATGCATCCATCTGGAAGAGGTCTCCTCTCACCGGACCTGGAACAGAATGCTTTCACACCCTTGGCCTCAGTTCCCCCCTCCAGGAGCCCTTCGAGGGATGGCGGGGGGGGGGGGCGGCTCCTGGTTTCTGACGCTGTGAGAAGTACTGGGGGCTTGAGAGGGGAAGTGACCCCCCCCCACCTGGACCTGGACGAGGGTCTCCTGATGGTGACGGAGGTACGAAAGGCAGGCAGGTGGAGGAGGGATGAGCGTGGCGGAGCAGGTCAGGGCTGATGAGAACAGAAAGCCTCTGCCTGGGACGCTGTGGCAGACACTGGGCCCCGTGTCCCTGTGGGGATTGTCAAGGGAGCCAGTGAAATGATGGTCACTTTAATGAGTCCCTGTGGGGGACAGAGTCTACATTTGTGCCTTTTTCAAAGTGTGTCCTGTTGCCTTGTGCACAGACTATAGGAGCCTTAACAGAGAACCCCTAGGGACCTCCAAATCCATCCCAAAAGAGTGTGCTGCTCATGCCATGCAGAGATTTCACACCAGGTGGTAAGGTGGGCAGAAAGCTGGCGGGGGCGGGGGGGCTGTCTTTATATCGAGTCACCAAGAACCCCTGCCACCTGCTTTGCCCCATTTCCACCAGCCCATCCCCGCTCTGCCCAGACGGCTCCCTCTGGCTCCTAAAGGCTGATTGCTGACAGCTGTCGCTTAAATGGAGGCTCGAGTCTTTGTCACACTCTGCGCTCAGCCTCTGGAAGAGACAGAGAACACTTTGGTCTTCTGCTCTAATGAAGGTCATATTCCGTCTAGAGGGACCAGGGGGGACCTGTTCCCATCCAGCTCTGACTCAGATTGGCTGCACACCTCCTGCGTGGCTGCCTTCTATTCACATTTTCACATTCATCCGAGTCTCCTTTTTCTAGAGATTTCAGAAGTTTGGGGAGGGAGCATGATGCAGGGGAAGGGGAACGAGAGATCTGGGTTATGATCCAAGTAGAGGAGCCTTGGTTTTTCAGCTCTCTTTTGTATGTTTTATATTTATTTATTATTATTATTATTAATTTTTGATACAGAGAGAGACAGAGCATGAGAGGGGGAGGGGCAGAGAGAGAGGGAGACACAGCATCTGAAGCAGGCTCCAGGCTCTGAGCTGTCAGCACAGAGCCCGATGCGGGGCTCGAACCCACGAACTGTGAGATCATGACCTGAGCTGAAGCCGGACGCTTAACCGACTGAGCCACCCAGGTGCCCCGTTTTATTTATTCTTGAGAGAGAGAGTGAACAGGGGAGAGTCAGAGAGAGAGGGAGGCACAGAATCCGAAGACAGGCTCCAGGCTCTGAACTTTCAGCACAGGGCCTGATGTGGGGCTAGAACTCACGAACCGCAAGATCATGACCTGAGCCAAAGTTGGATACTTAACTGACTGAGCCACACAGGTGCCCCACGGCTGTTGATTTTTAATTAAAAATTTTTAAAATTTTTTTATGTTTTATATATATATATATATAGAGAGAGAGAGAGAGAGAGAGAGAGAGACAGTGTGAGCAGGGGAGGTCAGAGAGAGAGGGCAACACAGAGTCTGAAGACAGGCTCCAGGCTCATGAGCTAGCTGTCAGCACAGAGCCTGACACAGGGCTCGAACCCATGAACTGTGAGATCATGACCTGAGCCGAAGCCGAATGCTCAACCGACTGAGCCACCCAGGCGGCCCACGTTGATTTTTAATTTAATGATAACAGGAGCTGTGATGACAATTTCTTGAAGTTTACTGGGAGTTGCTTTCTCTTGTACCATGTGATGTACATGGTCATGTCTTTAGCGTGTGCTTGAAAATGATGTGTGTCATTCTACTGTGTGTCTTGGTGACTTGCTCTTTGTATGTCTTGTAACTTTGGATGGCAAGCTCCTGCTAACAGGGGTTTTATCTGTGAAGCTCCTGTGTGGCCCTTATTGTGGGGACGCCCCTCCGGGGAGCTTTGCATTTGCTATTGCAAATATAACCCACACCACGTTTGCTTTGGATGTTAATTACCAGACTTGGGAATTCTGGGAGCATGGGGAGAATGCAACTTCGAATCGCAAATGCATGTTAGGGAAGTTCTAGAGTTAAAATTTCTCAGGAGAGACTTCATTTTTATATTTCCAACAGAGCCAGAAATGAGACAACTTCTCCGACAAGTGATTTTGGGTTTGGGTTGGCAAAAGGGAGATTTCTCTACTCCATTTGCCTTTTCATTGAGGATGCGCTTTATTCAGGTGTCTTGGTGTCAAGTCTCTTTTGGCAAGGGCTCACAAGGCCTTGTCTCCTGTCCTTGTATAGATGGAAAACAAGCCCCTTGGTTACCAAGATCAGCGAAGGCGGCTCCTCCCCACACCTGACCCGTGTCATCCTTGGACCACGCCCTGCAGGGCTAAGGATTGGTATCTGCATATCACTCCGAGTTTGGCTTCTTCTTTATGGTCCCCGGGGATGTCTTTGCTGGCTTGGGAGCGCAGCTGGGCATTTACAAGAATGTTTGTTATGGCTTAGCGAGTACTTCCAAGTATCGCGTAGGAAGTGGCAGGGTCCTCAGAAAGTTCTTAACCACGTCCAAGACCTTGGTTCCACTCCTCCAGCCTCTGAGTAACCCTGGGAAACCTCCGCGCCCCGCCTGTCTGGTGGAGGTTATCATCCTCACAACCTCATCCGGATGAAAGGCCTGGGATTGCTGGGTGGGGGCTGGGCAGGGGCCGGGTATCCCAGGGGCCTCTGGAGCTAAGCCCTGAAGTCCCTAGAGATCCTTCCGGGATGTCTGGTGAGCAGACAGCTCAGAGCTGAGGAGCACCTGGGGCCAAAGGCTCTTTTTTTTTCTTTTTAAAATGTTTTTAATTTATTTTAGAGAGAGAGAGACAGCGTGAGCAGAGGAGGGTCAGAGAGAGAGAGAGGGAGGCACAGAATCTGAAGACAGGCTCCAGGCTTTGAGCTAGCTGTCTGCACAGAGCCCGACTCGGGGCTCGAACCCACGAACCATGAGATCGTGACCTGAGCTGAAGTTGGGCGCTTAACTGACTGAGCCACCCAGGCGCCCCTAAAGCGCTCTTTAGCAGACAGAAGAAGGTATTTCCAGCAGTGCCCGGTGAGCAGGAATTTGCTGCTCTGAGCCTCAAATCTATGGGTCAGAATCCCTCCTGATTCACAGCCCAGCTGCCCCAAACGGCACTCACCCTCCTCCCAAGCGGACTCCTCCACCAGACTCTCTACCCCACCCGTGAGCGGCCTCAACACCCACTCCTTTGTCCATCCGATATCGAGGAGGTTTTCCGAGGATCCCTCTTGTGAGCCATGGGAGCCAATCACGACATATCCAATATTCCAACTATCTCTCAGCTCTGTGTGAGCTGTGTCCAGGCCTCTTTATGGCTCACCGGAGTTTTTTCCTCCTTCATCCCTCCTGTGACTGGAGAGGCTCAGAGCCCTCGGGGTGTCTGGAGGGCGGGGCCCCTCATCTGCGGCTTCCTTTGCAGACTCCCTGCACGGATCAGGCGGCCTTGAGCTCTGGGAGCCAGAGCCCTCTTTGAAGTGTGAACTCTCAGAAGCCGGCAGCCGGAACAAAGAGGGCATGGACAGGGTGCACAGGCCTGTGATCTGGCTTGGGGGGGGCGGCAGCCGCTTGAATGCAACGCTGACCCCCGACTTCACTTCAGACAGAGCTTGACAAGGACAGAATAACCACTGCACTCACAGCTTTGAAAAAATGGCAGAGTGACTGGGCAAACTTGTTCTCACCCCATCCCTTCCCTCATCGCAGTCCTGAGGGCACCCCGTGGCTGACCAGTACCCCCTGGGGAACCCCTGGGGAGGCCCGCGATTAGTAGGGGGGCTAGGTATGATACCACCGGGAAGATGAACGCTGTGACTCCAGCAGTGACCCTGACACATTTCCAACAGGACAGCCCGGCCTCTGAGAGGAGATGCGTGGTCCCACCTGGCCCTCAAAAGGCCCTCCAGTCCTCCTTGGAAGCTGCTGTGGCCACTCATTCACCGGCAACTAAGGCACAGAAGTCGCTGCTTAGTAATGGCATGGCTGTGACAAGGGACGGCAGTGACCCTAAATCTCTGAACATACCTGCCTCATGAGGGCAGCCCTGCTGTGTCCAGTACCATTGGAAGGGAGGAGGAAGGGGAAGGGGAGAAAGGGAGAAGGGAGGCGAGGGGAAGGGGTGAAGGGAGCCCGTAAAGCATTCACTGATGCAGGTAGTAGGAGAGAGGAGTAGGTGGAGGAAGGGTAGGGGTGGCGTGGAGGAGGGCCAGCCCTGACTCCACGTCTCTCACCCCATCTGCCGGGGCCAGTGGCAGACAGGGACACGCTCCCAGCTGCCCTGCCGGCCCAGGAGCAGTTGGATGAGTCCCACTGGGGCCCCAGGTCTGCAGCCCAGGCCGCTGACTCCATCAGTGAGGGAGGTGGGCCCTTGGTGACAATTAGAGAAGCGACCAATGGAGAGCCCAGCAGGTCTCAGACACCAGGCTGTGAGCAGTGGGTAGATGTGGCCCCGCCCTTAGGGACCTGGAGAGACAAGCCCACAGGTGGGGGCCTGGGAGGCACCTGGAGAGACAGCAAGGGTGGGAGGAAAGAGAACCCTGGCGGGCTGCCAGGTGGAGGAGTTAGGACCGGGTCCGAAGGGCAGTGGGCTCCCAAGAGGCCTGGGGCAGGGGCCGCCAGCCCCCAGTGGCACCAGTGCGGACAAAGTAGGGGTCGTGCCGGCAAGAACGGAGACTGGCAGACCAGAGAGGCCTTGCCAAAGCCCAGGTGGAACTGGTGGGGAGACGTCTGGGAGGCGAGACAACGGGGGTCTCCTAAGGGGGTGGGGGTGAGTAGGAGGGGAGGACTTGGGGTGATACCTTCTCAAGGCCCGGCTAACGAGGGGCTACGGATGGACAAAGGTGTGGCTTAAGAGCAGATCAGCAGGCCCTTGAGGAAGGTACGGGCCTGCCTGGAGCCGCTGCTTTTGAACGATGAGGTTGCCCGACGTGAGGACACGGCCCCTCTAATCAGAGAGGACACACCAGCGCCCCGGAGACAGACCGTTTCTCGGAACCGGACTTCTCCCAAGCTCTGTGGCAAGAAACTTGGTAGGGACCCGGCCCCACAGGCCTCCTCCTGAAGCCGCTGTGACTCCAAGTGGGGCGGGGGCAGTGGCCCCTCCCCCTCCTTCCTGCCGCCTGCCTGGCCCACTCCAGGCTCAGCACGTGGCAGCTTGGAGGCCTTACCTGTGTAGGGTCCTTCCTCCAGCTCAGGTCAGGTGAGGTGGAAGGAGGGTGGGAGGTGGCGAGCTCGGCTCCACAAGGGGCCACAGCGGAGGGCCAGTAGCCCCTGCCTCTCCCCTGCAGCAGGGGGGCCTGGCCTGATGTTTTGGGGGAATTTTTCCGAGATTTTTTTTTTTTTAATACTGGGCCCAGCACGGAGCCCAATATGGGGCCTGAATTCACGACCCTGAGATCAAGACCTGAGCTGAGATCAAGAGTCGGACATTTAACCAACCATGTGACCCAGGTGCCCCTGGCCTGCTGCTTTTTCTTTTTTTAAAGTTTATTCATGTATTATTTCAGAAAGAGAAAGAGAGAGAGAGAGAGAGAGAGAGAGAGAGAGACAAAGAGAGAGCACGCAAGAGAGAGCGCACACACAGGAGGTGGAGGGGCAGAGAGAGAGAGAGAGAGAGAGAGAGAGAGAGAGAGAGAGGGAGACACAGAATCGGAAGCAGGATCTAGGCTCTGAGCTGTCAGCACAGAGCCTGACATGGGGCTTGAACTCCCAAACCGCAAGATCATGACCTGAGCTGAAGTCCGATGCTCGACCGACTGAGCCACCCAGGCGCCCCAGGCCTGATGTTTTTAAAGACCACAGTCACAGCCTGGAAGAAATGAGACAGACACACGCCCACCCTAGGGGCTAGACCTTAGCTTCGGAATGTGACAATTTATTTGGGGGGCAAAGGAGGCTTTTCACTCCCCCTTCCTGGCATTGATACAACATTGAAGAGCAGCAGAACTAAACGTACAAGACGAGAGTAATCGGCACAAGCCCCCCTCCCCCGGCCCAGAAACAACCAAATCCGGAACAGATCCAAAACCCACACCCAAAACGAGCCGTCTTCTCCACCAGCAACCTCTGGGAGGGGGCAGGTGGACTGGGGGCCCCACCCCGCGCTGGCAGGGGGGGCGCTCCGTTTCCAGTTCCCTCTCTTTAACCACCGGAGGCAAAGTTTAGCCAGCTGGGAGCTGGATGGTTGAACCACAGACAAAGGCAACAACACTTCATTTTTAAAATGAGAAAGAGAGAAAAGAGACCACGCCCCTCCCCAAATATAGAGCTATATATGTATATTTTATATATATAGAATTCATTCGTGCACAGTTCATTAAATGAGCTTTTCAAAAATTAAAAAAAAAATTATAAGATACATTTCTTTAGGCCTTTGTGTTTTTAAATTAAAATAAAAAGTGTCCATCTGCACTCTGCCCGACAGCCAGGGGCAGGCCCCAGAACTCCTGTTCTTTCTACCTTGACCTTTCGCAAGGGGTCTCCCGTGACTTATTCCGCCTCCCTTTACCTGACGCTCAGCATACACTGCTCGCCATTGGGAGTGGGGTACCGACTCCTCCGAGGTGGGGCAGGGAGACCCCGCAGGGCTGGGAGCTGCGGGTCCTCTGTACCCCTTTCAGCCTGTCTCCCTATTTCGGCATCTTGGTGACTGTCAGCAATTGGAGGCAGGCTGGGGGGACCATCTCCTGGTTTTAGCCCCAAACTCCTGAGTCTTAGAGGAGATGCAGACAGAAAAAAAACAAAAACCTTTCAACACTTTTCCTTTTCTTTTTAAAAGTGATTCCTTAAACCATAACAAGCCCCCAAGAGGCTGCCTTGGGCTAGTGCATGGGAGCCGGAGAGTGGAACTCCCCATGTGGGGCTCCACTGTCTGGCGTGGGCCAAGTGCAAAAACAAAACAAAACAAAACGCAAAAACCCCAGGACCCACCCCAACCCAAAAAACCCCAACAAAACCCAGAAAGGTGAGAAAGGTGGTGTGTCCACTAGGGTCCCCACAGAGGCTAACGAGGCTGGCGATGGCCCAGTCCCCCTGACCTAGCCGCTTCCTGCTCAGGGCGGACCTCTTACCCAGGACCGCCTGGCAGCGGGGCGCCTGCCAGTGCTCTGGGGGCTTCAGTGCCCAGGCCCCTACCTTTGGAAGGGGCTTTTCCCCAAATGCCAGGGCAGCCGGGCTCTTCACCCCAGTGAAGCGGCTTTGCCTCTTGGGGCCCCCGTTTCCTGGTCTCTTAAATGGGGTGCTCTCTGTCCACCTCACACTGAAGCGGGGCCTTGATCAGCACTTCTTTCCAGAGCAGTGGAAGAATGCAGCTCATTTGCCCCAGACCCCTTTGCAGGGCAAAGATGAAAGGGGGCCGTGGGACAGTAAAGGCCCCAGTGCCAACAGCCTTGACTGGCACCCCATCCTCAGCAGCTGCCTGAACACCAGCAGTGCTTTACGAAGAGGCCTTGCCGCCCAATACACCCATTTCACAGCAGGGCACACTGAGGGGTGGAGAGGGAAATGAAGACAGAGATGTGTCCTGACTTCCCATCTCAAACCAGACACCAGACCTCACCTGTTTCCTATGACATATGGGCAGGGAGGAGGTGGCATTAAGGGGGGGAAGGACCAATGCCCCAACCGATACTGGACATGGGAAGAGATCGGGCTTTGGGGGGATATTTCACATATAAAAATAAAGCAAACCAGAATGCAACTTCTGCTTGGTAATTAGGCAAATGGAAAAGCAGCAAGGGGAGAGGGAGGGCCCAGAGAAGGCTGATTCGTGCAAGTGTGTGTGTATGTGTGTGTTGGGGGGGTATGGGTTTCCCACTCAGAGCCACCCTCGGAGAGAGGTAGGAGGGCTCCGCTGGCTCTTGACCCTGTGCCCACCTGGACCCCCCACGGGAGATGTCCAGCTCGAAGCAGCGTGTGTGCGCATCTCTGCGGGTGCCGTGGGGGGCTAGGCCACACGGCTGAGGGGCCGGGGCAGGCATTCCCTTCCCCTCCTGGTTACCCCCCAGTCCCTCTGGGTCACCATCTAAGATTCTCCCAGAGTCCACAGCTCTTCCTGAAGTCCCCATCCCCTACCTGGCCAGGAAAGCTCAGGGGCGTCAAGGTCTTCGGGGTGATGGGGAGGGAGGGGCCAGATGACCCGACACACTGGCAAACCAATGGAAGAGAGCAAGGAACCCAACTGTATCTACTCACCAGCCTTCCTGGACCAAGTCAACGATGATGCAACAGCGGGGCTCTCCCAGACCCCCCCAGATCTCAGCTCCATTCGCCGGGCCCCTGTCATTCTGGCTAGTTCCCTTGGTGCCAGCTGTCTTCCTTCCCTTTGAAGGAGGGTGGGTGTGGAGTGTGGGCCCAGGACAGGAGGGCAGCCTCCCCGCCTCGGGCCTGGGAAACAGAGCAAGGACCCCAGGGACCCGCAGCCGGCCCTAGGCCTCCGTCCCCGTTCCCAACATTGCCACCTCGCCTGTGCAATCATTGCTTTACTAGTTTTTTAAATATCTCTTTCTCTCCCCCCCACTCCCGCCCCAGCCCCATAGGAATCCCACGATATTTTTTTCTATTTCTTTTTTCGTTTTTTTTCCCTCTTTTTTTGTTTTTTGTTTTTTTGCAAAACTAATTCTTTCACTTTCCTGTCATAAAATCACCTCTGAAAACACAACTTCTTTACAAAAAAAAGTCACGAATGACACGGACTCTCAGGAAAACACATTTCTATGGTCTCTGGAAACACCTGTAACTGGCACCCAGGTAGTCGTTCACCTGGGGTAGGGGGTTGGGGGGAAATCCCCTCTGCGGACAGAGGAGAAATACCAGCCCTTATTTGGGGGTGAGGGGGAGGAAGCCAATTGGCACTTGGACGGCCACAGAGCCGACACAAAGGCAGGGTGGGGAGGGGTCTAGGAGTGCCAGCCCCCCAAACCCTGTGAGGGCCCTTGTTCTACATCCTGGGGCGGGGAGGGGCAGGGGCCACGCCACAGCCCCTGGCAGGGAGATTCAGAAGAAGAGTCCTCCCATACTTCGAACAAAGGCATTTGCTACCTAACAGGATTCCCTTTCTGCCTCCTACCTCTGCCATCACGTTTCTGAGCTGACACCTCTGGCCGCACACCGGAAGTTCCCATGCAGGGACACGCCACTCATGCCAGCCTGAGAGCGAGGTGGCTGTCTCCCACAGCGCACCAGAGCCTTGGTCCCGCACACCCTCCCCCTCCCGAAGAACACAGGCCCCCTCTTTGGTCGCCCCCTTTGGCCTGCCTGCCCTCCCAGTGCCCGGCCTAAAACTGGGGGGGTGGGGTTCTCTTCCACTGGCATGGACACCTCAGCTCCAGGGCAGAGGAGAGAAGAAAATCTGCCCGGGGGCCTAAGCTTCCCCCACCTCCGAGCAGGCTGTGCTGTGAGAAAGCCCCAGCAGCAGAAGGAAGAGAGGGAGGGGGCAGAGGGGGCAGGGGAAGCCCAAGACCCACTGGGGATGGTTTCCAGCTTCCTCCTTCCCCCAGGCACGGGGTGGGAGGGGCAGGGGGAGAGAAAGGCGGGGGGGGGGGGGGGGGGGGGGGGGGGGGGGGGGGGGGGGGGCCCGTAAGGGCTGTCTCCCCCTCCCCCTCAGTCCCCACCTTGCCCTGTCTGTGGCAGAGGCCCAGCTGGTGTTGCCGACCACCCCGAGGAGGAGGTGCGGGGACACACACCCCAGCGCCAGGGGGCTGGGGGTCCTGGGGTTGGGGCTCTGGCCCCACAGCAAACTCCTTGGGGCCCGCGCTGGTCCAGGCAAGGAAAGGTCCAGGCCTTTGACGACTCTATTCCACGGAACCCTCAAGGGGGCGCCGGAAAGCTCGGGCCCAGCGCACACACAGGTAGGCGCACCGACGCGCCAAGGGGCTGCAGATGCGTGCACTGGCTGGAAGTTTCTACAGCAGGTTCTGGTAGCACCTTTGGTCGAGAACTGAAGGGCCTTTAGATGCTAGGAGGCTGCGGCAATGGGAGGTCCCTGCCAGTCCCTCCCACCTTTGAGACGGGGGATGAGCGAAGAGACCGGTGGGCGGAGCCTTAGGGAACCTACTTGGGTCTTGTCCCAAAGTGGGCAGGAAGACCCCGGCCTCTGGCCCCGCCCCTGCGCACAGGTTGATAGGGAGGGAGGGGCCAAGGCTGGCCTCTCCTCAACCACTGTCTGGGCTTTGCCACCCCTGGCCCCTCCTGCCCAGGCACCTGGGGGAAGGAAAGGGGCAGAGCCCATTCGGGGAAGGGGTCTCCTAAGGGGCCCCACAGCTGCCGGGGTAGCACCGAGAAATCAGATGCTGTGCGCACGAGCTGGAAGCAAGCCGGGGAGAGACAGTGCGGGATGTGGAGGAGGCGGCTGAGCTCCAGGTTCTGGGGCTCCCCAGGAGCCCCCCCCAGCAGGCCCCACCATGCATGGGTTGGGACGGTGCCAAGAGACAAGAAGGACTTCCGGGTGCCCTGGCCCCACCCCAAATCCGTCCGGGGACTGCCGCTCCCCTGGGTTTCGGGGGGCTCCAACTGCCCAGCCCACTCCCGGGGTCAAAGCTGAGCCATCTGAAACAAGCAACGCACAGGCAGAGGTGTCTGAGGGCAGGGGCGGGGGCAGAGCAGGGCTCTGGGCAGGAGTGCTTCCCCCCAGTGCCCCCCTCCTCGGTGGAGCCCCTTCACTTGCTCACCCCGCTGCCGCCGCCACCACCCCCAGTGGCACCCGCTACCCCAGTAGCCACCTTCTCGAAATCCTCAGGGTTGCAGAATTCCTTGATAGTGACTGTCAGAAGGTTGCTGGTGACATCGGTGACAACCACGTTGGAGCAGGGCGACATCTCGGGGCGCCAGTCCCCGGCTTCGGGCTCAGAGGAGGCGCTGGTAGGCTCAGGGGCCACGGGAAGCTCCTGGCCCGTGGCAGCCGACGCGTCGGGAGGCACCCGCTTGCTGGTGGCCGCCACCTCGGGAGGGATGGACAGGTCGAGCACCTCGGGCTCACGCCAGTCGGGAGCAGACGGGCTCATGGTCTCGGGGAGCAGCTTGGGGGGCGTGTCATCGGGGTCGGAGGAGGACTGCGGTGTAGGTGAGGGGCAGCCGGAGGAGCTGGAGCTGCGGGCATCGTATGGGGCGGCGGGGGCTGCCAGCAGCAGCCCCGGGCCCGGGGAGGCGGCGGCGTCGGCCTTGCCCACTGGAGGGGGTGGCGGAGGGCCGGGCGGGGGCTTATTGTACAGCGCGAAGGTGCCGAACTTCATGTGGCGGATCTGGGTGCGCAGGATGCTCTCGCTAAACTTCTTGCTCTTACCAATGACGCGGTTCCTGGAGGGGACTTTGGGGCGAGCAAGGGCTCCTGCCCCCTGCCCGGTGCCCGCTCCGCCCGTGCCCTTGTCGATCACCTTCAGGTTTAGGATGATGCGGTTTCGCTTGGGCTCCCGAGGCTTTACCTTGCGATTGATGATGCGCACGGTCTCGGAGAAAGGCGAGATGGGCGGGCGCAGGCCAGGGCTGCCACCCTGTGGGTCCGGGCGGGGCAGTGGGCGGCGGGACATGCGGTGGCAGCGGCGGATGTCCTTCTTGAGCCGGTGCACGGCTGCGCTGGAGTGCAGCTTGGGCGAGGAGGCGCTGGCACTTGGCTTGACAGAGAAATGCACGTCACTGATGCGTAGGGCTTCAGCCTGGGCCCGCGCCTGTGGGGCAGAGGGAAGGGCTGAGTGAGGGCTCGGCTTCCCGCTGACCTCCTCCGGGGGCTGCTGCGCCAACCACCCACGAGTACAGCCCCCTTACACCATCCTGGGAGCCCCCTTCAGAGAATCAAACGTGCTCCCACAGAGGAGTGTCTGCAATCAGGACCGACATGGAAAGAACAGCCCTTTGCTCTGAAGCCCCAGACCAACTCTGCTCGGCATAGAACCCCAGCCTAGCCTGGCACTTTTTCACAGACGGATTCTTGGGGAGAGGAAGAAGGGGGAGGCCCCTCCCTGCTTCACCACACACTCCAGCACTACTGAACTACTCGAAGGGTCCCAAATGCTCTGTGCCCTCTGTCTCTGAACGGGTTGCACCTCCAGTTTGGACTTGCCTCCCCAGCTGATCATCACCTCTGGGACAGACCCTTGGCTCTCTCAGCCCCTCCTTGTTTGCTCGCTGCCCCTCCTGGGTCTGACTCATGTCTGCCCAGGATCTGGCTCAGGGCCTGGGCCTAAGCAAATCAGTGCCAACAGATTCCTAAAGCCTTGGCTGGAACACACCCCGGTGAGACACGGGTTTGGTGGAGATGAACCAGGAAGGGGGGTCAACTTCGGATTTGTGCCAAGGTGGCCTGAGGGCAGGATGGCTGAGTGGGTCTTTGGGCAGCCAGGGAAAACCGTCCCGGGCTCCTGGGCTCAGCTGAGGCGTGTAAAGCCCCAAGGCTCTGCAGGAGCTCACCTCCCTGAAGATGTGGGTGTGGCAGGACTCTCAGAGACCTCAAGTTCAGGGCAAAGGACTCACAAGGCCATAAACACCGTCCTCTGTGGCCAATCCTTCCTGCCTTAGCAGAACACTAGTCACAAGCCAGCTGCTTGTGGCTGAACTATACCCACACTCGGGCTCTCCCCCAGGGGCTGCACTCCAAAGAGAAGACAGGTCACAGGCCATTGGGACGCTGGGTGACTCAATGTAAAAAAGGATGTAAGGGGCCTAGAGGAGCAGAGGTCAGGGACACGGGCCCATCTTGGAAGATAAAGCTTAAGGAGGAGGGAGCCATAGTCCTTTCTGAGCCTGCAGAGGCTCCGTGGCCTGCTAGAGGGATGCCACCAAGACAAACAGTGGAAGCCGAGAGCCCAGCAGTGAGAGGACGTAGCAGGCAAGGGACTGGAAGCAATAGCTGGAGAGAGTGGAGGTGATGACAGATCTGTCGTCTACAGATACTCTGGCTCCTGGTGGGGGAGACTAGCGAGGCTGTGTCTACTTCAGTCCAGGTGGGAGGCAGTGGTGGCCAAGAGGGAGGACACCCTCCCTCGGTCAGCCTGTGAGCTCCCCGAGAGGGAGATCTGTGCTTTGGGGTCTCTCTACATCCCACCCCGCAGCACTGGACACTCAGCCCCGTCCCTGGGAGTAGCCTGTGTGCCTCTCAGACAAAACGAGATTGTATCTGACCACAACCTCCCAGGAGCAGGGTTTGCTGGCTTAGCGAAGATGTCTTTAAAACACAGTGGAAACACGCCTCAATGCCACATGGCCCTCCTGACCACGCTGGGGGTCTCCCGGAGGAATGCTTGGCCAACAGTCCCCGCGGGCACTAGGTGGCAGCACACACAGGCCAGCCTGCCCCGGGCCAGCCCCCGTGCACCAGCCCGTGGACCCAGGGGCTGGTTTCCTCAAACCCCTCCTCAGACAAAGGAGAAAGCTAGCCTTCTTCCTCGGTCTGGCAAACAGGGCGTTTTGCAGGTGTATCCCCAAAGGAGCTTGGCGGGGGGGGGGAATCTCCCCTCTTTCTGTTTCCCCCTGGGAGGCATTTATGCCATCCACATGCTGCCAGAGCTCCCAGACCTCTGTAATCACGGTTCTGCCCAAGTTCAGTGGCGAAGGTCCCTGCAGAGCGGCAGAGAGTGCAGGTAAACCTCGGGCCCAGGCTAAAACCGGTTCCAAGGGCCATCACGTACTGCCAGGTCATACATGCTACCTGCTTAGCATGGTGTCTGGTGTGTAGCAAGTACCTGAGCAATATCAGATTTACCTATCCATGGAGGTGGGGGGGAGGGGCTTATGAGCAATAATCTTTTACTAATGTATGGTTTCCAAGCTTTTTATGAGAAATGTTTCTTACTTTATAATTTCTTAGTATTGTTTCTTTGAAAAGAGACTGTTTTTTTTTTTCCCTTCCCCCTCCTAAGCCCACCCCCAGGTTGACAACTCTCTGAAGGTGGGACCTGGGTCTGCCCGTGAATTAAAGACGGTAGCCACAGCCAACGTGTTTATGGCACTCCGGCGGGCAAAAGGCTCGGCTCTGAGGGGTTGTGTACTACATACAGCAAAGAAGAATAAAGACCAGGACTCTACTGCTGGCTCTCTGTGACCATGGGCAAGTCACACAACCTCCCTGGCCTCAGTTTTTTTACGTGTAAAATGGGGGTAATTATACCCTACCTCATGGGCTCCTGTTTCCTTTGGAAAGTTCTGGGCAGAAAGTAAGTGCTGGTACTTTGTCCGCTATACACATTGTCTGTCACTGACTCAGAGCCATGGGCCCAGACCAAGCTGATCTCCACCGCCCCTTGCAAATATCTATCTAGTATCACTGTCGTAAAGGTCAAGGCCCTGTCATCTGTCCCTCCATCCCCTGCCCCACCAGCTCTCCAACCATCGTGGTCTCCTGTGTGTCCACCTTGTCCCCTTAACCTACTGTGTGCTCTCGGAGGGACAGGTTGAGGAAAAGGTGCAGGAATGAAGCCAGGAAGCTGGGTGGTAGGATCTCCTTTAAGTCCCCTCCCCTCTCTGGGCCTTGACTTTGTTCATCTGCGTAATGGGAACAGTGCTCCTTCATAGGGTTGTTGAGAGGATTAAAGGAGATAATCCACGTGGGGCCTCAGCACTGTTAGGCCCAGAGCCAGCTCAGGAGCTGGGGCTACCAAAGAAAAAAAGCATTTTGTGAATAGAAGCTCACGGTCATTACTCGCTTCACCGCTAGAGGGTGCTCCCGCTGCGTTGACAAGCTGTCACACAGCCCACCCGCCCCCTGGCTGCTCCGCCCCATCCCTCCTCCTAAGAAGCATCAAGGGTTAAGCGTGCTCCTCCAAGGACCCCGGAGCCTGTGTAGGTTGGGAAAAGGAGTCACGGAAATATGTGGAACCTGAGGATTCCTTCATGTCTGCTTTAAGTCCAAACCCTTACACATGCACAGACCTTTTGGTCTGGGCTTTTTCAGACCCGCCCCACCCCATCCTTACTGGGATTTCGGCCTTTTGGGCAAATAGGAGATTCTGAGGTTCTCCACTCTGCAAAGTCTCCTCTCTGTAGAGTGCTCCCTGCCCCTCCTGGGCCAGTCGCCACAAAGTCACAGGCTGTCAGGGTGGGATGGGGCCCCCGCCAACTTTAGCACTACTGGGTGGACTGTGGTTTTCCAGGGAGGCCTGCCTGTAGTATTCACCTGTGTTCTAGGGCCATACCATCTCACCTTCCCTTTCCGACTCTGTTCTTTCTCACTAGGAAAAATAAAACACCGTCTCCCCCCACACTAGACTCTAAGATGGCTTCCTCTGGAGCTAGGTATCCCCCTCCCCTGCAAAGACTAATGTGCTACGCTTTCACTCCATCCTCATTACAATCCCCAGAAACAGCCGGTGGGGGGGGGTAGGCTGGGAGGGGGGAGCCAGTGGCCCAGCTTGTGATAAGCTCAAAGTGAAGTGATCTAAGGTCAAATTCAAGCTGCAGTCCCCAGTGAGGAGGGGAAGCATCAGAACAAATCTTGAGAGAGAAAGAAGCCGGGGGCAGGGAGGCAGGTGGCCCCCCAATGCCACTTCTGTTCCCAGCCCTGAAGGAAGCCACATTTACTCTCCCGCTGGGTTCTAATTCCAGACAGAGCCCGTACCTGTACCAGGGCTGGGGTAGATGAAGGTTCCCCTCCTGGAATGGGCAGAAGTAACCTCCCTGCCGCCCCCTCAGGTGGATAGCCCCCACCTGCCTCATCCACCCCCATGCTGGAGTCCTGCTGTCCAGCCCAGACCCTGTTTTGTCAGCGAGGATTATCCCTTCCCTTCCCTTCCCACTCCCAGGCCTCTCTTGCTGAAGCCGGAGCCGGCCAGGGCCGGCTGCCAGGGGCTCGTCGGGGGCTCCCAACCACCCCCTGCCCAGCTGGGGCCCCTCTGGAAAGGTCTGCCTGCCTGGGCAGCCGGGGATCTGTCCCTCCCTTGCAGGCCCCGTGCTGCGCCAGGGCTAGAGGCCCGAGAGGGGGCTGCTGGGGCTGGGCCAGGTTACCTTCAGGAGGAAAGTTTTGGGTTTGGGTCCCCTCTTCTTGGGCCCATACAGCTCACGCTCCCTCTCCCTGCAGCCAAGAAACGCCAAAGGTTAAAAAGAGCCCCTATCCCGGGCCCCACTCCGCGCTGCCCTCCCCGATCTCCCGCTCCACCCGCCCCCCGCCCCCCCCCCGCCGCCGCTTCCCCGCGCGGCGCCCCAGCCGAGCCTTGGCCCCGCCGCCCCTGCCAGCTCCCCAAACTCACTTCTGCTCGAAGGCTGCAATGAGCCGCGAGTCCAGGATGTTCTCCTCGGGTTCCCAAGTGCTGTACCTGCCGAGTCACACATGCACAAAATAAAAATGAAAACCTAATAGGCAGAGGCACATGCGAGGCAGCAAACCTGCTCACCCCCCCACCAGGAAAAAAAAAAGGCCCTGTCGCCTCCCTACCCTCCTCGCCCCTGTACCCCGCCGGCACTTACTTGATGGCCCACCCCTTCCATTTCACAAGGTACTCGATGCGTCCCTGAAAAACAGAGAAGAAAAAGAGGGGGGAGTGGGGGTGGGGAGGATGCGGGGACGCGAGGAGGCGGCGGCGCGGGGGCGGGAGAGAGGGCCCGGGTTAGCGGGACCGCTTCGCCCCCGATGGGCCGCCGACGCAGACACCGGGTGCCGGGCAAGGCGTCCCACCTCGGGAGGCGGCTCACCTTTCGGATCCGCCGTTTGATGATGGATTCGGCCGCGAAGACCCGCTCGCCCACTGCAGACAGCTCCATCTTGCTCAGCGGCACCCACAGCCCATAATACTCCCTGCTCCCGCGGCCGGTGCTGCACCGCTCGCGCACGCGCCGCAGCGCACAGGCCCCGGCGGGCGGGCGCGCGGCGGGGCGCGCGCTAGTGTTCCAGCTGCGGG
>NC_043709.1:8907500-8912891 GCF_006229205.1 Suricata suricatta | reverse complement strand
CCCCCCCCCCCCCCCCCCCCCCCCCCCCCCCCCCCCCCCCCCCCCCCCCCCCCCCCCCCCCCCCCCCCCCCCCCCCCCCCCCCCCCCCCCCCCCCCCCGCCTTGCGCCTTGCACTCTTCGGCTGCCTGCAGTTCCTTCAATGGAGACCAGACCCCAGCTTCTTACTTGAGGGACGCGGAGACCTGGCTGGCCCAAAATAGACATCAAGTAGCTCTACCACACAAGCGCTTCATTTCTTTTATTATGCATATATGCATGTGGATACATTCTAAATACATAGAACCTATATTTAAAAGACTTCTTTTTAAAAATGTTTATTTATTTTGAGAGAGACAGAGTGCATCTGAGAGTGGCGGAGGGGCAGAGAGAGAAAGAGTGAGAGAGACAGAGACTCCCAATTAGGTTCCGCACTGTCACTGTCGGGGCAGAGCCCAAGGTAGGCTCCATCGCACAGCGAGATCCTGACTTAAGAGGAAGCCAAGAGTTGGAGGCTTCACCCACTGAGCCACCCAGGTACCCCCAACATTTCTTTTTAACAAAATGGGATCATGTAATTCACACCGCCTGGAATCTGCTTTTCTCCCTTAATGATAGAAAGTGGACCTCTTTAGGTGTCATTAAATGGAAAATTTGCCACCACATTCGTGGCTGTGATGGGGCTGAGGTGGAGGTGCAGAGGAATGGGGGTGTGGTGAGGATTTGGATCTGGATGGTCTCTTGTTTTCATTACTTGTTTATTAGAAAAGAGCTTTTTTACATTTCTGTACTGCAAGACCAATTCTTGTGGTTTCACATCGACCACGTCAAAATTTCTGCCTCTCATCTCCGTGTCTATGGAGATTTGTCTAATTATTATCTTGGGAGAACTGCCCCCCTTCCATAAAATCAACATGCTCTTGAAAAAGAGCTATTTTCTGACCAGCCCCAGGTGAGCTTTGGTATATGAACCGAGCAGCCTTCCTGGGGGTGAAGGGGGTGAATGGGCAGGTGAGCTGTGTGGATGCGAGTGTGTGTAAGTGTTCAGGCTGAGAGAGAGAGACAGGCGCCAGATAAAGTAGATAAACATGAAATCCGCTTGTTAGCTCATTCAGCAGCTTGTGTGACCCCCCCCCTTTAAGGTTTGGTGCTAAACCAGCTAAATGCAGATGCCCCAGGCTTGAGGAAGTCTCAGTGGGGGGAGAGAGGCACCTGCCATCCAGTGTGACTAGGGCTGGAATAAACATGGAATTTTCTAAGGCTCCAAAGGCCACTGTAACAAATCACCGCAAACTGAATCGCTTAAAACAACACAGATTTATTGTCTTATAGTCCTGGAGGTCAGAAGTCCCAAATCAGCGTCACTGAGTTGAAGTCAAGATATCCCCAGGGCTGGTTCCTTCCAGAAGCTCTAGAAAGGATCCATTCCTTGGTTCTTCCAGCCTCTAAAAGCTGCTGGCAGTCCTGGGCTCATGGCTGCATCCCTCCAATCTTTACTTTTGCCTTCCCCTGACTTACCTCCTGCCTCTTTCTAATAAGGACCTTTGTGATTACATTGGGCTCACCTGAATAATCATCAAAGATTATCTCCTCATCTTAACATCCTAACTCCACCCTCTGCCCCCCAGTCCAAAAGCCTGGGACCAAGGAAGGAGAGAACAGGAGAAGATGGACGTCCTAGCTCAAGAAGAAAGAGAATTTGCCACTCTGCCACCGTTTTTGTTCTATTCAGACCTGTATCCAATGCATGATAACAGTTCACACTGATGAGGGTGGATCTCTTTATTCAGTTTATTGAGTCAAATGCTAATATCTTCCGGAAACACCCTCATAGACACACCAAAAATCATCTTTACCAGCTATCTGGGCATCCCAGAGTCCCGTCAAACTGACACATCAAATGAACCTTATCATCCTAAATAAGGGAGCTGGCCTACTGCCGTGGAGGGGAGGATGGAGAGAGGGCTTCTCAGAGGCGGGGATGCTTGACTGGGGACTTGGAAGATGAAGATGAAATTGCCTGCCAGGGAAGAATGAGAAAGCCATTCCAAGTAGAGAGGTCAGACGGCACAAGAGCTTTAAAGAGAGGAAGTCCCTTCAACCTTGAATCCTTCCACGTCTTCCATCCCTAGTCTGTGAGAGAAATTTCCTTGTACCTCTTCCACGGTCTGTCCTTTTGAGATTTGGTCCAACACTGCAAGGGAAAAGTTTAACCTCCTGGGTCATGCAAATTGCTGCCCAGAGAGAGGGAGTTTTAGTTAGCTTGTGCTATGAAACCAAGCCGTCCAATAAAACACCACCAACTGGTGGCTTAAGACACAGAATCTGTTTTGCAGGAGTCTGTGGGTTGGCTGAGCTCAACCGGACAGTTCTTTGACCTGGTCCTGCTTTGGGTCCCTCATGTGGCTGCAATCAGAGACACGGTCGGAGTTGACTCATAGGTCCGCGAGCTTAGTGCTGGGTGTTAGCTGGGCCTCCGGCTCCTCAGGGTCCCTCAGGATTCAGCAATCCAGCTCAGGCTTCCTTATGGGGCTGCGGGAGCCAAAGAAGGAGCTGAAACGCATTGCAAGGTCCCTTAAGGCCTAGCCTTGGAAGTTACACAACGTCACTCCCGCCGTATGCTGTTGGTCAAAGCAGCCAGAATTCAAGGCTGGTAAGATCCCTGCATCCCCGTGCCCCCCCTCCGCCCGGCCCCTGTGCTTGTTCTGTATGATTTCTTCCCCTGAATGGAACTTGCAGTGGGATTTTTGCCTGTGATTAGGTTAAGTGCAAAGGCAGGGCCCTTAACCAGGTGACTTAATCAAAGGGAGTCCTTGATCTGTTTCTCCCCTCCCAGCACTTCTGATACCAAACATGTGGGTCTGCTCCTTTTCTCCAATTTTTCAGCTCTTTAGACACCAATGGGGGGGGGTCTAGGATTTCAGTTCAGTTCAGACACTAGTACCCAGAGTTAGCCCGGATCCCACAGGACTGCCCCATTCCTGGCACTGACGGCAAGTCTGGGTTACATTTCTGACTGAGTGGCTATATACTGGGGGTTCCCACAACCCTGTCCTCAGTTTGCTAAAACAGCTCACAGGACTCAGGCACACACTTCACTTACATTTACCAATTTATTCTAAAGGACATCCCTCAGGACCGGCCAAATGCAAGAGAGGCAGAGGACAAGGTGTGCAGAGCAGGTGCAGACCTGCCGTGCCCTAGCTGGGCCCACCCCCCTTCCCTTCCCAGCATCTCAGCGTTCCCCAATCCAGAAGCTCATAGATCGTCTTTGAGCGTGTCCAGAGCTGAATATGCAGCCTCCTCTCTGCTTCTCAGAGGTCGGAGCAGAGGCTTCAAGTTCAACCCTGTAATCCCTTGGTCCTTCCAGAGACCAGCCTCTACCTGAGGCTGCCTAAGGGTGGCATGCCAAGCGTCGCTTCATTAGCATAAACTCAGGGGTAGTTGAAAGGGGCTACTTACAAAAAACACAAGACCCTTCTCTCATCCCACGGCTTAGGAACTTGCAAAGGTTTTAGGAGCTTTGTGCCAGGGGCCCAGGAAGATCCCATAGAATTTATCCTACCCTGAGTTAATCAAGAGAGCACTTTATTTTTTTAAATGTTTTATTATTTATTTTTGAAAGAGAGAGAGCATGAGCAGGGGCGGGGCAGAGAGAGAGTAGGGGACAGAGGATAGAAGCAGGCTCTACGCTGACAGCAGCGAGCGAACTCACCAACCACGAGATCAGGACCTGGGCAGAAGTCCAGCGCCCAACCCCTCAACCAACTGAGCCACCCCGGCGTCCCATGGAGAGCATTTTAAAAGAGGACCCAGGCATCAGCTGACAGAGGAGATTTGAAGCTGCAGAAACCATCGCCTCAGCTAGGAGAAGCAAGCTGCCCCTGACGTGGAGAGGGCCACACAGCAGGAAGGCAGGACCGGCTGGTGGCCTGTGGGCCCTGAGGGCCTCAGTTCTACAATCCATAGGATCTTAATTCTGTTAACCAGTTAGCCTGGAGGAGGAGCCCGGCTTTCAGATGAGAACAACCCCCTGCAATACCCCAACTGTCGCCTGAGATCCAATTACGATTTTCCTTGACCTCTGACCTACAAAAACTGAAGTGATATATGAATTTTTTTTTAAGTTTATCTAGGAGCGCCTGGGTGGCTCTGTCAGTTAAGCGTCCGACTTTGGCTCAGCTCATGATCTCACAATCTGTGGGTTCGAGCCCTGCATTGGGCTCTGTGCTGACAGCTCAGAGCCTCGAACCTGCTTTGGATTCTGTGTCTCCCTCTCTTTCTGCCCCTCCCCCGCTCACTCTCTGCCTCTCTCTCTTTCAAAATAATATAAAGACATAAAAAAATTTAAACATAAATAAATACAATCTTTATCTATTTTTGAGAGACATGGACAGAGCGTACACACATGTGCAAGGCAGGGGCAGAGAGACTGGGGGACAGAGGATTTGAGGCCAGCTCTGTGCTGACAATGAAGAGCCCGGGGGGGTGGGTGGGGGTGCTCAAACTCATGAATCATGACTGGAGGTCATGACCCAAACAAAGATCAAGAGTCCGGTGCCTAACCAACTGAGCCACCCAGGGGCCCCGCATGAGTGCTGTTTGTCTTAAGCCACTAAGTTTGTGGAAAACTAATGTATAAGCCATTCCAGATTCAGGGATGGGGATAGACGCCACCCTGCCTTGGTGGGAGAAGTAACAAAGTCACATTGAAAAGGGGATTCTGCAGACACTTCTCCAAAGAGGACATCCAGATGGCCTACAGGCACATGAAACGATGCTCAGCATCACTCATCATCAGGGAAATACAAATCAAAACCACACTGAGATCCCACCTCACGCCAGTCAGAGTGGCTAAAATGAACAAATCAAGAGACTATAGATGCCGGTGAGGGTGTGGAGAGACGGGCACCCTCCTACACTGTTGATGGGAATGTAAACTGCTGCAGCTGCTCTGGAAAACAGTGTGGAGGTTCCTCAAAAAACTATCAGTGGAACTCCCCTATGACCCAGCAATAGCACTGCTGGGGATCAACCCAAGGGATACCGAAGTGCTGATGCATAGGAGCGCATGTACCCCAATGTTCATAGCAGCACTGTCAACAATAGCCAAATCATGGAAAGAGCCTAAATGTCCATCACCTGATGAGTGGATCAAGAAGATGTGGTTTATATACACAACGGAGTATTACATGGCAATGAGAAAGAATGAAATCTGGCCATTTGTAGCAAGGTGTATGGACCTCAAGGGTGTCATGCTAAGTGAAATAAGTCAGGCAGAGAAGGACAGATACCATATGTTTGCACTCATAGGTCTAACAGGACAAACCTAACAGAGGACCATAGGGAGGGGAAGGGGGAAAGAGAGTTGGGGAGAGAGAGGGACACAAACCATGAGAGACTATTGAATACTGA
>NC_043709.1:8877874-8907400 GCF_006229205.1 Suricata suricatta | reverse complement strand
AAGGGGGAGGGGAAGGGGGAAGGGGACGATGGTCATGGAGGGGGGCACTTGTGGGGAGAAGAACTGGGAGTTATATGGAAATCAATTTGACAATAAACTATTATTTAAAAAATAAAATATCCCAGCATAAAAAAAAATGAAAAGGGGATTCTGGCCATTATTCTAATAATTGATCACAAGTGGGTTCCTAGTTGGGACACAGCTCATGCTCAAAGCTGGTGGGACCCTTGGGGCCAGATGCTCTCTCCATCTGGGCACCTAGCTTCGTGTCTGTTACCAGTTGGCTCAGGTGGGTGCGGGCTATGCCGGGGGGAGGGCAAGGCCTTTGCTAAAAGGATTTGGGGGCACTTGGGTAGGGAAGTACTAGGAATGTGGAGAAGCAGTTTTGTCATCGGCTTGGATGCCAGCCTCGTGTGGCTGACATGCTCAGACTCTCGAGAGGTGTTGAGCAACCTTAGAATTGGACAAGATTAGCTCCTGTCTCCCTGAAGATCCGTCCGAGTTCACTTTCCAGAGTGGACACCCCCCCCCCCAACCAATGCCAAACGGTAGTGCTTTGAGCTCTGATCCATTCCGCTCCCCGCCCTCCTCCTGGTTTGGGGTCCCAGCGGGCCATTCTGTGGGATATAATACAATGGGGTAGCATGCTATGTTCATTTAACTCAACACAGCCATATCTACATATTTGTTGCCAATTTTTTTAAAAATAGAAAATGTTCTGAGGATGTACGTGTTACCGTACACGTATCATTGCATGTTTGTTCTAGGTAGTGAGTGACTCAGCAAAGACGCTCCCGTGAGGATGCTAAGGGAGTGGGTGAGGCAGGCAGCAACGGAGAGAAGCCAAGCAGAGAGCAGGGGTGTCACCGGAGGTGTCCAGCCCGATCCTGCAGGGGAGCTATATGTGTCCCCACCCTCCAGGCGCTGGTTAAAGGTACAGAAGACGGGGTCTGGAAGGCATGTCAATTCCCAAGCACTTCTGGCTTTCTACTTCAGTGTCCAGGGCGGGTCCAGCACCCTGGAAGAGAGGTGCGGGTGCTGGCCAGTGGAAGGAAAAGCACCCCAGGTGGGGTAGGGGCGGGAACAGGAAAAAGGGGATCCACCCCAGGGGATCTAGGTAGATATCACTGTGCAGGGCTGAGTGTATCTCACTTTATGGGCTCTGCAAACTCCAAGTTTGTTCCTACCCCAGGGCCTTGACACTTGCCGTTCCCTCTGCCTGGAACACTCACATGGTCTCCTGGTGGTCACGTGGCTTGTTTCCTCACCTCTTTCCATCTCTTCTCAAATCTCAAATCTTCAGAAAGGTGTGCTCTGACCTCCTTATCTAAAGTAATACTTGTCACTCTCTATTACCTTGTCACCATATAGTTTCTTCCTGGCCCTTAGCACTACCTGATGTTATATCAACCATTGACTTAATGCCTCATTGACTTAATACCAAGCACCATGGGGGCTGGGATTTTGCCCAGCCAGTGCATTTTATCCCCGGTGCTAGGTCAGGGCCTTGCACGTAGGAGGCGTCCAATAAATATGTTTTGGATGCATGAGTGGACCATGGAAGAGTTTTCAAGAATAATTTTGAGTTTCTATATAACATATCTAGAGATTCAGACCCAGCGAACGCTCACTGGGTATCCCCTGCCCCCTGCCCCCCACCCTGCATTGGGCTCTAGGAATGCAAAGATGGAAAAGATGGGAGATTTTTCCTCAAAGGACTGAGGTGCATGGAGAGATGAAGGACCAGCAAACAGATGCAGTTTGAGCTGTGCAGCTTTTAGTTGTCAACCTCTCGGAGCCTCAGTTTTCTCCATCTGTAAAATGGGCATACTCAATCCAATCTCATGGGTTTATTGTGAGGATACTAACCCATGTATGGTGCCTGGAACTCTGTTGGGCACACAGTAGGTCTGTGACCATGTAAGTGTAATTATGTATATGCCCCAGGCTGGCTCATAGCTAAAGAGAAATGGACACACACACACACATACACACGTAACACACTATGTACTTACCATGTTTTTCTTCCAACAAAACTGTTTATCTGAGCAACTCTAAAAACTGAAACTGTGGGTCAGAGAGAACCCCAAACACCTTCTCTAGCACTCATCGTATTTCAGGGATTCTTCCAAGGGCTGGATATATGATATTGACTAACGTTTTTAAATTTTTATGTTTATTTATTTTGAGGGAGAGAGAGACAAAGCATGATCAGGGAGAGGCAGAGAGAGAGAGAGAGAGAGAGAGAGAGAGAGAGAGAGAGAGAGAGAGAGAGAGAGAGAGAGAGAGAGAGAGAGAGAGAGAGGGAGGGAGAGAGAGAATCCGAAGCAGTTTCCAGGCTCTGAGCTGCCAGCACAGAGCCCGATGCAGGGCTTGAACCCACGAATGGCCAGATCATGACCTGAGCCGAAGTCAGCCGCTTAGCCGACTGAGTCACCCAGGTGCCCTGATATTGACTAATTTAAGCCTCACAACAATCCAGTGGCCAGATACGATCATCATTCCACGTGACTGTGGAGGATACGGGTCTCTATCCAAACAAGAAAGACGCTGAGCTGAGCTGAACAAAGTGTAAGTTCTAGTGAATCAGACGCCCTTTCCTCCTGCTTCCCTGTGAGATCTGCCATGTGATGTAATTTGATTTACAAAACTGGACAAAAAAGCTGAAGACAGGCAGTCAGGTGACAATACGAGTCTCAAAAAATAGAAACATGTATCATTCAATACATCTTTCTAATGGAAGATCGTGTGGCAAACTTGTGTGCCCCCAAAGACAGATGAACTATTTTGAGAAAGAGGACAGCAGAGTCTTTTGGAAATATGCCCGAAAACGGTCAGAATTGGGCAAGGAACACAGAGAACTTGGCGGAGGGATCTTTTGGAAATGCGGTTCTGACCAAGGCATCCCTCTGTTTAAAACTCTTCAACACTGAGGGCGCCTGGGGGGCTCAGCTGGTTAAGCGTCCGACTTCGGCTCAGGTCATGGTCTCACGGTTTGTGGGTTCAAGTCCCACATCGGGCTCTGTGCTGACAGCTCAGAGCCTGGAGCCTGTTTCAGATTCTGTGTCTCCCTCTCTCTCTGCCCCTCCCCTGCTTGCTCTCTGTTTCTCTCTCAAAAATAAATAAACATTAAAATAAAAAGAGACTCTTCACCACTGGAAGGAGCCAAAATACCACCAGGGGAAGAACTCTCAGAGTGGCTAATTGGTGTCTCTAGAAAAAGGCCAGAGCTCTTTCTCTTGGTGAAGGGGGTGCCCCCCGCCCCATGGTCTCTGCTCCCTTCCCCACATCCTGCACTATCCTTCCCTTGTCTAATTGCACTGCCTGCTGTTTCCCCGAATGGCTCTTGTTTGTTTTATACCTTTGCACTTTTGGTTCACCTGGGAAGCCTCTACATAAGCTTTCAAAACCCAGTTCTGGGGAGGGCACCTGGGTGCCTCCGTCGCTTAAGTTTGGGATTCTTGGTTTCTGCTCAGGTCTCCATCTCAAGGTTTCGTGAATTCGAGCCCTGTGTCGGGCTCTGGGCCGGCAGCACAAAGCCTGCTTGGGATTTCGTCTCTCTCTTTTGCTCTCTGCACCTCTCCTACCTGTGCTGTCTCTCTCGAAATAAATAAGTAAATAAAATTTTAAAAATTAAGAAAACCACTAGTTCTGGTGAGTCCTTCAATATGACGCCATATGTGGCCCCCCAGGTAGAATTAGCCAGTCCTCCTTTGCCCCCGCTGGAGTTCTAGAAACAGAGGCGAGTTCTGTTGGGTCCCTTGTCACCTCTGACAGGCGTGAGCTGTCTGCCAGCAAGAACTCCTGTGCCCCTCAGTTTCCTGACACCGGCAAGTCAATCAGCTGATATTTACTGGGCACGAACCGGGAGCCTAGCAGCTAGGTGCTGGGGAGGTGGCAGGGAAAAGACAGACAGACCCCTGCCCTCAAGAAGCTTGGATTCTTATGAGGGTTGCAAACAGACAATGAACGCACAAGACAAGGGAGATGATTTTCAGGCCAGAGTTGCGTTATGAAAAGACTGACTAGGGTCACGTGGTTGAGAGGAACAGGGTGTGCGGACGGGGTGCCCAGCTAGGGGGTGGTCAGGGGAGGTCTTTTGAGGAGCCACATCTGAGATGAGACCCGGTGAGGGAAAGGAGGAAGCTGTGTAGATCTGGGAGAAGAACTTTCCAAGCAGAGGAAGCAGCAAGTGCAAAGGGCCTGAGGCAGGGACATGCTTGGCATAGCTGAGGGATAGAAGGAAGGCAGCGGGGCTGGAGTGGAGGAGTTGGGAGGCTGAGGTTTGTGAGGAAGGCAAGGACCCCACACGCAGACCTTACAGACCACGAAGGAGAACTTGGCCTTTGTGCTGAGTGCAGTAAGGAAACTCTAGCAGAGAGCTCACTGAGAGAGGAAAAAGGGCCTATCACAGGGAGCATGATGATACAGAGGCTAAGCCTTGGGTTCTTGGAGAGATCCTGAGGGCCAAGTGGTTGCAGCCTCTCAAATCTGACACAGCTCAGCCTCCTCGATGCATATCCAGGGAGGCAGAGGCTGTAAATAAACGTGGAAAGAGCTGTCTTTAGAATTTCCAAGCTTGGGTAGCGTCCAACAGAAAGGTGGACAAGTGGGAGGAAGTCGTTCCCCTGTTAGACTGGGCAAATGTTAAGCTTCTGTACAAAGATACCCCCAAATGCAAGGATTTGTTTCTCTGTTTGATAGCAATCTGGCTGGTTGAGGCTGGTGGCCCCCAGCACAACTGATGGCGGGTGGGGGTCAAGGCCATTGGGGGTGGGAACTGACTACTAAGCAATTACAAATAAATCCAGGGATGACTGTGGTTCTTGTGGGCCCTCAGGGGTCCCGATGACCCCTCCCTCTTCTAGAGAATGCAGAACAGATGAGAAGAACCCACCTCTTTCATCTCCCCGCAGACGGCTCTGTGCAAACTTGTCCTCGTCCTGCTCTTCCAGTTACGCTGGCGAACTTTTTCAAATAGTTTGCAGTTGTTGGGGCCAGGGGGAGGGGGATTGTCAATTTCCCGGATTCTTTTTTCACTGCAAGGAGAGGTCTCGGTAGCCTGATGGGTGGGTTGGGGGTGGGCTGCCTCTGAGAGAGGGGAGGCAAGAGACTGGTGCTTTCCTCGGTTCCTCCCTGCCGCCTCTGTCGAGCAGTGTGGTCCTTGCCTGGGAGCAGCGGGCCAGCATGGGGGCCAGAGAAGCCTGGCTGCTGACCACCTGCTCTCCCTGACCTTGGCCTTGGGCCCCTGCTTCTGTGTACAGTGAGGACCCGTGTCATGCTCTGCCCGGAGGAGAGCCTGTCATCGGGGCACATCACCTTTGTCTCCTTCCCTGGGGTCCTGAGGAAGCCCTTAGAGTGAGTGATGATGACGATCGAAACCTTCCTGTGACACGGCGGTTCTGGGGCTGTCTGGGAAGATAGACTTCGAGGGGGTAATTACAAAGGATCCGTCTGATGGATGCACCGAGCTCGGCCTCCAGAACACAGCTGGGAAAGCCCCTAGCAAGTGCTGTGCCTGCCAAGCACCCCAGATACTGTGGGAGGATAGCGGGTCCCCAGGACTTGAGGACGCACCTGGGCCTCCCAGGCGTCGCCACGAGGGGTTTCCTAGGGGTGCGGAGTTCCCAGGTGAGCAGGCCGGCTGCAGCCAGAGGACAAGGGTATGTTGGCTTGATTAGGTAGTTAGCTTAGAAGTCACTGGAGTCATTCTCCTGTTCCTGGAGGCCGCCCTTGACCCTGATCACGAGTGAAATTCATCACTTGTTCCCACAGGGCTGTCAGACCAGGGGCCTGCTGGGAATTTGTCCTATTCTTGGTCCCACACAGACAGAAATGAGAGGTGGCAAGACTGTCTCAAATAATCTCAAACCCACACACGCAAATAGACATTAATGTGACTGTTTATTGATGCCCTCAAAAGTCGTTTTTGTGGGTAACACATGGCAGCTACATTAGTGCTGAGCGTCGTGTAACGTATGGAGTTGTGGAATCTCTGTGTTGTACACGCCTGAACCTAATGTTACATTGTGTGTCAACTGCACTTTCATTTAAAACATATTTAGGTGGCGCGGGGGGGGGGGGGGGGGGGGGGGGGGCGGGGCTCAGTTGGTTAAATATCCGACTCTTGATTTTGCCTCAGATCATAATCTCTCAGTTTGAGAGCTCGAGCCCTGAGTCGGGCTTTGTGCTGATAGCAAGGAGGCCGCTTACGATTCTCTCTCTCTCCCTCTCTGTCCCTCACCTCTCCTCCCCTCCCCTGCTCATGTACACACTCTTTCTTAAAATGAATAAATAGACATAAAAAAACTTAAATAATTTGGAGTGCCTGGGTGGCTCAGTTGGGTAGGCGGTTAAGAATCCAGCTTCAGCTCAGGTCATGATCTCACAGTTTGTGGGTTCAAGACCCGTATTGGGCTCTGTGCTGACAGCTCAGAGCCTGGAGCCTGTTTTGGATTCTGTGTCCCCCTCTCCCCCCCCCACCCCCACTTGCACTCTGTCTCCTCTCTCAGAAATAAGTAAACATTAAAAAATTTTTTTCTAACCTATCTAGACTCATAAAAATTTTTGTTTGGTATGGCAGCAAAAGAATTACAGTTTTGGGCATACAAGGACATACAAAGCTAACTCCTAGTCAATATTTCAGGGAAAAGTTTTTCAAGGATCTACCCCAGAAAAATGAGAGTGGGACCCAAAATAGAGGACATGCAATTTAAAAGTAAATCAGTATGGGGCGCCTGGGTGGCTCAGTCAGTTAAGCTGATTTCAGCTCAGGTCATGATCTCATGGCTCGTGAGTTCAAGCTCCGCATCAGGCTCTGTGCTGACAGCTCAGAGCCTGGAGCCTGCTTCGGATTCTGTGTCTCCCTCTCTCTCTGCCCCTCCCCTGCTCATGCTCTCTCGGTCTCTCTCGCTCTCAAAAATAAATAAACATTAAAAAAAATAAAAGAGTAAACCAGTAAAATGTACACTAAGTCCAGATAATTGATGATGTGGCTGTGAATTTTAATAAAAATTAAAACGAAAACATTTGTGGAGCCTTAGCTTTGTGCCCAGCATTGTTCTAAGTGCTTTCTGTAACCATATCAACCCATTCAATGCTCACAATGATCCTTAGACCTCTGAGGTTGGTATTATGATCCTCCCAGATTTAAATGTGAGTCAAAGTGATAGATAGATAGATAGATAGATAGATAGATCAAGTAATTGATTAAGTTAAAGAAATAAGAGTCAAAGCATGGTTAAATAACCCAGCCCGGATCACTGAGCTGGTGCAGACACGATTCAGATGGAACCCAGGCGGTCTGACTCCAGCGCCTGGCCCTAACGACTGCAGTGGGGTACAAATGTTCAGAACTTCTGGAATGGAAGCAGCAAAATGAAAACCAAAACAAATCTCTGACTTAACTTCCAGTTGATTTTAATAAAACCTATGTGGATGGGTGAAGAAACAGGGCAAAAAATGCACCAAAGCATTTACCACTTTTAGAGTAGGATTTTATGCGTGTTGACCAATTTTTTCTTTTACTGAGGTATAATTGACATACAACCTCATGTTAATCTTAGGGGAGCTATATAATGATTTGATCATAGGTATGTATATTGAGACTTTTTAAATAAATATTTCAAAAATGCCAACAGCAAATTTTATTTATTCCAAAATATGAGTGCTTTGATTTTTCCTGATAAGAAAAACAATGTATGCTCACAGCAAAAAAAAAAATAATAATTAATTAAAAATTAAATAGTACATAAAGTGCAAATGAGAAGATAGGGGTGCCTGCGTGGCTCAGTCAGTTAAGTGTCTGACTTCGGCTCACGTTATGATCTCCCAATCCAAGGGTTTGAGCCCCACATCAGTCTCTGTGCTGACAGCTTGGAGCCTGGAGCCTGCTTCGGATTCTAAGTCTCCCTCTCTTTCTGCCCCTTCCTCCCTCCCTCTCTCTCTCTCTCTCTCAAAAACAAATACACATTAAAATTTTTTTTTAAATAAGAAGATAAAAATCATCGTAAATTCCGTGACCCAGTGATCATCTTTGGTACAGTTTGGTGAGGTTTGGTACAGTTTGATGACGTTTGGTACAGTTTGGCCAAATAAAGAGTTACACACACACACCCATGTCTTAGTCTCTATGTAGGTATGTATCTATCATGTTCTCATACCAATAAACATAGCTCTCCATGTCTCTTTAGCACCTGCAAAGTAATCCATTCTGCAGATGTGCATTATTCATCTACTCAGTCCCAAATGGACGGATCTAGATGTTTGCAGTTGTTGTGTTCTTTTTAAATTACAAACAAGCTGTGACAAAGATCCTTGAGCCCACATCTCCTTGCATGGGTCCAATTATCTTAGAATGTGTCTAGTGGGCTGAGTTAGAGAAAATCTTTTTTTTAAGGGAGAGAAAGAGAGAGAGCATGTGTAAGTGTACACACATGCACTCAAGCAGGAGAGGGGAGAGGGAGAGGGAGGGGGAGAGGGAGAGGGAGAGGGAGAGGGAGAGGGAGAGGGAGAGGGAGAGGGAGAGGGAGAGGGAGAGGGAGAGGGAGAGGGAGAGAGAATAAAGCAGGCTCCACGCCCAGGATGAAGCCTAACCTGAGACTCCATCTCACAACCATGAGATCATGACCTGGGCCAAAATCAAGAGTCAGATGCTTAATCAACTGAGCCACTGAGGTACCCCTTCCCATCTTGCCTTTTTTTTTAATTTTAGAGAAAGAGAGAGAGCACACATGAACCGGGGAGAGGGACACAGAGAGAGAGAGAGACAGAGACAGAAAGAGAGAGAGAATCTTTAAATAAATTTTTTTAATGTTTATTTATTTTTGAGAGAGAGACAGACAGGACATGAGCAGGGGGAGGGCAAAGAGAAGACACAGAATCTGAAGCAGCTCCAGGCTCTGAGCTGTCAGCACAGAACTCAACACGGGGCTCGAACTCACAAGCTGTGAGATCATGACCTGAGCTGAAGTTGAACGCTTAACTGACTGAGCCACCCTGAGTCCCCCAGAGAGAGAATCTTAAACAGGCTCCATGTGCAGCATGGACCTGGGGCTTGATCTCATAACTGTGAGATCATGACTTGACCATGAGATCATGACCGGATTGGAAATCAAGAGTCAGATGCTCAATGGACTGAGCCACCCAGGCGCCCCTGGAGAAAAACCATAAGCTTTAGTGGGGGGTATACAGCTTCTCTCGTCCCAGCCCCTCCAGCTGCAGGCTCTCGTTTCTCCATAAGCCCAAGGGCTCCCCGGCTTCTCTGAGCAGTGGTTTCCTCCTGCTGGGGCCTCACGAGGGCCTGGCACAGCCTCATACCCCAAAATGAAGCTGTCTTCACTGGCCGCCCGGCCAGGGGGTGGGAGGAGCTGGCCAGCGGGAGCCCTCGCCTGTCCTTAGCTGGGGGATTTCCAAACCCTGAAATTTCCTGCTCAGACAGACATAGTCATCGTTTGAAAACCTTCTGCCCCCTGCGCTCTTTCCTGTCGGTCTGTCAGCTGGGCTTGTGCAGAACGTTTTTCACTCCGTGATGGGCTAGACTATCCTCTCTGAAGCGAGATGAAGGAGGTAAAAGGAGTTGGGCCCAGAATTCTGCCAACAGAGCCTGTGAAGACTGTGCCAAGACAGAGGCTTGATTCCATGGTCCGCTAATTCTTATATCTGCTGTACCAGCCAGGCTAGAAGCTGGGAGCCCCGGTCTGTGCCCTCGGGGAGCTGGCTGCCAGTACAGGAGGCAGAGCCGTAAAACAGATTACTGAAAGAGCTGCAAGGATGATGGGCGACCTGCCCACCCGGGGTCTTGTGAACCGGTTAGAGGGAGCATGGGGGATGGGAGGGACTCCTCCAACTTCCGAGTCCTTTGAGAGGGCAAGACCTACCAACACAGCATGTTCCTAAAGTCCGCTAGCAAATCACTCAATACAATATTTTCAAGTGCCTACCATTTACCAGATACTCTGCTGGGTGCCGGGGACCCACTTTTCATCATCCTAGCAACAGAAGTTTCTGTTATCATCGCAATGGGTTGATGACGTCAGTCTTCCTCTGGCACAACTGGATCACTGGCCATCTAGAAAGGTGGGACACTTGGATGCCCTTGGGCCTCGACAGGAGGGACCCAGGACTTAGAGAGCCCCAAATTGGTTGTTTACAGCTGGATTTTCTAAATGAGGATCCAGGGCCCAATCTGCTTACATCCCTGCATCTTTTTCCATTGAGAACAGTCCCTCTTTTCCTAATAGGAGTTGAAGAGATTAAACTCCTGTTTTGTAGAACATTCCACCTTCTGGATTTGTCTGATTGGTTCCTTGGGAGTTTAATTGGTCCTTGTGTCTCCTGGGGAGCCAACAAACCAAACAAACAGAAGGTCTGTGAGGAGAGAGAAGACGGGACTTACAGAATCACAAGGATCACGTAACGGAGATGTCTAGAACATTTCACCAAGTCACTGGAGACATCACATTCTTTTTTTCTCTTTTTAATGCTTTTTATTTATTTTTGAGAGACAGAGAGAGACAGTGTGATCAGGAGAGGGTCAGAGAGACAGGGAGATACAGAATCTGAAGCAGGCTCCAGGCTCTGAGCTAGCAGTCAGCACAGAGCCTGATGCGGGACTCAAACCCACGAACTGTGAGATCATGATCTGAGCCGAAGCTGGACACTTAACCGACTGAGCCACCCAGGTGCCCCCATCACATTCTTTCCAAGCACACCTGGAACATTTGTGAAAATTGACCATTTGTCTTGCCAAAATGCAGTCTTTGGTTAATGTCTAAAAGTCAGGTTGAAAGATAACATTTTCTGAGCACCATGTAATTCAGGAAGTTAATCACAAGAATATATAGAAATTAGGGGGCTTCTGGGTACCTCTGTCAGTTAAGCATCAGACTCTTGATTTCAGCTCAGGTCATGAGCTCACAGCTTGTTTCATGAGTTCGAGCCCCACACTGGGCTCTGCACAGCTTGGGATTCTCTCTTCTCCTTCTCTCTCTCTTCTTCCCCTGCTTGTGCTCTCACTCGCTCTCTCAAAATAAATAAATAAACTTTAAACAACCTCTCTTTAAACAATTCCTGAATAAAAAGAAAGCAAAATGGCTCTAGAACATACATAAGTGAACAATAATAAAAATTTCACATAGAATTTACAAGAGGCTTATATGACATAAAAAAAGGTTGAAAATCAATGAGCCAAACATTCAACCTACGAAGTTAGCAAGAGAACAGCTGAATAAACCCAAAGTAAGTAGGAAAAAGGAAATGTGATAGTTAAGAGTAGAAACCAATGAAATAGAAACCACAAAATAGATGTGAATAATGAAGGCAAATTCTGGTTCTTAGAAAAGACTAATAAAACTGGCACATGACTGGCAGTTCTCATTAGGAAACAAGAGATGGAACCCATAAGCTATTGAAAGAAACTGAAAGGAAACATGACTTCAGGCAAAGAATAAATTAAAAACATAGTAAGAGGATATTATGAGCAACTTTTGGCCAATAATTTGAAATTTTATTTTATTTTTTACTATTGTTGCTTTTATTATTTTTTTAATTTTTTATAGTTTATTGTCAATTTGGTTTCCTTTTAACACCCAGTGCTCATCCCCACAGGTACCCTCCTCCATGACCATCGCCCCCCATTCCCTTTCCCCCTCCCCCTTCAGCCCTCAGTTTGTTTTCAGTATTCAAGAGTCTCTCATGATTTGCCTCCCTCCCTCTCCCTAACTCTTTTTCCCCCTTCCCATCCCCATGGTCCTCTGTTAGGTTTCTCCTGTTAGACCTATGAATGAAAACATCGTATCTGTCCACTATTATTGCTTTTAAATGTTTATTTATTTTTGAGAGAGAGACACACACATACACACAGAGCATGAGCAGAGGAGGGGCAGAGAGAAACACACACAGAGAATCTGAAGCAGGTTCCAAGTTCTGAGCTGTCAGCACAGAGCCTGATGTGGGGCTTGAATCCACTAACCTTGAGATCATGACCTGAGTCAAAGTCGGATGCTTAACTAAGCCACCCAGGTGCCCCAGTAATTCTAGATTTTAAATCAAATGCACAATTTCCCCTGCAAGTAATAAATTGGCCTCCAGAATAAATTTAAAATGTGAACAATGTTGTAACCATTTTAAAAATTGAATTGGTAGCCACTATACTGTGGAACTGTGGGCTCAAAAATGGAATTGGTGATCAAAAATCTTCATATCAAAGAAACATCAGAACCATACTTTTTTTTTTAACTAGGGAGTTTCACTAAACATGAAGGATTGAATAATTTCAATCTAACACAAACTCTTCCAGAGAGGAGAAAAAATGCCAATATTCCTTATTTCAGTTTTTAGGAACTTGGGTTAATCTTGGTCTCCAAACCAAGGACTGTTGTAAATAAAGGAAATATAGGGTCAATATTTTCCTAAGCATATGAAAGGTAATACATTATGACCAAGTTGGATTGGTCTCAGGAATGCATCAGAAAATCACGTAATGTAATTCATCACAGAATTGGTAAGAGGAGAAAAACCATATGATCTTTGTAATAGATGTAGATGAAGTGTTTGATAAAATTCAAACTCCATATATGACTTAAAAAATTCCAAGTAAACTAAGAATATACAGAAACTCTTGACTTGATTAAGGAAAAAAACTACATATCGGTACACCTTCTCTCTTTGGGTATTTTCCCATTACGTATTTTTAATTTTTTTACTTTCAAATTTAGATTTTGTGTTTCTATCAAATCTGACAAATACTCACAAAAAATTTTTCTGTGTGTGTGTGTGTGTGTGTGTGTGTGTGTGTGTCAGAGAGAGAGAGCATGCAAGAGCAAGGGAGGGACAGAGCAAGAGGGAGAGAGAGAGAATCCCAAGTAGGCTCCACGCCCAGGCTTCATGCTAAGCGGGGCTTGATCTCACAACCCAGGGATCATGACCTGAGCAAAAGTCAAGAGTCCCTTGCTCAACCGACTGAGCCACCCAAGAGTCCCTACTTATCTCTTTTTCACCATCCTTTCACCAGTCTCTTTACTCTCCTTCACAGAATGTCTGAGTTCAACCAAAACATCCAGAGACTGGGACTCCTGGCTGGCTCAGTTGGTAGAATATGTGACTCTGAATCTCAGGGTCATGAGTTTGAGCCCCACTTTGGGTGTAGAGATTACATACATACATACATACATATATAAATCTATTTAAAAAAAATCCAGAGACTGGCTTGGTGTTTCCCAGTCTCCCCAGCTTTTCACAGTGGTTTGATTTCAATACCTTGGATTTGTTTCTAAGTAATTTCCCACCACTTCCTTCTTTTTAGTTTATACAATAGAAGCATAATAACACTGCTTTGCCAGCATGCGTGTTTGGCTCCTACAAAAGGTCTTTGCCTTTGCTTGCTGTGTCAGATAATGTGAACTGACCAGGCCAGTGTGGCCAAGCCAACTCCTGGCTTTGCTTTGGTGGATGCTGGTAACTGTTAAAAGTCTGAGGTAGATGAAGATGTGCTACTTGATTTCCCCATCCAAATTCTGCCCCATATTTGGAGACACTTAATGAATGAATAGTTATTGGCAAGTAGGTACAAAGTAGTTCTATATGCTAATGAAGGCCCAACTGTGTCCTTCCAGGTGCTCTAGCCATGACCTTGCATAGCATGTGCACTAAAGGTGGATGTGACATCACCCCAGAGGCAAGGTTGTGCTACGTTTATGGTTGGCATCAGGCAAATCGAAATTCTCCTCCTCATTGCCTGGATACAGGGCATTTTAGGGCTTGGTTCTCAGGCAGCATCCCTAATTGTGCAGCTCACAGGACTTCCTACATTTCTCTCTCCTATTTATACAAGGATAAGAAGTGCCATTCGAATACTTAACGTACCTTGAATACCTTTCATTTAACCATGAGAGTCTGATGAACAGTCTTTATGCTACTTAGCAACTTGTTAATTTCATTAGTGAAAATGGATTCCTGCTCTTCAACTTGTTAATTAGCAACCCTGACATGTCGGTCTAGATATGGATAGCAGAAGTGGTCCCTGCCTCTGAATGTGTCTCCTAACACAATGCCAAGTGACCGTCCCTGTGGGCTCAGACACATTGTCCATGCTGAAGTATTTTAGAGTAATCACAGACATTATGATCAGCATTTTGAAGAAGTCCTATAATGAGAGTGTGTTGGTGGTAAATTCAGTTTTTGTCTCAAAGTGTCCTTGCTTTGCTCCCATTCTTGAAGGATTGTTTCACTGGAAATACAATTTTAGGTTGACTTTTTTTTTCTTTTCACAATTTTGTAGGTAGCTCAAGGCTTCCTGTTTGCTGTTAAGGAATTAGGCATCATTATTTCTCTATAGGTCATCTGTTTCTTTATACATTGGCTTTGAAGCCATCTTGTCTTTCTTTTTTTAATGTTTATTTATTTACTTTTGGGAGAGAGCACAAACAGGGTAGGGCCAGATAGAGAGAGAGGGAGACACAGAATCCGTAGCAGGCTCCAGGCTCCGAGCTGTCAACACAGAGCCCAATGTTGGGGCTTAAACCCATGAACCACGAGATCATGACTTGAGTCAAAGTCAGTAGCTCAACAAACTGAGCCACCCAGGTGCTCCAAAGCCATCTTGTCTTTGTTGCTGCATAGAGCCTCTAACAAGCATAAATAGGACATAAAATCTAATCTAACTGCCCAAAGTGAAGGCTTCAATTTGGCCCTGTGGGATTTCTACAGATTAAGTTTATCAAAGAACTCACGATCAGGGATTTCTAAGCATAGAGGAAGTGGATGCAATTTGAGTTAGAGTCAGGAAAATAGCAACCATAAACGTGTAGACTCTTAAGGACTGCAGATATTGGAATTGGTATACAATCTCAGATTAGGATTTAATATAAAACTATTTGTAATCCATTAAAAAAAATAAACGATGGGGCACCTGGGTGGCTCAGTTGGTTAAGCTTCTAACTTTGGCTCAGGTCACCATCTCAGGGTGAGTTTGAGCCCCACATTGGGCTCTGTGCTGAAAGCTTGGAGCCTGGAGCCTGCTTCGAATTCTATGTCTCTGTCCCTCTCTGCCCCTTCCCTGCTTGTGCACGCACATGTGCTCTCTCTCTCTCAAAAATAAATTAAAAATCTTTAATCTCTTAAAAAAAAGGGGTGCCTGAGTGGCTTAGTCTGTTGGGTGTCCAGCTTTGGCTCAGGTCATGTTCTCATGGTTTGTGGGCTCGAGCCCCGCATCAGCCTCTGTGCTAACAGCTCTGAGCGTAGAGACTGCTTAGGTTCTGTATTTCCCTCTCTCCCTGCTCCTGCTCTGCTCACCCTCTGTCTCTCTCAAAACTGAATAAATATTAAAGAAATAAAAAATAATAAAATCTCTAGAAAGAAAGGATACACACACAAATGAACAAGGAACAGGAGACTGTAAGTAATAATGAACAGGTAGTTTGGAAAAAATAAATAAAATGCAAAAAGAAAAATATATTGGAATCCAATATTCACTGAATGGATTAAACAGCATATTAGATACAACTGAAGAGAGAATTAGTGCACTGAAATTTACCTCTGAAGAAATTTTCCACAATAAACCACAGAAAGATAAGAGGATTAAAAAAAACTTGAAAGAGGAGTTGAGAGATATGGAAATAAAATAGAAAGTTCTGTTCAGAGTCTCCAAAAGAAAGAATAGAGATTGCAAAGGAGAGGCACAATTTGAGAAGATAATAGCAGTAAAATTTTCAGAAATGATTAAAAAGAGATAAATTCACAGATTCAAGAAATACAATGGAAGCCTTTTACATCTGTTTAACAAAAAAAGACTTTCATTCCATTAGTAGCAACAATAAAAACCTAAATAGAATTGAAATATATTTTGCCTAGCAAAGGGCAGTTGGTTTAAGGAAGTCCTGATGAACCAATTTACAGAGAATAATGGTTACTTCATAGGTGGGTGGATACGTGTATGAGCTCCTTCCCTGAGGCAGGCTCCTGGTCAGGCTATGAGTGTGTTTTCCACTGATCAGAGGAAATTACCTGGTCTTTGGATGACATCCAGTTCAAAATATTTTCTATTTTTTTGTGTGTGACTTCTTCTTAGACCTAAGAATTATTTGGAAATGTGTTGCTTGGGGCGCCTGGGTGGCCCAGTTGTTTGTGTCCGACTTCAGCTCAGGTCATGGCCTCATGGTTCATGAGTTCAAGTCCCACATTGGGCTCTGTGCTGACAGCTCATAGCCTGGAGCCTGCTTCGGATTCTCTGTGTGTCTCTCTCTGTGACCTTCTACCACTCATGCTCTGTCTCTCTCTGTCTCTCAAAAATAAATAAATGTTAAAAATAAAAAAGAAGTGTGGTGCTTAATTTCCAAATTTGGAGATTTTCTATGTATCTTTTTGTTACTGATTTTTAATTTAATTCCATTTTAGTCAGAGTTCCTACTCTGTTTAATTCCAATCCTTTTACATTTATTGAGACCTGATTTGTGCTCCCCGCATACAGGTAGCTTGGTTAATGTTCCATGTGCACTTTAAAAAATGTATGTTATAGTTTGTGAATGTGGTGCTTTGTGTCAATTAGATTGCACTGGTTAATACTGTTGTTCAAATCTACTACATCCTTACTGATTTTTTCTACTTGTTCTATCAATTACTGAGAATGAAATATTAAAATCTCCAGCTCTAATTGTGTAATTTTTCTATTTTCCTTTTAGTTTTTATCAATATTTGTAGGGTGCAACCAAAGCAATTCTTAGAGGAAAACTTATAGCTTGTAGCTATATGGCTTATAAAGGAATACTTAAATGCTGACTTTAGAAAAGGAAAAAAAGATATTTTAAAAATCAATAACCTGGGACACCTGGGTGGCTCAGTCGGTTGCGCATCCGACTTTTGACTTCGGCTCAGGTCACGATCTCATGGTTTGTGAGTTCAAGCTCTGTGTCAGGCTCCATGCTGACAGATCAGAGCCTTCTCGGGATTTTCTCTTTCTCCTTCTCTCTCTGCCCATCCCCCACTTGTATTCTATCTCTGTCTCTCTCAAAAAATAACTTTTAAAAATGATAAAAAATCAATAATCTAGGGGTGCCTGGGTGGCTTAGTTGGTTTAAGCATCAGACTCTTGATTTTGGCTCAGGTCATGATCCAAGGTTCATGAGACTGAGCCCTGCACTGGGCTCTGCACTCATGGTGTGGAGCTTGCTTGGGATTCTCGCTCTCCCTCTCTCTTTTTCTCTGCCCCTCCCCCACTCTCACACACATGCACACACAGGCACTCTCTCTCTCAAAATATATATTTTAAAAACCCAATAATCTAAGCTTCCACTTTAAGGATTTAGAAAAAGAAGAGCAAATTAAACCCAAGTATGTGAAGAAAATAATAAAGATAGCACTAGGAAAAATAAAAAGAAAAACCACAAGTGATTTAAAAAAATCTACAGAGGCGTCTGAGTGGCTCAGCCAGTAAGTGTCTGACTTCGGCTCAGGTCATAATCTCACGGTTCGTGGGTTCAAGCCCCGTGTCGGGCTCTGTGCAGACAGCTAGCTCAGAGCCTGGAGCCTGTCTTTGGATTCTGTGTCTCCCTCTCTCTCTGACCCTCCCCTGCTCATGCTGTGTCTGTGTCTCTCTCTCTCTCTCAAAATTAAATAAAAAACATTAAAAATTTTTTTAATCTACAAAAGCTGAAAGTTGGTTCTTTCAATGAGTAATAAAATTTAGGACTCATAATATTGAATAACAATAGCTTATAATTAAAGAGAGGTAAATTGATGTTAAAGTGTTTTAAGTTCCTTGAATTGTTCAGGAGGGGTAGAATAAGATATTGCTCAACTTTAGATTTTGTAAATTATATGTGCATGATATAATTTCAAAGGTTGTCCCTAAAAGAAATTGAGTGTATAAATCCCAGAGAATACATGAAATAGAAAATAAAGTAGGAATAGAACATAGGAATAGGGAAAACAAAGAAAAACTCAGTCATAAAAAAAAAAGCCAGGAAAGAAAAACAAAGATGCATCAAAAAGAAAATGTAAAGCAGACAAAGAATAGGATTGTAGAAATAAGTCCACATACACCAATAATCACAGAATTAGGTAGACTAAACTCACCAGGTAAAGACAGAAATTTTCAAAATGGATTAACCACCTTAGACCCTTCCAGCTGTCTAAGAGGTGTATTCAATCTAAAAGGGTATAGAAAGCTTAAAAGTAAAAAGATAAGGGGTGCCTGGGGGCTCAGTTGGTTGGGTGTCCGACTTCAGCTCAGGATCATGATCTCACTGCTTTTGGGATCGAGCCCCACATCGGGCTCTGTGCTAACAGCTCGGAGCCTCGAGCCTACTTTGGATGCTGTTTCCATCTTTCTGCCGCTCCCCTGCTCATGCCCAGTCTCTCTTGCTCTCAAATATAAAAATAAAAGAAAATAAAATAAAACAGATAAAAAAATAAAAATTAAAGGATGAAAAAAGTGTGACAAAATATAATTATTTTAATTATATTAACATTGGAGAAAATATTTGTTAAAGGAAAGCCATTACTAAGAATAGAGCGAGTACCTAGATAGTTATAAATATTTAATTGACCAGGAGGTCAAGTCAATTCAAAATGTACAGGCGTCTTACAAGATAAGATAACCTTAACAATGAGTAAAGCAGAAATTGATACAATGATAAGAACTTGACAAATCCATCCCCATTGTGGAAGACTCTAGCACTTCTCTTTATCACTGACAGATCAAGCAGAAAAACCCTGTTAAGGATGTAAAAGATTTGAAATGTAGTTGGCAACTATGACCGAATGTTAAGTTATAGAATTTTTTGAACAGGAACTGGAGAACACACACTCATCTCAGGCGTCTGCGGGACATTGGTGAGCAGTAACCACACATCACTAGTAAGCCTCAACAAATGCCAACAATTAAAATTATACCGATCGCCGTCCGTGACTATATTGCATACGTTATAAACAGACAACAAAGAGATAATAAATTAACATATTTGGAAATGAAGATACTTTCATGTAATCTGTTAGTCAAAGAAGAAAGTACACTAAACTGAAAGATAATATAAAAACCACCTATTAAAATTGTGGCATGCAGTTAAAATAGTATTTAGGAGAAATTTTGTAGCCTTAATTTCATACACTGGAAGATAAGAAAGACTAAAAATGAATGATTTGCCCATCTCAAGAAGTTAGTAAAAAAAAAAAATGCAGCAAAATCAACCCAAAGAAAGAGAAGGAAGGAAATAATAAGGGTAGAAGTTAATGAAAGCTAGACCAAACATACAGTAGAAAAGATCTACCCAGGAAACAATTAAGTCTTTAAAAATAATGAATTCAGGGTGCCTGGCTGGCTCATTTGGTAGAGGACACAACTCTTATTCTCAGGGTCGTGAGTTCAAGCCCCACATTGGGTGTGGCGCCTCCTTCAAAACAACAATCACACACACAAAAAATTACCAATGAACTCTTAACTATAGAGAACAAATTGATGGTGACAGGTGAGGAGGTGAATTAGGTGATGGGGATTAAGGAGCACACTTATGATGAGCACTGCGAGAGATCTAGAAGTACTGAATTACCATAGTGTACACCTGAAACTAATATAGCACTGTTAACTAACTGGAATTAAAATAAAAAATTAAATTAAAAAATAAAATACTAATGAACTTGATATGCTGCTGCTGAGATTGATCAGGAGAAAGAGGGAAGGTACAAATAATACAATATCAGGAATGGAAGTAGGTGGGTACAATTTCCATACTGTAGATAGTCATAATAATGGATGTCATGAACAAATTTATACCAAGATATTTGTAATTTTATACTGGACAAATTGCTAGAAAAATATGCATACTAATATTGACTCAAGAAGATGTCAAAAACATGAATAGTCCTATAATCATTAAAGACATTGAATGGATAGTATATGAGTTGGGGTCTACTTGGAATAAAAACCACACGTTATTTGAGCAGAGAGAATTGAAAAGAAAGAACTATTAACTTAGAAAGGTATTAATTAGGTAACTGAAAGGGTATAGAGATCCTTCTAAGATACGGAGGAAGCAACTTCAGGATGCAGCTGTCACTCCTAGGGTTGGGGAAACAAAGGGGAAGATGTTGGAATTATTAACATTTGGTGACTCAGAAGAGGAGCCTCGCCAAAGTGAAAGTCAGACCTCTAATGAGGAGGTACCTACCGTCAGGCTGGAGTAGGTGTAGCTCAGCTTGGAGGAGGACCCCAACAGGGTTGGAATGCAGACTTTCTAGGAGGGAGCCCAGACTGGCAGGTGCTTGGTGTCTCTGAGCTGTGCGTAAGGATCGTGAAGTGGGTGGTTCCGCACGTGTTGGAGAGACTTCAAAGTGGGCTCACCTGCTGTTCCAGGACTTGCTAGGTGACTCTTACACGAAAAAACAAGCTGATGGGAATTAAGAAGCAGATGAAAAGTAGCCAGCCACACCCCCTTTGTTTTCCCCCTCCCCTGGCTTCCTACTGTTTCCCTAGCGTCCCCTACTGGCAGAGTCTAACATGGCACTAGCTGACCAGGCTGCGGTATGGCTTGGAGTTCTAGGTCCCCCACCACAAAATGGAGTATAGAAGGGTGGGTTTAGCACTCACAGTCACCATTATACACACCCTTGACCTTCATACAACAAGAACACAGCTCTATGTTTCCATTTAACATGATGCAACTATCTTTCATACAAATAAAGCCCTTCTCAGTCTCTCCCCCAAATGGGAAGATACCAAGTTCCAATGGGCTGTTTTCATCTCTGGCCAATGCTAGTAACTTCTCAAATCCAAATCCAAGCACAGTCCCGCCTGAATATTGTTACCTGAATATGAAATTGGAAAGTTAACTTCCAACAAAAGTTACATAAAATAGTAATGGGAAGGAGGAGGGAAAGAAAAAAATGGTTAATACACACACACACACACACACACCCCTCTGATAGAGTAAGCAAGGAAGAAAATACTCACCGTTGACTCAGTCTTTGTTTCTATGACTGGTCATGGGCTGTGGTTGACATTTGTAACGCCTTCTTCCACGCCTCCTGCTACATACCCTTTGTTGTCAATCAGTTAAGGTTCTTTACCTGAGGAGGTGCCCTAAATCTTCACTTCTGATGTCTCTGAATTCTTAGTGCTCCCGCCTTTTGGAATGTCATAGTTTTCCATTCATTTTTATGATGGGACACAGAAGTACTAAGGGACATTCCAGAACATCCTCTGGGTTTCAGATAGAGTCCCCTCCACCTCCACTGGGCAGCAGCAAACAAATTGCATCTTTTAATCAAGATCAATCACCCTGAGCAGGAGAGTAACCCCTTTCTTCCCCTTCCGGTTTATTGGCCATAAGACTCAAAATGGCTGGTTGCACCCTCTGGTAGAAGCTCTCCTCTCTTATGAAATAAGACCTCCAAACCTGCGGAGCTTACAGTCATGGGGAGGAAGTAAAAGTTCTGCAAACAGGCTATGAGGGATAATATTAAAAGGACCCACTCCTATTTCTAGCCCTTAATTCCTGGAGATAGAGAGAAAGTACCATTCAGAAGGTTTCTAACCCAAAGCGTAAAATGCACCCCATAAGACAGACCTCCATCCTTTTAAGCTCTTCTTCTGCCTGGAAGCCTGGAAGATTTTCCATTTATTCTCTGAGATCATGCAATTTATGGATGCGCCCTCATGTGTGACTTCCCCATCAGTCCAGAGAGAACGCAGCAAGGCTTCCGATCGGTTGATAGACATATTTTCCTCAGCTCAGGAAAATCTTCTTCAAGTGTTCATTATGCCTTCCTCCCCATCTGTTCATGCTCGTCTCCATCTGGAGCAGCTATTTGTTCATTAGATCCCCTGGTTTTGTTCACCACGTCTCTTTTCCCTCATAAATTACATTCAAAATCTTTCTTCTCCATGTTTTTGAGGTATTTCCTGCATGTCACCTTCAGGGTCACTCACTGGGTCTCAGTCATCTTTAATGTACCTGCTGTAGTTTTGAGTTGAAAATCGTGTTTTATGCTCCAAGAAACTATGTGTGTGTGTGTGTGTGTGTGCACGCGTGCGCATGTGCACACTGTACTTGGATTTAGATTTCATTTTTAAACTAAGCAGTTCTGTTTCACTAAGTATATTTGTTCTCAGTTGCTTCTGAAACAAATAACCACAAGGTGACAATGACACACCATGATTTATCTATGTTATCTTGTTTATCTATATTATCTGATAGTTCTGGAGGTCAGAAGACTAAAATCCTTCTCACTGGGCTAAAATCAAGGTGTCCGTTTCCTTCTGGAGGCTTCAAGGGGAGAATTCACTTCCTCGCCTTTTCTAGCTTCTCAAGGCCACGTGCATTCCTTGGCTCGTGGCCCCTTCCTCTATCTTCGAAGCCCATCACTCGAACCTCTGTTTCTGTTGTCACCTCTCTTTTTTTTCTGACTCTGACCCTCTCACCTTCCTCTTACAAAGACCCATGTAAATATAGTGGGCCTTTCCAGGCAATCCAGGATAATCTCCCCATCTTAATATCCTTAGCATAATCACATCTACAAAGTCCCTTTGGCTATACCAGGTAATGTATTAAAAGGTTCTGAGATTGGGATGTGAATGTCTTTGGAGGACGGGTCATTATTCAGCCTACCACGATAGGCGTGTGTTCTAATTATTCAACTGTATGTTCCTCCCTCTGACTGTAGGGATGGCTCAGTTATCTTCCTCAGTCAGCCTGTTGCGACTCAGGTATGACTGTTGGGATATTTTCAAGGGCAGGAGTCCAGCAAGTAGTGAAAAGCAGAGGTGCTGTACACTGTGCATGCCAGTGGTTCAAGGGTGCAGTCTGGCACTAAGCCTACCTCCCAGAAATTCCAGAAGGGAGCCTCTTGACAAGTGTCTCCCAGCCTTGAGTCAGAGCAGGCATTCAGATCATTGGATATTCTCCATATGCTTCTCTAAAGCCATTGTGCCATTGTTCTATAAGATACTTAATCTGCAGTGACTTTGTGCATTGATTTTGTTGGCTTTCTTAGCATTAGATTTCTTTGTGGGTTTTGGGAACTCTGGTTTGCAGCTATTTTGAAAGGAAACTTTGCTTTTGTATCTCTCTCTTCCCCCCTTCCCCCTTGCCCTGGTTGCTCTCCCTGGTCAGCGTTTTTTCGTGGCAGGGTCTTTCAGGCCCCCAGTCTTGATCCCATTTCATAGTGGTAGTTTAAGTGGTTACTATTCTACTGTTACACTGGGCTATGCCTGATCCAGTTACAGAGCAGCAGGAGGTTGGCAGAGCCCCTTGTCACATGGCTGTGCTCTTATAACCCCCAGGCTGCCCAATCTTCTTATCACAAGTAGAAGACAATCTACCCAAGATCTAAGACTGCAAATGGAGCCTGGGCTCTGCCCTCCATTTTGTGAGCAGCCCTTGGGGGGCAAATCAGCTTGTTTCTTGATTGGATTTCCCTCTGTGCATCTAAGCATCACTGGTTTTCTCTTCTCCATCCTTTTTCAGTCTTTCATATGTCTTCATTTTCTATCACTTCCCTTCCTTTCTCTTCCTAAGTATGGGTTCATTCATCTTTTATTCTTTCCCATCATCTTGGAGGAGTCTTCAGAGAGGAATAGGTTGCATGCATGTGGTCATCTTATCAACTTCAACTGGATGTCCAAACTATCACTGAAAACTCTATTCGTAATATATTTTGGTTCAGAAAATATTGGATGACTGAATGATTTAGATACTTTTCTAATGAAATGATGAAAGGGTTTCATTAGCAGATTTCACAAGGGACAGAGGGACAGGAAGGATCACAGGTGATTCTACATTGCTAGCCAAAGGGGCCGGAGTTTAAGAATCCAGGGTGGTGAAGCTGATTTTGTAGGCAAAGACAGGGAAATAAGACCTGAAGCTTGAGATAGAAGGAAAGGAGGAGAGAGGCAGAGAGCAGACAGAGTAGTCCAGACTTCATGTTGTTCAAGGTCTTCAGTGAGGGCGCAGGAGGAAGAAGGAATGTCAACCAAGCAGGTTTTCTGTGAGAGACATTGTTCTAAAAGCAGAGTCTTGAAGAGGAGAAGAGTAACCCTTTCAGGTGCCAGAGATGGGCCAGCAGAACAGGGTCAGCCATACTTCCAGCTTGGGTCTGGGCTTCTCTTACTAGGGCATTCCTCTGTGTACTTTTGTGCTTGAAAGTCACTGACTGGTTTGAATAGGAGGCTCAAAGCAGAAAAGCACTGTGACTTGGCTTATAAATTGCTCTTGGGCAAATCCACAAATTCCCAGCCCCTTTACATCTGCTTACCCCAGAAGCTGACAGTTGAATTTCCCCTTTCTTTATGCATTGATCCAGATGGAAAGTGTTCCTGGGTGTTTTGGGTTTTCAGACTCATCTTCCAGCCCTCAGGGGAGTGTTGTAATAGTTCACAACACGAGCTCTGGTGCACGTCTAGTTTCTCCAGCAGCAGGAAGCAATCCTTTAAGAGGCAGGGAGACTGTCATCAGAATGGCTCTTACACAGGGTCGATGAGGCCATGGGCTCATAGGACTCACCTGTTTTGGCCAGGGGACGTATACCTGGTGCTGTTCATGGTCCTGAACTTCAGCTGCCTGTCTCTGTTGCACTGTTCCACTTTCCACTGGGGCAATAGTGACTCCACTGGGGAATCAGGTAAGCAAGGATGAGAGAGAGAGAAGAATAAGAGGAGAGGAGAGGAGAGGAGAGGAGAGGAGAGGAGAGAAGAGAAGAGAAGAGAAGAGAAGAGAAGAGAAAAAAGCAGACCAAATCCTTTTGAGAATCCTGCTGCTGACACTTTTCCAGAGAGAGGAAAATGCGATTTTTTTTCTCACATTCATCAGTTACAAAGTTTTACAGTCACCAAGATCCCTGTTGGGAAGCATATGGCCCCACTGTTTCTCTCTAATAGTAAGTTTATAGATGAGCATGGAAATGGAGGAATGTGAAATACTGGGTCCATGCAGAATTTCCTTATCATCTTGCCAGTATATATGGTAGGTTTTCAGTTAGTGTTGGGCTGATTGAATTGATAAGATGTTGGGTGTAAGCAATAGAATCTGGACTTGTTACTCAAAGGAAGTTTTGCTTTCATCCCTGCTCTGAAGGAGGCCAGAGGTTCTAACATTTGTGATTCAGCTGTATCAGCCGTTTGAACTTGGGTTCCTTCATTTAATCCTCCGGGGAGATTTATCACAAAATTTTCAGTCAGAACTCAGGCTCATAGAGGCGAGCCTCCTGAGTGAGATCTCGTTGCTCTTGTGGTTAGTCTAGAGTTCAAATTCAGGTCTTGCTGACCCCAAAGGCCATATTTTTCCCACCCCCGCTCGCTGCTTTCTTTTTGTGCGAGGAGAGACACAAATTCCACAAGGGGAAGATGGGCTTGCAATCAGTGCAGCATCTTGTTTAATGTCCAGAGAAAGCTGATTTGGGGATGACAATTGCTGATCAGGTTTTAAAGCCAGGAGCTTAGGTCTAAGGTTGAGGAGGGGGGAAGATAGGTTCAAACCTCACCAGGGCCCAGAATCTTTCCCTATCTCAATGCCTCATGCATGTTCCAGCTTTTGGGCAACAAAAGCAGTGAGCAATCCCCAAAGACAGAAGTCATTAGGAGAGCCCATGAAGACACAGCAGATCTGGTAGGGGAAGAAGACACGGCTCAGCGGATGCTGTGTACACCTGAATCTGAGTTGCAGCCCGGTGATTCTCTCCAGCTCCTGGACGAATCAACGTGGCAACCACCCACACTTCAATCAGATCCAGAGGTGCAGCCAGCTGTCCCCTCACAGCCCCAGGGGACAGAGGTTTTTTTTCCCCAGTCGGCTGTGGGCTTATCCTGATTCCACAGGGTCTACCTGAGTGCTACTGTTCACCAACTGGGCAGCCTTGTCCCTGCCGCCCTTAAGAACTGTCTTCTCATGAAAGGTGAAGGTAGAGGAGGATGTCAAGATGTCTCCCAAAGGATCCGTAGACACACTTTGAATACTCCTCCCCCACACTGGTGGGCTCCCCGAGCTTCCATGGCTGATTGGACCAGAGGTGGACACCTGATGCAAGCAGCACCAATCCGATGCTCTACTCTGGAGACTGAGAAGTGAGAGGCAGTGGCTCTTCGGTTAGCTTTGGCTGCTGGACCTGGAAGGTCCCGGAGACCCGGGGCTGAAGGAGCCATTTTGGGACAGACACGCATGATAGCCCTTGTGCAGACAGAAACCGGACAGATGAGGGGCTGGAATGAAGGAGCAGAAGAAAGAGAAGCAGAAACAAAGAGGAAGAGGCAGAGAGAGGCGCTGTCGCTGTGAGGACAGCCTGAAGGGAACACGGAGGGGCAGAGTTCAGAGCGATGGCAGAGCAGAAATGCCCAGCCCAATGCTTCCAGCTCTCTCCCTGACATTTACGGACTCCATTCACCACGAGGGGGGCGGATGGAGGAGCGTTTGAATTTGTAGTGATTGCTTAAGCATTTGCTACTTAGGAGAACGTGGCTTTGCAAGGGATCAGCATGAGATATTAGAGAGTTGTGAGGCATAGTTACTCAAAGTTTTCACACTACAGTTCAGCAATTTGTAGCAAAAAAAGCAGAGTTGCATGAACTATTTTAAATTACAAGACAACTGTATTTTAAACCTTAAATAATTTCATATCAGTGAGAAGGTCTCACCCACCCTCCCGTCCTTCTGGCTCCAGTTTTGCTGGCCTCCTGCCTTGAGGGCAGGGGAGGAGCAGTCAGGGGTCCGCCCCCCAGACATACTGTGATTGGCTCAGCAGCGGCCATGTGACCTAAGCCCATCCAATCAGTGGGAAGCTCAGGTCCTTTTCTGGGAATTGGGGGTTGGTCTGGATGTCTCGTGAACGTGTGGGGCTTGGTCGCGCTGTACCATTTTTCTACCACAAGGGAAGCTGGTCTGAAAAGAAGCCAACACAAGGAGGAGAACAGAGCCAAGGCACCTGCAGTGAAATGGAGCCAGAGCCCTGACATCACAAATGATCTAATTAGTTCCATTTATTGCTTAATCCACTTGGAACCGGGTTGCTGTCATCCCTGACTGCAATTCTGACCTGTACACTACCTGCTTTTTCTCACAGCATGCTGAAAAGATGTGCATTTAATTCTGCCAGGATCAGAGGATATTCGTTTTGTTTTTTTTTTATTGCTTCCTTTCACGTCGAATCAGGAGCCCGATGCATTTGCTGTCCATCAACTCTTTTCTGTGAATAAAGCAGCGCGGGGGGCAAGCTCTTTTATTCACAGAGCTGAGCCCTCCCTTATGGCGGCCACAGCTCCTTCAAGTCTGGCACTGATCCCAAAGTACCATTTCTAGCCCATGACTCACAAAGTAAATAATCTATAAATGAAAAGCCTCTTATCACACTTTGGCACGACAAACAAAATGACAAGCCAGGCTGCATTTTTCCTTCACGTTTCAACCCCATGTGTGCCAAAGGCTTGCTTCATATCCACACACCAGCGATTCTGGCTTGCTCAGAAGCCAAGTCTCCACTAGCATTTTCTATTTTGTGCCTTCTCGATGTTATGCAACGTCCAACGGTGTTGTCCGATAAAGGGCTTTTGTCCGTAGTCCTTTTGACTCTCTCTCCCCACACAATCGTTATCATTATTTTTGCAGCTGGTTTGCAGGCTTCTTGGGAATTGTGTGACTGACTTTTCTGTGCATTTGTTAATCGAGCCGTAATTTAGAATGATGTCTTCTCCGTCAGTAACAAGAATAATCAATCTTACATTAGAAAGCATTATTTGGGGGTTGTTCTGAGAAAACCGGATTGGTTGCTTTGGGGGAAGATAACGGCAGACATTTTTTACGACCTCCGACTACTCTTTGTCCCCGTTTTCACGTGAATGGCAACATATCAAAGACCAGGGGCAAACAGACTGCTGTGCAAGAAATAAAAACTTCCAAAGTTTCCCATTGGATTTATCCTCATAATTTTCATTTACAGCTTCACGCGCACAATCATTACCCAAGGATTTGCTTGCTTTGGAACGTGTGCTTTCATATTTCCTCGTTCTGCTGGAGAATCGCTCATTCGTGATGTGTCCTGTGTCCCTCGGAGGATTTATGTTGCCATTTTCATCACTACTTAACAATTTGAAGAACGTCTTTGGAGCCATTGATTCGTTTTGTGAACTGGAGATGTAAGGCAACATCACAGTAACCACAGAAATTCAAAAACAGCAAACATACCTTTCAAGCTAGAACCGAATGTCAGCCTCCTCCTTATTCAATAAGGAGAGGCGATATACTCCCCCACCCAGTAGTTTTTAAGATCTTATTGTTATTCCTAATTTTCCGAAGCTTCACAGTGTGTGTATATGCTTGTGTGTGTGTGTGTGAGAGAGAGAGAGAAAGAGAGAGAGAGATGAAGGAGGGGAGGTAGAAGCAGATGAGTAAGACCTTGCAAGTCTTTGAAAAATATATATCAGGATTGTGAGATCATTAATACTTCGTCTTCAGCTCCTTCCCTCGGCGCTGGTCTTTCTATAGAAGCTTTTTGCTTTTTCACGGCCTGGAGGAGGTGGTAGGTAAAGTGTAGAAGGAACATGCTAGGCAAATACGTACTTTGTGCCTGAGCTGAATCACACCTGTGCTGAGGCGGGACATGGATGCCAGCTTCTGCCAGGTTGTAACTTTCTGTCCACTTAAGTAGAAATGGGAGAGAAAAATAGCCTAGAAGTAATGACAGATGCTTCCTCTTTCCAATTATCATACCTCTTTCCTTTTCCTTCACTGACTTATTGGCTCAGACTTTCTTCAGCAGGAAGTTGGCTCAGTGGTGGCAGATGTGATGGTCACCAGTGCTCCTCGTGAACATCCCCGTCTTTCTTCTTCTGTCCCTTGGAGGAGTTCCACTTCCCCACACCTTTGAGTTTAGGTGTGAGCAGGTGATTTGCTCTGGCCAGTGAATATGAGTAAAAGTGACAGATCACTTCCAGGTGGAAGTTTAATAGCCAGGGGGTCAAGTGCAGGGTCCCTGTCAAGTGGCTGAGCAGTGTTCAGGATGGTGGCTCCGGGTCAGCCTCCCTAGCTTGACCCGGGACAGAGGGGACAGAGCACCCGCCTCCCCAACCAGCACCATGGACGGTTAACAAGAGCAAGGAAGAGAAATCGTTCTTTTAAGCCATTGAGATCTTGAGGATTCATGGTTCCTGCAGTGTAGACCAAAACAGGGTGGGGTGGGGTGCACATATAAAGAAAGAACACGGATCCTTTTGCCAAGTTCGCTTCCAGAAAGCTTACCCTGATTGGCAGCCAGCAGTACCCCGTGCGTGTCCCTGTACCCCCCACTCCCCAAAGCCCTATGTTTTACAGAGGACACCAGTATATTTTCAAGCGTTCATCATCCTAGTCGCCATTGGATTTTCTGTTTGCCAATCACACACCCCAAATCAGGGATATTCTCAGTACCGCTTTATTGGTATGGTTTTTCAACAAACAAAAATAGGCCCAACAGCATTAAAAACAAAAACAAAAACACTGCAGATAATGTCGGACTCCAATCTCGGGTGGTAGTTAAAAGACAACGATCTATTTAACATTCAGAGATTTCCGGTGC
>NC_043709.1:8868959-8877774 GCF_006229205.1 Suricata suricatta | reverse complement strand
CTCGCCCTCGCCCTCCGCTGGCGGCGGCCGGAACTGCAGCGCAGGGCGGCCGCGGACCAAGCGGCGGCCGCTCTTGGCTTTGCTCGGGCAGGGAGGGAAGGTTCCCGGGAGGGTGGAGTCAAAGGCCGGTTGGGGAGACGCCAGGGCGGATCTGAGCCCAACCGAGAGTACACGCTGTTAACCTTTAACAAATATGGTTGCTATTAAGAATTGGGGGCTGCTGCCCTTCAGGAAAATCGGTGTCGCTTTTGAAAACGAGATGCCTCCCAGGACGTCCTTAGGTTCCTGGAGTATTGGAAGACTGGGGGAGAGTCTGTGAATACGGCGAGCAGCGCATGATTCCTCGGAGAAGACGCGATCCCTGTTCTCCAGCGGAAATCCAAACACGCAGAGGATCCGGAACATGAGAGCGGGGTTGCTCCCCCACCGGTGCAAAGCCCCTTCCCTCCAGACCACTTGTTTGTGACCGTGCACAGGCCTCTGCGTTGCACCGCGTGTCACAGAAGGGGAAGGACCTGACACAGTGAACGAGCCGAAGAGAGAATCGGCTTTATTGTACTTGGCAACCCATCTGAATGGGAATTGCAGACTGAGTTTGCCACGCAGGGTTTTCGAACAATTTGCATGCTTTCCAGATGTTTTGAAATCCCGCCCCCCCCTTTTGAATAGTGTAAAATATTTTAATAGGCCAAAGCCATGTGGATTTATAAAAAAATTTTTTACGAGCCCTAACTGCACCCTCCCCACCTGGTGTTTTTTGGTTGTCATTTTTTTCCTTCACAGCGTTCAGATGTTTTTGTCCATTTGACATCAGTCTGGCTTATCTTCCAGCAGAGGCTTCTAAAAGTCAGAGCCACTTACCCTTGTGGGTACATCTCTACCTTGTTTTCTCTTTCACAGCATTAACGTACTTAACAGCTCCTTCTGGGGTGGGAATTGGTCAAAAGAATCATTTTGGGGCCTACAGAAATTTTACATTTTCTCTAAAACTTGTTTTCTAGGGGCACACTTTAAATTAAATTAAATTAAACGCAAACTTCAGATTTGGGCTAGTTTTATCTTGTCCAGTATTTCTTTTGACAAATGATTTATTATTTTATTTATTTTAAAAAGTGTTAATATTTATTTATTTTTGAGAGAGAGACAGTGCGAGCAGGGGAGGGTCAGAAGGAGAGGGAGAACACAGAATCCCAAGCAGACTCCAGGCTCTGAGCTGTCTGCACAGACCCCGACACGGGGCTTGAACCCACAAACCGCAAGATTGTGACCTGGGCTCAGATACTTAACCACATGAGCCACCCAGATGCCCCCTATTATTTTTTTAAGTTCTTTTTTGTTTTTTTTTTTTGAGAGAGAGAGAGAGAGAGCGCGCACATGTGCGTGTGCATACATGTGAGTTGGGGGAGGGTCGGAGGGAGGGACAGAGAGAATCAAAGCAGACCACACACTGTTAGCACAGAGCCTGATTCGGGGCTCAATCTCATTTACCGTGAGATCATGACACAAGCTGAAATCAAGACTCGGACACTTAACCTACTGAGACTCGGACACTTAACCTACTGAGTCCTCGAGGTGCCTTTTGACAAGTGACTTACTTTGCTCTTTTCAGGAATTTGTCAGCTCATTTGCTCCACATTTTCACAACTAGTAGTTTGCCACCAACATCATGCAATGATTATTTCCTCTACTAACTCAAGAGTAATTTAACACAAAGTGTAACTCTACAGAGCCGGGGACATTGGGGGAGACATTATTAACAAAATGCAGTTGTCACCCTAAAATGTATTTACTGCTGGCCAGCAGTGCTGTCTGCTTGACTAGTTGACTCAGTGACTTTTGTAAGATGAATTTCTCGCCATGACACTGTTCCAGATTCTAATATTGCACGTCTAGGGACCTCAGGATGCCTCATCTTCCATAGGTTCTTGATAAGTACTATTTCTCACATAACTAGCTTTCAGGGCCCTGTAAGGGACTCTGAACTAAGTTTTTTTGTTTTTCTTTTGTCTTAGATTTGCCTTTATACTCACTTGAAATCCAGAATCCCATCCAACATACACAGGTGCCTTTTTAAAAAATGTTTTTATTTATTTTTGAGAGAGAGAGAGACAGCGTGAGCAGGGGAGAGTCAGAGAGGGAGGGAGACACAGAATCCAAAGATAGGCTCCAGGCTCTGAGCTAGCTGTCAGCACAGAGCCCAACGTGAGGCTCGAACCCACGAATGTGAGATCATGACCTGAGCCGAAGTCAGATGCTTAACTGAGTGAGCCACCCAGGTGCCTTTTTTATTATTATGTTTTTTTTTTAAGTTTATTTTTGATAGACAGAGAGAGTGCGAGTAGGGGAGGGTCAGAGAGAGAGGAAGATAACAGAATCTGAAGCAGGCTCCAGGCTCTGAGCTAGCGGTCAGCACATAGCCCAACTTGGGGCTCGAACCCACGAATCGTGAGATCATGACCTGAGCCGAAGCCAGACGCTCAACCGACTGAGCCACTCAGGCGCCCCTAGGTGCCTTTTCTAGAACTCCTCCACTTCCCCCAACCAGGTTAGAAATAAGGCAAAACGAAATTCCCTTGTCTGAGAGGTGGGCTGGGAGAGGAAGAAAGAGTGCCCTGCGGTGGATTATACTTCCTGTCGATATGATAGCTGGGAAATCGTGAGTAGAAAGTAGAAAATCATTATAGCAAAAGCATTTTCTCCTACAACTTGTTAACCTTTTAAAAATCTAATGGCTGCTAAAAATTGCATGTTGTATACATTAAATTGGTACCACTGTTTTGAAAATGAGATCTTGTGCCATAAATGCAACTGAACTAAATGCAAACCTTCGTTTACATACAAATGCTGTTAAATGAGTGAAGTAGAAAATAGTTTTTCACCAAAGACATAATTTCATTCTAAATCACGTCGTATGATCAAATATGGTCATCTAGAAATCTGTTAATTTTCTTTGTACGGAAAATTCTGATTTAAAAAAAATGAGTTTGCTGCCCTCGATTCAAGGGAAACTAGTCCACGGATGTGGGCGAGGGCACGGTGCCTCACAAAGGGTGTGCTGAGCTCTCTGCCCTTGGAAGTTTTTTAGAAGCAGACATTTTGGGGCACCTGGGTGGCTCAGTCGGTTAAGTGTCCGGCTTCAGCTCACGTCATGATCTCATGGTTCGTGGGTTCGAGCCCCACGGTGGGTTCGAGCCCCACGGTGGGCTCTGTGCTGACAGCTGGCTCAGAGCCTGGAGCCTGCTTCAGATTCTGTGTCTCCCTCTTTCTCTGACCCTCCCCTGCTTGCGCTGTCTCTGTCTCTCAAAAATAAATAAAAAACATAGAAAATTAAAAAAAAAAGGCAGACATTTTAAATCCCTCAAACTAATCTTTGCTATCAGTCTTTAGTGGAATAAGATTTTTTTCTTCTTTTTTAAAAAATATTTTAAATGTTTATTTATTTTTTAGAGAGAGACAGAGTGTGAGCAGAGGAGGGGCAGAGAGAGAGGGAGACACAGAATCTGAAGCAGGGTCCAGGCTCTGAGCTGTCAGCACAGAGCCCGACGCGGGGCTTGAACTCATACACCATGGGATCATGACCTCAGCTGAAGTCGGATGCTTAACCGACAGAGCCAGGCAGCCCAAGATTTTTTTTTTTCATTAATTCCTTGGCTTTCTTTAAGATGTATACGCAGTGGAGAAACGACATTGTTTTTGTTTTTAAGACTACGTCTACCTGAAATACCGTCACAAGCACCTGGGGTTTTTCTAGTACGTGATATTCTTAAGAGGCGGGACTGTATGATCCTGTGTTACACACTCTCCAACTATTCATCTGACATATGTAATATGCAGAGCATCGCTGTTTACCATCTCCCAAAGGTAAAACTGTGTTATGAAGTAGTTCTCCAGTCATTTGGATTAAGCAGTGCCGTTGGGTCAGGATTAGCTTTTCAGTTCCACTTAACAGACAGCCTGTCTTTAATCAATGCAACTTGCAAAATTCATCATTGTAAATTTAGACTTGCAGACGTAAGGTAGAAACTGTCCTGTGGATTTCCTTAACAGGTGACCTTTTGCCAGGGGCTGAGGGGAGGGGGAAGGGAGAGTCAGTGTGAAATGGTACAGAGTTTCAGTTTGGGAGGATGGAAAAGGTCCCGAGACCCGGTGGTGGATTGCACACCCACATGAGTGTGCTTAAAGCCATTGAATCATCCAATTAACAACCGGATATTTTGCGTCATATATTTTTTTAACCACAGTTAAAAAAAAACAACAAGGCCTTCTGTGTTCTGGATTTCAAACCAGCTCAACCCCATCTCCAGCCAGCTTGGCCCCAAGGTCACCTACCAGCAGCACTGGGAATTTCTGGCCACCCCCTCCCTCCCACACCCTGCTTCTTTGCTCTGCTCCTTGTCCACCTCTACTTTACCTGGCTCGTTTCCTCCATTTCTTGTGAACAGCTGGGAGTCACATGTCTTTTTTTTTAATGTTTTTAAATTTATTTTTGAGACAGAGAAAGACAGAGCATGAACAGGGGAAGGGCAGAAAGAGAGAGAGAGAGAGAGAGAGAGAGAGAGAGAGAGAGAGAGAGAGAGAGACGGAGACACAGAATCTGAAGCAGGCTCCAGGCTCTGAGCTGTCAGCATGGATCCCCATGGGGATGGGGGGCTCGAACCCACAAATTGTGAGATCATGACCAGAGCCGAAGTTGACCCCTTAACCGACTGAGCCACCCAGATGCCCCAAGAGTCACATGTCTTTTGAAAATCAGCTTCGGGACTCCATCTGGGATCTGAGACCTCCCTCCTCTGTCCTTTTTCTCTTCACCTGGGTAGATGCCTGGGTGGGCTCTGGGGACCTTGGAATCCTTGGCATTGACCTTGGGCCTGGGGGGCAGGGCATTGGCTATGATGTAAACTTCCCCCCCTTGTTCAACAGCCCCACCCCTGCCTGCTATGGCGCCCACCACTTCCAGCGGAGATGGGGGTAAGGTTCAAATCTGTCAGGGTCCTGGGAAGTCTCTGTCATCTTGGGGGAATGTTACCAACTGAATGTTCATGTCCCCCTAAGAGTCATCTGTTGAGGGCTCCTGGGTGGCTCAGTCAGTTAAGCGTCCAGTTTTAGCTCAGGTCATGATACAGGTCATGAGTTCAAGCCCCGCGTTGGGCTCTGTTCTGATGGCTCAGAGCCTGGAGCCTGCTTCGGATTCTGCGTCTCCCTCGCTCTCAGCCCTCCCCTGCTCACGCTGTCTCTCTCTCTCAAAAATAAGTAAACATAAAAAAATTTTGAAAAAAATTTGTCTGTTGAAACCCTACCCTTGCCCCACATGATGGCATCTGGAAGGTGAGGCTCTGGGAGGAATTTAACATTAGATGAGGTCATGAGGGTAGAGTCCTCATAACTGGGACCAGAGTCCTCGCAAGAGTCACCCGGGCGCTTGCTTTCTGTCTCGGCTCTTTGCTATTTGAGGACACAGGTGAGGGTCCCCACCAGAACCCCACCACGCAGCACTCTGATCTCAGGCTATGGTACTCAGTTACAGTGGCCTGAATGAGACACGGAAAAACCTGCCATCTTAGCATAATGGAATTTAAAGAATTTACAGTCAGGAAGTACGGATTCAGTGCTTAACCAAACCAATCTTTCTCCGGGATTCCTGCAAAACTGGACTCAGGGTGATCTTGGCTCTGAAGGGATCGGTACCCAGTGAGACTGAACTGTCACCCCCCCCCCCGCCCCCCACCCCACAGTCAGAAACACAGGTCGGTAATGCTCTGTTTACGGACCTTGAAGTGTTTGAAGTAGAAGCAAAACTCTTCTTCTTTTTTTTAAGTTTATTTATTTATTTTAAGAGAGAGAGAGAGAGAGAGCAAGTGGGGAAGGGGCAGAGAGAGGAAGAGAGAGAGAGAATCCCCAGCAGGCTCTGCACCACCAGTGCAGAGCCCGACTTGGGGCTCGAACCCACGAACTGTGAGATCATGACCTGAGCCAAAGCCGGACGCTTAACCGACCTGAGGCCCCCAGGCATCCCCAGGACTCTTCTTGATCCACATGAATCAAGGAGACAGAAAACGGGTAGCGTACTCTTTCTGGGTGATCGTGGCTTTTGTTCGTCAGCGGCTGGCTCCCATGGCTGGGGACACCAGGCTCTGTCTAAGGAGGACTCCCCAGAGCCCCATTTCCAGGCTGCTCAGAGGGGTGCAGAGTCCTTGTCTCTTCCTGGTTCCGTGGGAGGTGCCGCCTGGAGTCAGGGTAGCGCCCCTACCCTTTGCAGGGGCTCTTGTAGACTGGGGGTGGCTCGCGGTGGTTGGGGGGCCTTCCTAGATTGCGCTGGCAGCAGCTTCCCCCCCAGGGGGGGCCTGTGAGGACACGGGGGATTCAAGAGCCTTTTCTTACTGGGAAAAGCACGCACGTTGCATGCAACTTGAAAAGCAGACATAAGCTGTGGCAGAAAAAGATCCATGACACCTCCTCCTGATGGCGACCAGTTTGTTATTTTATTTGTTTAAACATTTTACTTTATTTCAAACTTCCAGAAAGTTGTACAGAGTAAGCATCCATATGCTCGTTACCCAAGTTTGCCTGTTGCGAACATTTTCCCCATTTGCTTTATCATTTGTGTGCTCTCTCTGTCTCTGTCTATCCACCATCTATGTATCTCCTTCTCTATCTCTCTCGCTGCCATTTATTTCTCTATCAGATGAAAACATGGACATGTTGGTGTATTCACGTGACTCCCCCCTCCCCCGCCACTCCTCTGTACAATTTTCATCGCCAGAATATCTCTCTGTGAGAGAAGGGGCCTGGGCGTGGGTCAATGCCGTGGCCCCAGACATGACCCTAATTCGCTATAGTGAGATGTGATCACTGTGCTCTAGAGACTGTCCCACAGCCAAGTTAGGGTTGGCCGGGCCAGCGGGCACAGGCCTGGCCCTGCCGGTGTTATGGTAGCACTTCCGCAGGTGCCAGGAAATGCCACCCCCGCCTCTGCAGAGGGGCAGGTAACATTACTTCACTGGCTTTTGCCTTTTCTCTATAATCTTATAAAATAAGTGCATGACGCTATGAACATGCAGGAAGCAGTGATAGGAAATGTAGGGGACCTGAAGGAAATGTGGGCTTTTTTTTTTATTCCAGCTATATTTTTTATTGCATTTTATTTTATTTTTAAAATATATATATTTAATTTAAATCTTAGTTAGTTAACATACAGTGCGATGTTGGTTCCAAGAAGAGAATTCTGTGATTCATCACTTACGTAGGACCCCCAGTGCTCATCCCAACAAGTGCCCTGCTTGATGCCCATCCCCCATCTGGCCCATCCCCCACCCACCTCCCGCCATCAAACCTTAGTTTGTTCTCTATTGTTAAGAGTCTCTTGAGGTTTGTTTCCTTTTCTTCTCTTCGCACCCTCTTCCCATTTGTTTGGTTTCTTAAGTTCCACATATGTGAAATCATGTGGTATTTGTCTTTTCCTGATTGACTTATAGCATAACACCTTCTAGTTCTATCCATGTCATTGCAAATAACAATATTCCATTCTTTTTTTGTGTGAGTAATATTCCACTATATCTATCTATCTATCTATCTATCATCTATCACATCTTCTTTTTAAACTTTTTTAACATTTATTTTATATAGAGAGAAAGAGTGTGAGTGAGGGAGGGGCAGAGAGACAGAAGGGGACACAGAATCCAAAGCAGACTCCAGGCGCCGATCTATCAGCACAGACCCTGATGCGGCACTCGAACTCACGAATCTTGACATCATGCATGACCAGAGCTGAAATCAGTCGCTTAACCCACTGAGCCACCAACGGGCCCCTCACATCTTCTTTTTTTAATGTTTATTTATTTTTGAGAGAGAAACAGGGACAGAGAGAGAGCAGGGGAGGATGCAGAGAGAGGGAGACCGGTCTGAAGCAGACTCTGTCCTGGTAACGATAAGACTGATGTGGGGCTTGAACACCTGAACTGTGAGATCGTGACCGGACCCAAAGTCGGATGCTTAACTGACTGAGCCACCCAGGTGCCCCGACACCACATCTTCTTTCTTCATTGACCAGTCATTGGACATTTGGGCCCTCTCCAGAGTTTGACTGTTGTTGATAGTGCTGCTATAAACATTGGGGTGCGTGTACCCCTTAACCTCTTTTTTTGTATGCTTTGGGTATATACCTAATAGTGCAATGGCTGGATAGTAGGGTAGTTCTATATTTAGTTTAAGGAAATATAGGATAAATAGCCCTGGGGATTATGAAGCAGGAGAAAAAGCCTAACTCTGGTTTCCTCAGAGGCCCCTGCTGCCTCCCCATCCCTCCCCTCACCCTCCATTCTCCCTCCCATCTCCACTGCCCCAGCTGGGCCTGAAGGGGACTGAGGAGTGAGTGAGGGAGACACAGGCAGGGGACAGGGAGCTGGGGACAGTGGAGACCTAAGCTGATGTGGGCTCAGGCACTGGGAAGACGCAGCAGGAGCCTGGGACAGAAGGAAAACCTGTAGAAAGGAGGGTCTCCCCCAAAGGGAGGAAGGACCAGTGAAGGGTGAAACGGGAGGGAGAAGGGGTACAGGGAGAGGGCCTCACACACCAGGACGCCTGCCAGCACCTGCCTGCCCACTGGGCCAGGACTCACGGACCTTCCCTGGGGGCCCCGATGTGCCCGAATCCTGCCAACCCCGTGGTGGGAGAGGGGACAGGCAGAGTCCATGCAGGGAGCAGAGACCGCCCCGCCGCAACCCCCTGTCCAGCTCCTCGCCCTCACCGAGACTCCAAGATGGTCCCCGGTGTCACCTACAGTCCTAAGCCAGGACTCTGCCGCCACACTCAGCGTGGG
>NC_043709.1:8849461-8868859 GCF_006229205.1 Suricata suricatta | reverse complement strand
ACCTTCCCTGGGGGCCCCGATGTGCCCGAATCCTGCCAACCCCGTGGTGGGAGAGGGGACAGGCAGAGTCCATGCAGGGAGCAGAGACCGCCCCGCCGCAACCCCCTGTCCAGCTCCTCGCCCTCACCGAGACTCCAAGATGGTCCCCGGTGTCACCTACAGTCCTAAGCCAGGACTCTGCCGCCACACTCAGCGTGGGCCAGATCCTCCCTCTGGGTGCTGACTGACTGGGCAGCTGACCCCCAAGAGCCCCCGCCCTGGGGAGACCCAAGCCCTGGGCCGGTCCTGGCTCTTGCCCATCTGCCGGGACCACCTCTAGTGGAGTCCGGACTACAAAGTTGGCAGGCCGAGGTCCCTGGGCTCAAGTCAGGAATGTGGGCAAGGTCTGGGCACATTCACAACCTGGGCTCCAGGAAATGCACTGTGGGGCTTGGCACATGTGCCCTTCCAGCCCTGCCAGGATGCCCTCCGAGAGTGCGTGCCATATGCACGTTTGCACATGGCAAGATTCCTCCATGCAGGGCAGGCAAGACTGGCGGAGTCCCACACTGTGCCCCTCCGCCCTTCCAGTGTGCCCAGGAGCACCCACTCAGGGGCCCACCCTGGCAGGAACCCGGGATGCAGGGAAGGGACAGGCACCTCCCGCCCTCGAGGAGATCGGGGTCTGGAGGAGACAGGTGGGGCCCAGTGACCCCCAGCTCTGCATCCCACAGACCCCCGTCGGCCTGCCTGTGAGCCCCGTAGTCTGGTCTCAGGCCCCCCAGCTGAGGGCGCGGCCCAGGACTACCTTCCATCTTGGTCACACAGGAGTGATTTAAATTGGAAGGTTCTGTCTGTTAAATTCAAAGACTGACCGACTTCCTTTCTGAAAAGTAATAGCTTCCGGTAGAAGACTCAATAACCTCCTCTTCACCTAGAAGGGAGCTCTTTTCTTTGTTCTTCTTGAACACTGTATCTGATTTAAGGACATGGCTTGTAAAATTGCATACACGTCTCTACTCGGAAGGAAACGTTGGTGCCCGATGTCAGGCTTCCCTCTCCTCCCCCGGCTGAGAGTTGGGGCCCCAGGACCCAGCACATGGGCACATGGGTCAGCCCCCAGCAGTGACCTCTGACCCCAGAGCCTCTGTTCCCTCCTCGGTTCAGGGCACCTGGGTAGGACCCGTCCTCACCGCTGGGCCCGCGGGATGGGAGGTTTCCGAGAGCGGCTCCCGTCCGTTCAGGCACGAGGCCCAGGGCCTGGGACAGCCAGCGCAGCAAAGGCCACGTGTGCTCCTTATTCCTGCCTGGCACTGAGTCCACGGTTACCACGCGGGAGCCATGTCCCGGTCCCGAGTCAGCTCCCAGGTCACAGGGGGGCTGGCCACACTCAGGGACCTACAGAACCAAAGGCAGAATGAGCAAGAACGTGGGGGAGGGGCCGCAGAGTCAAGGTGACCCCAGGTGTCAGCCCAGGGGACCCGGGCGCCCAGCTAACCTGGGGTCAGGGAACAGGGGGAGGGCGCACAGCTCAGACCTGCATGTAGGGCGGGTGGGCCGCCCCTCTTTCCTCCTCTCTTTCTTTTCTTCCTTTTTTAAAAAATTTAACTTCCACATTTTATTTTACTTATGTACAGGAAATTCTACTTAATTATATTGAGGAAAGTGGTCAGTAAAAATCCCCCCCAGCCCTGTGTTTTCGGGGAGCCAGTGACACGGGAATACACGTGGGGACAGCCCTGGTTCCCGCCCCGCGCCCCGCTGAGCGGGGGGAGCTCAGCTGAGGGGCTGGGACCCCGCCCGGCGTTCGGGGCTCACCAACACCAGGCACATTGGACAAGGCGACCGGCAGCTGAAAACTGCGTGCGGCACCGAGCCCCACACGGCACCTCGTCCTTCCTCCGAGCGGGTGAGCCCGAGTGGCATGTCCAGAAGTTCACCGATCGGGGCCACAGGGAAGCAACCGCCGCTTCCCTGTGGGTTCCCGTCACATCTGTGGATCGCCTAGTTCGGGCGGTTCCTGTGACGCTCATTACGGGGCATGTTCTAGAGCCTGTGTCCCTGGGATGAGAGGGTCCTAATGTCAGGACGCGCACCCACAAAATCACAGTGACAGAAAAACCCCAAACCGCGCCCAGAGCTGCGTCTGTCCCTGTGGCTTCTCACCCGCCCGACACCGCCGTTGGCCACTTGGCTGCCCTTTAGGGTCCGTCCCAGGCTGCCCAGCTGCGCCTGGACTGCTGGGTCGGGACCCGCCACGCTGACATCGCTTCTGACGCTGAGAATCCGCACCCCGGACCTCCCCTGCCCTGCTCCCAGCTCCGAAGGGACTTCGCTGTTCCCTGACCCTCAGCTCCTCCCTCTGCAGCTTAAGCTCCATTTCTCCCTCAGTCCATCGCCCAGGGCCTCGGGCACAAGGTCACCGTCAGTCACTATTCCTGTCCCTATGTTCCAGGTAGGAGACCGCAGACAATCTTGTTCCCTCTGCCTCACAAAATGTCTCTGAGGAATCCCTGAGGGAGACCATGTTTACGGGGCGTCCCGTGAGCCGCCCTTCAGGGTGGGACCCGGCTCTTGTCCACTGGAGGGTGTGCTGGCTCCCAGGTTGTGGGATTGCCCACCCCGCCCTCCCCTTGGATGAGCCATGCTGCCTGAGGTGGTGCCTTGTGGTGCCTTGTGGCGCAGGCGGCCATGGGGGGCCAGGGCCTGGAGGGGAGCAGGGTGAAGAGAAGGGGGCCGGGTCCCCGAGCAGCGCTGTCATTTGGCCCCAACTTCCACCCCTCCAGGCAGGCACAGTGGCCAGCAGCCCCTCTCTCCCAGCCGGGTCCCTAGGCCCCTCCTGCCTGTCTCCACTGCGGCCCTGTGCCCTGCATGCGCCTCTGCCCTCCTTTTCTTCCATCTCTGGGTCACTTTGCTCGGCCCGGTCTTCCCCATGGCTGCCAGCCCTCCCTCACTGGGTCCCCTCCGCCCCAAAGCCATGGCCTTGTGTCCTTTACTCTCTGTCCCTCTAGGGTCTCGCCTAAAAGGATTCCTTCCCCAGCCCCTTAGGTCACTGTGGGAGGGAGGCTGTGACAGCATTTGGGCCCTGACAGGTGAGCAGAGTCTGTGAGGAGGGACCGGGACTCAGGCAGGCCCTCCAGCAGCTGGGGGTGGGGGTGGCGAGGGGGTGCTCAGCGGGATCCAGATTCCACAGAGCCCAGGAGGAGGGCCATGGGAGCCTGGGTGGAGGGTCCCATCTGGGTGCCAGGCCAGTCCCCTGTACGTCCAGTCCCTTGTCTGTGCACCGTGTGCCCCTTGTCAGGAGAGGGCAGAGCTGTGCCTCTGGGCATGGAGGCCCCCTCCCTCTGGCTTGCTCTCCAGGGCAGGGTAGTCAGGAGGGGTGAGGAGTGGAGAGCCTCCCGCCCCCACTGACCTCAGGGGTCCGGTTCCTCCCCAGAAGCTCACCCGTCTGTTCTCTTGCAGAGCAGGACATCACTGCCAAGCAGCGCTGCTACAGGACGGCTTGTAGGAGGAGGTGATTGATTTCTAGATCCCCTGCATGAGGGTTAGCCAAGTGCACCCCCAAGAGAGGCCTGTGTGGGACCTAGTCCCCCTGAAGGGGCACCGAGGAGGGGCTTTTGCAGGTTTGCAAGCTTTTTTTTTTCTTTAAAGCACTTTGGGCTTCATGACACGTTTACGGAGAAAACCACTGGTAGAATATCCTTCACATTTCATTTTATTGTTTGCATTTAAAATCAATGAAGTAATTACTTCTCTAAACTCTGGAAATGCTTCTGACAGCGGTGAGGGCAATCTTCATGATGTGTGTTTGGAACAGAAGATAGATTTTGCAATGATGAGTAATACTATTTGGTTTTTATTTTTTTAAGACTATTTGCTCTGGGCTCATTGCCTTTCTCTGGCTTCTTGACATCCGTCTACAGAGGGCGGTGAAGGCCAAGTGTACATTTCTCGGGAGGAAGGGATTTCTTCTGCTGTCCAACAGAGGTCTCCTACCATCTTAGCGACACTGAAGTCCGTCCTCAGCCCTCTGCCCCAGGACAAGAAGCAGGAGGTGAATGGGCCGGGCAGTGAGACAGAGGGACAGAGGACACACAGAAGTGGTCTGGCAGCCACAGAGAAGGGAGGGAGGGGGACCCAGGGAGGTGGGGAACAGAGGCAGGAGTCCTGGGCCCAGGACGCTGGCATTCTGGGAAGGGGCAGGTATCCCAGAGGAGGAGGAGGGGGACAGAGAAAGGCTAGAGCCAGGAGAGGCTGGAGGAGGGCAGGGGAGGCAGAGGGGAGGGAGGTCCATCACCTTGAGAATGACCTTCAGCTTCTCAGATAGCTTCTGACTCTGAGAGACCAGCGTGTTCCAGGGCTGGAAGGGATTTCCGTGGTTGTCCACAGAGGTGTCCCAGCAGTGCTCAAAGTCTGCAGCGGGGCAGGAGGTGAGCCGGCTGCAGGGGCCACAGGCTGTGTGACCCTCAGGGACAGGCTTTGCCCCTCATAACAGCGCCACTGCCCGCTGTCCGCCCAGGGACTCCGCTCACCCCCAGGACTTTCTTCAGCCCGGGATCCCAGCCAGCCCGATTCCCCTTCTCTCCAGACCCCCACGTCTCCCTTGCATGCCCACTGTCTCCTGCCCCTTCCGGACACCTCTCGTGGCCCGAACTCCCCTCCAATGTGCTCTGCTGTCCCCCGCTGTCCCAGCTCAGCCTCCCCTGGGCAGCCGCCAGAGGCTTCCACCAGGGATACCAGTCCTGTCTATGTCTTCGTACCAAGATCCCCCAGGCCTCTCCCTGCCCCTGCCCTTGCCAGGAGGTCTACACTGACCCTGGGAGGTCATGATGGCGATGTGGGCCCCGGCACTCCGCAGGATGCGCAACCCCTCCTCATAGTCTTCCATGGTGTGGAGGCGGGAGGCGAAGATGCTCAGGGTCACGTGTTTGTTCTCCTCCAGGAACCGGGCCAGTTGTTTGGCACAGTTACAGCAGGGGCTCCAGGACTGAAAGCAGGTGACCTCGTAGGGCAGCTCAGAGCCCAGCTCCCAGGACTGGATCCGCTTCAGGAGACGCACCTCCGCGTGTTGGGCAGGCTGAGCACGGGAGAGGCAGGAAGGGGCTGTGTCATTCTCTGGGAACATGGGGGAGGGTGGGCCCAGCGTGAGGAGGGGCAGGTCCTGGCCTCCAGCACAGTTGGAGGAGGGCGCCCCCCAGCATGCAGAGCGATGGGATTTCAGGCGGCATCCATGACATCCACGGATCAAGGGCCAACAGCCCTCCTGGACCAACACAGGACACAGTGTTTTTCCAGGGCCTGGACCAGCGGTGGGGAGGGCTTGGCATTCGGCCTCACTCACTGTGGTCTGTGCCTCGCTGGACCTGAAAGCTGGGGGGGGGGGGGCATGAGTGTGTGGCTCTGTTCCCTGAGCATCCTTTCTCCTGGGGATGGAGACCAAGGCCTCGGGTCTGTGAACTCCTGGATTCGCTCCTGGTTCATCTCACCTCCCTTTCCTGTGCCCACTGTCCGTGCTCAGTGTGCGTGTGGACATTGGGAGTGACGTAGGGGTCTGGTCTCCCTCCTGGGCTCGCGGATGGGGAGGGGAATCACCTAAATATAATAAATAAAGTGTCTGGGGCAAAAGTTTCCTCATGGGCTCCCTGTTCTCTGCGGCATGGAAATTTCCATTTTATAAATTCAGTGATGCTGTTGGAATTCAGGGCCCCCGACTCCCCTGCCTCAGCTCTTCATGTTTATTTTCCGTAACCCTCTTGTCTCTGAGCCCTCCAGCTCGCCTGCCTCTCCCTCTGGGGGTCCCCCAGCCAGGCCATTACCCTCCTCTCTCTCCAGGCCCTTCTTTCTGGTCCTAGTGCTGCTCAGGCCACACCCCTCACCCATCCGCTGATATTCCTTTCTTGCAGCCCCACCAGATGCCAGCCCTCAGGCTCCTGGGCCAACCCTCCTCCCGCAGCCCCAGGGTCTGAGTAGGGTCCTTCCTGTGACCCGAGTCTGTGAGCCTGCATGGGGCTCTGTGCTGATGGCTCAGAGCCTGGAGCCTGTACCGGATTCTCTGTGTGTCTCTCTTTCTCTTTTTTCCCCTCCCCCACTTGCACTCTGTCTCTTTCTCTCTCAAAAAGAAATAAACATTTAAAAAAACTTTTTAGCGGCCCCTGGGTGGCTCAGTCAGTTAAGCGTCTGACTTCAGCTCAGGTCATGATCTCATGGTTCGTGGGTTCGAGCCCCGCTTCGAGCTCTGTGCTGACAGCTCAGAGCCTGGAGCCTGCTTCAGATTCCGTGTCTCCCTTTCTCTTTGGCCCTCCCCTGCTCACGCTGTCTCTCTCTCTCAAAAAAAAAATTTTTTTTAAAGAAAATAAATTGTGGTTTAGTCTGAAAAAATAATAATCAGTAAAAAAAATAAATCACTCAATTCCCAGCTAACCCACCCGTGTTCTGAATGTTCTGGCTCATTCCGTGTGCAGCCCAGTTTGAGGGATGCGGGGTTGGCATTGGCCTCTGCAGAGCGTTCACCTCGAGATTCAGGACAGGAGGCTTCCTAGGGAAGGAACAGGGCGCAGGATGGGGTGTCTAGGGCTGTGCGCAGAGACGGGCAGGGAGAGAGGAGCGGCCAGCAAGGGCCGAAAGGGGCCAGGTGCTTGCAACACTGACGGCAGTGCAGGGACCCAGAGGGGTCAGGGGTGGCTGCAAGGCTGTGTCTGTCCCCAGGGATTCTGGCGCTGTTGCCTCGTTCTGTGGCCAGTGTGATTTATGCCCAATTACAGCTGGTGGTTTCACCTCAGGATGTCCCTCGAGAACCCAGGCATGCCTTACGTTACAAATACGGTGCCTGGCACACAGCTGTGCCTGGGCAGCCGCCCGGACCACGCCACACACACACACACACACACACACACACACACAGAGTGATGTAACAAAAAAGAAACGTCTTTGGGGTTCTTAGAAGACACACCCAGAAGCACTGTCACCAAGGCAGGAAATGAGAGGATGTCAAAACTCCCCGAAGGGGAATTCTTGAAAGAAACTCATCATCCAATCAATCCTTTGGTTTTGATTTCTAGACTCTGACAGCGGCCCCACATCTGTCGCCAGGAGCAAGTCAGTAAAAAAATCCACAACGCAGTCACTCTGGGCACAGGGAGCGGTCAGGTAGAAGACAGATGCTCTTACACTGGGGAAAAGTCCCCACAGCCAGTGTTGTCAAAGGACTGATTCCAGGAATCCTTGCCCCCCATCTCCCCAGGGCGTCGTGTCCCCAGAATCCCGAGCCCCCAGGACCCTGGTCTCAGACCTTTGGCCGTGACACAGGGACCCGAGACACTGGAAAGGGGACACGACACAGCCTGGGAGCACTACTCAACCCCAGGTGGGGCACCCCCAGCCTGACCTCCCCCATGGCTCTAGGGAGAGGGGGCCACCTGCAGGGGATGCAGAGCTGGCACCCTGGCCTGGACTCCAGACACTAACAGAACCTTCCATTCCCTGGGCCCAGAGAGACTTAGGCTGGGTAGGCTCTGTACCCTCCCTGGGCTCCACCGACCCCAGGCTGTCTCTCTGACCCCTATCGGGGCTCCCCCATTCCCTGGGGCAGCCCACCCCGTTCCCAGCTGTCCTGCCAGGGGAAGGGAAAGTCCCGGCATGGCTGGCACCTGCTCCGGGGACCACGGATCCACTCTCACGGGGGACCCAGATCCTTCCCTTCCTCCTTGGACCTTCGCACACAGAGAGGTGGAGCGCACCTGATCTCAGGTGAGATTTCCTCATGCTCCGGCCCCTCGTTGCCTTGACTCAGACAGGCGGCTCAGGAGGTAGAACTTCCGGAGAAGAGCAAAAACCTTGTTCCCGGTGATGTGCCCTCTGGGCTTCTCAGGACATGGGTCTTCCTACCGCCGATGTTCTGGTCACTCACTGCAAAACGACTTCCCGATGTGGTGACATGCTGGGCCCGTCTTGTCTGCATCCGAGGGGCCAGCCAGATGGCAGCAGGGAGCAGATCATGCAGGGGTGATTGCGCCAGGCAGGGGCCAGGGGAGCAGGGAAGGAGGGGGTGCCGGGGAACATTCCAGAACTGGAGACCTCCAAGGTGCTGGCAGAGGAGCCAGACCAGTAGGCAGACTGCCCCTAAGGAGGCAGGAGCAAAGTGCCCTCCCTGCAATGGAGATCGCCCTCATTGGTCTCCCCACAAAATGCTCCAGAAGGACTGAAGGGGCACATTTGCTCAGGGAGCTGGGGACATGGGGCTGAGCCCAGTGAGAGGCTGGCGTTCTGGCTGCAGGAGCCACCTGGGAAGGCAGAGGTATGGTGGGGGAGGGCTCTGCCCTTCCAGGGCCTCCCAGGGCAAGGGGGTTGGGCAGCAAGACCCCACACTCCTCCAGCCACCCTCTGCCCGGCACCGGGCATTGGGCACAGGAGTCCTGACCTGGGAGACCTATGGTGTGGAGGGAGGAGCAGCGTTCACTCAAGTGGGGAGACTGGAGAGACTCCGAGGGTCTGGAGGGACAGCTGGGACTACATCAGGACCCTGCTGGGAAATCCTCAGGGGCCCAGAGGTCTCTGCAACCCCCAGGCCAGGAAGGGATGCAGGCTGGGACTCAGGAGGGCAGGAGAATGCTGTGTGTGTGTGGTCTGCTGTGCGGAGGCTGTGACCGGAGAAGCGTGGGCACTGGTCTGGACCCCTCAGATAAGCTCTCACCTGGAGACCACCGAGGCACTCAGGGGTCAGTGTCAGGGCTAGAAGATGGAAGAGATGGGAGGGGCCAAGGCACAGGTGGAGGGGGAGGGGGAGACCCTCCGGTCTATCCAGGACCAGGGGAGTAAGGCAGCCCGGAGGCTGAGCAGCCTGGTTTTCCGTGCAGGTGGCCTAGGTGTGACTCAGAGCAGGCTGCCCGGCTTTCCCTGACACAGACACATCCTCCAGGGCAGTGGGGAGGAGCGTGGGGCCAGGCCAGCGGGGCCTAAGGGAAGCCAGATGGGGGAGCTTGTGGGACAGAGGGGCAGCCCCGCTGAGACAGCCAGCCAATTGGGGCTCAGGGTCCCGCTCGAGGCTGGAATATAAATCCTGCTCATTCCTTGGGGCCTGGAGGAGGATGGAGAGAACCGTGGCTGCCCGGCGGAGCCTGCATCCCTGTGTTCCTGCATCCATCTGCTCCCCGTGAGGTCCTGGCCAACCCCATGCCCTCTGGGAGACTTTCTTTCCTCTGGGTAACAGAGAGACGACAGGCTCCAGGTCCAGGTGGCCATCATTCACTGGGGGTGGGCTCCTAAGGACAGCTGGGCACCTTTGTCCTCCTCCCTTCCCAGGACCAGGGCTGAAGGCCAGGCTGCAACTGATCAGCCCAGATGCTCCCGCCCTACCTGGCACCTGTCATGTCCTATCGTGTCGTGTGCAGAGTGTGTAGGTGTCTCAACCAGCATGTCCAGGGAGCCTGAGCCAGGCCATACCCACTCAGGGATCTGAAAGGGACTCACAGATGGCCCTTTGAAACCTGCCCTCCGGGGCCTCCCTGTCCTATATCCGGGCTTTTCTCTAGGGTACAGACACCTGTCCTCTGGCCTGCTGCCCTGCTGGTCCCTGCTGCCCAGAGAGACCACACCTTCCCTGGACCTTGCCCTTGGTCCTCCTTGAAGCTTCCAGGTAGAAACGGTTGTTGTCAAAACTGAGAAACCAAACCTTGACCCTGAGGACTTAGGGATATGGCATTTGGCAGATAAGTTCCTCTTAGGTTGACGCCCATGAGGGTGGCATGTGTGACCTAAGTCTAGGAAGGGGTGGGGCCCCGCGATGCCAACTCAGCAACTTCTAGGAGCTCTACTGACATATAAGGCTCCAAGGTCCACACAGAGCACACCGAGGAGAGGGCACAGACCGTGACCAGGCAGAAAAGTAGCAGACACAGAGTTGGAGACCGTGAAGGGTCTGACATGGATGCTATGGAACACAGAGCCGGACACCGTGGAGGGTCTTACATGGACGCTATGGGAGACAGAGCCTGGGATCGTGAAGGGACTGACATGGACCCTATGGGACACAGAGTCTGGGATCATGAAAGGACTGACATAGATGCCGGCGTCCTGGCCTGGGACAGGTAACACCAGCCTCCTGCATCCCTATGTTTCTGAGTCTCAGCTAGGGGGCTCCTCCTGTGCATCCAGGGGCTCCTCCAAGGCCTCTCCTGCTTACCCGTCCTGGGCCCACTGTACCCACTCAGCTGATACCCAGTCTGCTTGTCCCCCAGCCTCTCCAGGCTCCCGGGGACTCATCCCAGACGCCCCCATTCCTGAGCTTGCTCAGCTCACCTAGGGAATCCGTTCTTTCTGCTTGGGAACCCCTTAGGAGCGCCGGGCCAGGAGGCCTCTTTCAGCTTTACGAATTCAGTTTTGAAAAGGGCACTCATTATTTTCATATCCCAGAAACACCCATGATGGGTTAAAAGAATAGTGTCTGGTATCCCGTTCTCAGCATAGGCACGTGCTGGGCCCTGGGGCACGATGTGGCACGGGTTGGCCTTGAAGTCTAGGGGAAAGGCCCCAGGGCAGTGGGTCAGCGGGGACAGAGATGGGATGGTGAGGCCAGGAGGTGGCGTGGGAGCCTACCCCGGGCAGACGCAGAGGCCCCATCAGAGGGTCTGAGGGTGCTGTGCTGCTCTTGGGGGGCACCTGACAGTGGACGGGGCCGGCCTCCCCAGATCCCCTCCTGGGATCCCCGAGGGGGCTTACTGGCTCCAGCATAGCTCCTGGAAGCCTGTCCTCTGTGCGTCTGGCCAGTACCTGGGGTGCAGGGGTGGGGGTGTGAGGTGGAGGATCCAAAGAAACCAGAAAATGGCAATGAGCCCATGAGGCAGAGTTTGGGTTTCTAAACATCTCAGCATCCTTACATCTTATGGAAACTCTCTCATCAGTTCCAAACACAATAAGCCGGATGACACTCCTCACTTCAGGGGGAGCCCGTGTCTGTGAGCTTCGCCCCTACCCCTTTGTTCGCAGTTGCCTGCTGGACACGGACACCTTCTGGCGGAACTTCCATCATGAGAAACCGCCAAAGAAAACCTACCTCTGCTGCGAGATGAAGCTCCCCAAGGGGGCCTCCGGGGTTCCTCAGGGCCAAGACAAGGGCGTCCTGCACAATTTGGTGGGGGACAGGTGGACCGCAGAACACAGGGCCTCCCCAGCTGGGGACACTCTGGGAGATGTTTCCCAGGGGAAACAGGGGGACACAGAGCTATCCCCTGGGTCCCCACGGCTGCCACACCTTGGCCTGGAGTCAGGTGGGGACCATTTCTGCCGTGGTCACTGGCTTGGGGTCACCCGTGGGAGAACAGTCACAGTGGCCCAGGGTCTGACCCCATCAGCCCCTGTCACCCTAAATCCAGGGCTCAGTCACTCTCCTCCTGCTGTGTCTCAGAAGAAGCATGAGGACAGAAGAAAAGGCTTCTGGACAAGGGGTCACTTTTCCTCAGGCCCCTGTTGGGGACAGCCTCCGCCAGAGAGCAGGAATCCTATTCGGTTTTGATGCCCCCCGTGCTCATGACAGGGGCCGGCAGGACACCCTGCGCTGCTGCCATGTCCTGTCAGGGGCACTGCCCCCCACACCAGCATGGCCTGGGAGGCCTCGTCAGTGTCGGGGGACCGGTCACACCCCGCCCAGAATCTGAGCTTGCACAACCGACCTGTGTCGCCCCCAGTTCCTGGTTGGCAATCCTTCCCTCAACAGGTTGGGGCCCCACAGTGATTCATCCCAGGACTCAGGTGCCTCTCTCCTTGGCACCCCTCCCCCATGGTCCCTGCACAGGGAGCCCTTCTGTATGTCCCCAGAGCTCAGCATAGGGCGAGGCCCAGAGCAGTGGCTTGTGGGAGTACTGGTCCGCAGGGGGGAAGGGGTTGGGGGTGGATCCCTCCCGAGAGGAAGCACCCACTTCCATGGCATCAGGCCCGTGACCTTAGAGCCCACCTGACCCCCTCCCTCCCCACTAGGTGAGAATCCTGAGCCCCCTTCCCTTGGGCAGAAATTTAACGGGGCTCCAGAAACATAGGAGTCAGGTTGAATCCCATTTTAATGCACTAGTTGAAAGCCAAACTTCATGCAAATCCCACGATGCATGAAATCGCAACAATTTCAAAAAAAACCCATCAGGTCCAGCGAGGCACAGACCACAGTGAGTGAGGCCGAATGCCAAGCCCTCCCCACCGCTGGTCCAGGCCCTGGAAAAACACTGTGTCCTGTGTTGGTCCAGGAGGGCTGTTGGCCCTTGATCCGTGGATGTCATGGATGCCGCCTGAAATCCCATCGCTCTGCATGCTGGGGGGCGCCCTCCTCCAACTGTGCTGGAGGCCAGGACCTGCCCCTCCTCACGCTGGGCCCACCCTCCCCCATGTTCCCAGAGAATGACACAGCCCCTTCCTGCCTCTCCCGTGCTCAGCCTGCCCAACACGCGGAGGTGCGTCTCCTGAAGCGGATCCAGTCCTGGGAGCTGGGCTCTGAGCTGCCCTACGAGGTCACCTGCTTTCAGTCCTGGAGCCCCTGCTGTAACTGTGCCAAACAACTGGCCCGGTTCCTGGAGGAGAACAAACACGTGACCCTGAGCATCTTCGCCTCCCGCCTCCACACCATGGAAGACTATGAGGAGGGGTTGCGCATCCTGCGGAGTGCCGGGGCCCACATCGCCATCATGACCTCCCAGGGTCAGTGTAGACCTCCTGGCAAGGGCAGGGGCAGGGAGAGGCCTGGGGGATCTTGGTACGAAGACATAGACAGGACTGGTATCCCTGGTGGAAGCCTCTGGCGGCTGCCCAGGGGAGGCTGAGCTGGGACAGCGGGGGACAGCAGAGCACATTGGAGGGGAGTTCGGGCCACGAGAGGTGTCCGGAAGGGGCAGGAGACAGTGGGCATGCAAGGGAGACGTGGGGGTCTGGAGAGAAGGGGAATCGGGCTGGCTGGGATCCCGGGCTGAAGAAAGTCCTGGGGGTGAGCGGAGTCCCTGGGCGGACAGCGGGCAGTGGCGCTGTTATGAGGGGCAAAGCCTGTCCCTGAGGGTCACACAGCCTGTGGCCCCTGCAGCCGGCTCACCTCCTGCCCCGCTGCAGACTTTGAGCACTGCTGGGACACCTCTGTGGACAACCACGGAAATCCCTTCCAGCCCTGGAACACGCTGGTCTCTCAGAGTCAGAAGCTATCTGAGAAGCTGAAGGTCATTCTCAAGGTGATGGACCTCCCTCCCCTCTGCCTCCCCTGCCCTCCTCCAGCCTCTCCTGGCTCTAGCCTTTCTCTGTCCCCCTCCTCCTCCTCTGGGATACCTGCCCCTTCCCAGAATGCCAGCGTCCTGGGCCCAGGACTCCTGCCTCTGTTCCCCACCTCCCTGGGTCCCCCTCCCTCCCTTCTCTGTGGCTGCCAGACCACTTCTGTGTGTCCTCTGTCCCTCTGTCTCACTGCCCGGCCCATTCACCTCCTGCTTCTTGTCCTGGGGCAGAGGGCTGAGGACGGACTTCAGTGTCGCTAAGATGGTAGGAGACCTCTGTTGGACAGCAGAAGAAATCCCTTCCTCCCGAGAAATGTACACTTGGCCTTCACCGCCCTCTGTAGACGGATGTCAAGAAGCCAGAGAAAGGCAATGAGCCCAGAGCAAATAGTCTTAAAAAAATAAAAACCAAATAGTATTACTCATCATTGCAAAATCTATCTTCTGTTCCAAACACACATCATGAAGATTGCCCTCACCGCTGTCAGAAGCATTTCCAGAGTTTAGAGAAGTAATTACTTCATTGATTTTAAATGCAAACAATAAAATGAAATGTGAAGGATATTCTACCAGTGGTTTTCTCCGTAAACGTGTCATGAAGCCCAAAGTGCTTTAAAGAAAAAAAAAAGCTTGCAAACCTGCAAAAGCCCCTCCTCGGTGCCCCTTCAGGGGGACTAGGTCCCACACAGGCCTCTCTTGGGGGTGCACTTGGCTAACCCTCATGCAGGGGATCTAGAAATCAATCACCTCCTCCTACAAGCCGTCCTGTAGCAGCGCTGCTTGGCAGTGATGTCCTGCTCTGCAAGAGAACAGACGGGTGAGCTTCTGGGGAGGAACCGGACCCCTGAGGTCAGTGGGGGCGGGAGGCTCTCCACTCCTCACCCCTCCTGACTACCCTGCCCTGGAGAGCAAGCCAGAGGGAGGGGGCCTCCATGCCCAGAGGCACAGCTCTGCCCTCTCCTGACAAGGGGCACACGGTGCACAGACAAGGGACTGGACGTACAGGGGACTGGCCTGGCACCCAGATGGGACCCTCCACCCAGGCTCCCATGGCCCTCCTCCTGGGCTCTGTGGAATCTGGATCCCGCTGAGCACCCCCTCGCCACCCCCACCCCCAGCTGCTGGAGGGCCTGCCTGAGTCCCGGTCCCTCCTCACAGACTCTGCTCACCTGTCAGGGCCCAAATGCTGTCACAGCCTCCCTCCCACAGTGACCTAAGGGGCTGGGGAAGGAATCCTTTTAGGCGAGACCCTAGAGGGACAGAGAGTAAAGGACACAAGGCCATGGCTTTGGGGCGGAGGGGACCCAGTGAGGGAGGGCTGGCAGCCATGGGGAAGACCGGGCCGAGCAAAGTGACCCAGAGATGGAAGAAAAGGAGGGCAGAGGCGCATGCAGGGCACAGGGCCGCAGTGGAGACAGGCAGGAGGGGCCTAGGGACCCGGCTGGGAGAGAGGGGCTGCTGGCCACTGTGCCTGCCTGGAGGGGTGGAAGTTGGGGCCAAATGACAGCGCTGCTCGGGGACCCGGCCCCCTTCTCTTCACCCTGCTCCCCTCCAGGCCCTGGCCCCCCATGGCCGCCTGCGCCACAAGGCACCACAAGGCACCACCTCAGGCAGCATGGCTCATCCAAGGGGAGGGCGGGGTGGGCAATCCCACAACCTGGGAGCCAGCACACCCTCCAGTGGACAAGAGCCGGGTCCCACCCTGAAGGGCGGCTCACGGGACGCCCCGTAAACATGGTCTCCCTCAGGGATTCCTCAGAGACATTTTGTGAGGCAGAGGGAACAAGATTGTCTGCGGTCTCCTACCTGGAACATAGGGACAGGAATAGTGACTGACGGTGACCTTGTGCCCGAGGCCCTGGGCGATGGACTGAGGGAGAAATGGAGCTTAAGCTGCAGAGGGAGGAGCTGAGGGTCAGGGAACAGCGAAGTCCCTTCGGAGCTGGGAGCAGGGCAGGGGAGGTCCGGGGTGCGGATTCTCAGCGTCAGAAGCGATGTCAGCGTGGCGGGTCCCGACCCAGCAGTCCAGGCGCAGCTGGGCAGCCTGGGACGGACCCTAAAGGGCAGCCAAGTGGCCAACGGCGGTGTCGGGCGGGTGAGAAGCCACAGGGACAGACGCAGCTCTGGGCGCGGTTTGGGGTTTTTCTGTCACTGTGATTTTGTGGGTGCGCGTCCTGACATTAGGACCCTCTCATCCCAGGGACACAGGCTCTAGAACATGCCCCGTAATGAGCGTCACAGGAACCGCCCGAACTAGGCGATCCACAGATGTGACGGGAACCCACAGGGAAGCGGCGGTTGCTTCCCTGTGGCCCCGATCGGTGAACTTCTGGACATGCCACTCGGGCTCACCCGCTCGGAGGAAGGACGAGGTGCCGTGTGGGGCTCGGTGCCGCACGCAGTTTTCAGCTGCCGGTCGCCTTGTCCAATGTGCCTGGTGTTGGTGAGCCCCGAACGCCGGGCGGGGTCCCAGCCCCTCAGCTGAGCTCCCCCCGCTCAGCGGGCGCGGGGCGGGAACCAGGGCTGTCCCCACGTGTATTCCCGTGTCACTGGCTCCCCGAAAACACAGGGCTGGGGGGGATTTTTACTGACCACTTTCCTCAATATAATTAAGTAGAATTTCCTGTACATAAGTAAAATAAAATGTGGAAGTTAAATTTTTTAAAAAAGGAAGAAAAGAAAGAGAGGAGGAAAGAGGGGCGGCCCACCCGCCCTACATGCAGGTCTGAGCTGTGCGCCCTCCCCCTGTTCCCTGACCCCAGGTTAGCTGGGCGCCCGGGTCCCCTGGGCTGACACCTGGGGTCACCTTGACTCTGCGGCCCCTCCCCCACGTTCTTGCTCATTCTGCCTTTGGTTCTGTAGGTCCCTGAGTGTGGCCAGCCCCGCTGTGACCTGGGAGCTGACTCGGGACCGGGACATGGCTCCCGCGTGGTAACCGTGGACTCAGTGCCAGGCAGGAATAAGGAGCACACGTGGCCTTTGCTGCGCTGGCTGTCCCAGGCCCTGGGCCTCGTGCCTGAACGGACGGGAGCCGCTCTCGGAAACCTCCCATCCCGCGGGCCCAGCGGTGAGGACGGGTCCTACCCAGGTGCCCTGAACCGAAGAGGGAACAGAGGCTCTGGGGTCAGAGGTCACCGCTGGGGGCTGACCCACGTGCCCATGTGCTGGGTCCTGGGGCCCCAACTCTCAGCCGGGGGAGGAGAGGGAAGCCTGACATCGGGCACCAACGTTTCCTTCCGAGTAGAGACGTGTATGCAATTTTACAAGCCATGTCCTTAAATCAGATACAGTGTTCAAGAAGAACAAAGAAAAGAGCTCCCTTCTAGGTGAAGAGGAAGTTATTGAGTCTTCTACCGGAAGCTATTACTTTTCAGAAAGGAAGTCGGCTTGTCATTGAATTTAACAGACAGAACTTTCTAAACAATCTAAATCACTCCAGTGTCAAATTATAAGCCCACCATTAAAATCCTTTCTTATATGTTTCTGTAAGTAAAGTTTGCAATGTGACTGCCCAGTGTCCACTCCCCAACTTATGAAATGGAGACAAGACAGCCAAGTTGGTTCCTGAGCCCCCCACCTTTTGCAAGCTGGAAGGTTCGAGAAAATCAGTCCTCCTTACTTGCAGCACAGAACTAAACTCAGGAATATTCTTGTGTTTCTTCTGCTTCATTTTACTGAATTATAATTAATGTTTTTGCTTTATTGGCTTTACATCAGAGACAATAGAGGGTCCCCATCAAAGGTGTGGGCTGTGCTCACAGATGTCCTGGGTTCAACACCCAGCTCCTTCTCCTCCTCCCTGTGTGGTCCCAACTGAGTGACTAACCCTCTCTGTGCCTCATCACTGAGTCAGGAGAGCTGAAAGAGTAAAGGGAGGAACACAAGCACAGCCCTGCATCAGGACCAGCCTCCGTTCTGCAAATCGTCAGCTGTCCTGCCCTGGAAACCATACTGTGTGCACAGTGGGGATTTGCTTTTGCCCACACACAGCATGACACCCACACTCTCCCAAGTTTTTACAATTTTTAAAAAAATGTTTTATTTATTTTTGAGAGAGAGAAAGAGAGTGTGTGTGTGTGTGAGCAGAGAAGGGTCAGAGAGAGAGGGAGACACAGAATCTGAAAGACTCTGAGCTGTCACCACAGAGCCCGACGCAGGGCTCAAACCCACAAGCCGTGAGATCATGACCTGAGCTGAAGCCAGACGCTCAAGTGACTGAGTCACCCAGGCACCCCCACATCCCCCCAAGTCTTAAAATGTGTCATAAAAGGAATGCGTCCTCTTCAAATACTGAGACAACAGCATCAGTATTCAGAAGGACGCATCATAGTCTATGTGTGGATGAGCCCTGAATCAGGGCTGGATATGCCAGGTCCCTAATGGAGCACATTCAGGTTCTTTCCAAATGTTCCGTATTATCAAGAAAGCTGTGGTGCTGAGTTTCAGAAATGCTCTGGCATTTTGGACAGAAGGTTGTAGGAAACCCCAGAAGCTTTGGATGCTGAAGCCTGGTACAGTGTGACAGACTTCCCTGTGAAAACCTGCTTGGAGCTCCTCTCCCAGGAGGCCCAGAGACGTGCCTGGTGAGACCCCTGGACTCGGTCCCCCACACTGGGGTGTCCTGGTGGGGGACAACAGGAGCACTCCGCGACTTGGGAGTAGATGAGCCCCAAACCAAGTCCTGGCCACTATTCTGGAACAAAATCCCCAGGTCACAGAGCTCAGATCACTCCTGATAAAGGCCCCACCTTCCTGAGCTGGCCTCAGTGGAGTTACTCAGTAAGAGGGTCCCGTGTTGGCCACGTAAAGCTGCTCCTTAAGGGAGAAGGGGTTCAGGTTGGGACCCATGGAATCAGAGGTCATGGGCCAGGGAGAAGCCCAGTGGACACGGGGACAGAGGATCGGTGGCCTGGGGCGGGAGGCCTGGGGACAGTCATCACACAGAGGAGGGCCTGAGAGGGAGCAAGGCTGGGTCTCAGGGCTGACCGTGTTCCCAACTCCAACAGAGAAAAGCATGAGATGTGGCCACAGGGAGCAGCTGAATTCAGGGCAGTGTGGCCTGAGGGCTACCAGCAAAGGCTTCCCAAGCTGGCATCAAGTGGTTGGAGATGCAGAGACAGAAAAGCACCAGCCAGGACCCCAGAAAGCCCTTTGTACCCTTCTTTTATTCTCCCCTCTGGGTCCAGATGCCTGGTGTCCCCGAAGTCTTTAACTTTCACGGACAGGTGGCACAAAGCTTCCCTATGCTGCCTTCCGGTGCAACCGGCCAGCACACTGATGTCCTTCAGGGCCAGGTGCCATGCAGGGACAGGCCCAGATGTGGCCGATATGCAGGGGGGACTAAGCTCTCCAGTGGGCTTTTCACAATCATATCCCCATCCTCCCATCATCATGGAACAAAGATGCTTGCAGTGTGGAGGTGGGTGGGGCCGCCAAGATGGAAGGTAGTCCTGGGCCGCGCCCTCAGCTGGGGGACCCGAGACCAGACTGCGGGGCTCACAGGCTGGCCGACGGGGGTCTGTGGGATGCAGAGCTGGGGGTCACTGGGCCCCCCCCGCCGTCTCCTCCAGACCCCGATCTCCTCGAGGGCGGGAGGTGCCTCTCCCTTCCTGCATCCCGGGTTCCTGCCAGGGTGGGCCCCTGAGTGGGTGCTCCTGGGTACACCTGCCCTGCGCGTGGGAATCTTGCCATGTGCAAACGTGCATATGGCACGCACTCTCGGAGGGCATCCTGGCAGGGCTGGAAGGGCACATGTGCCAAGCCCCACAGTGCATTTCCTGGAGCCCAGGTTGTGAATGTGCCCAGACCTTGCCCACATTCCTGACTTGAGCCCAGGGACCTCGGCCTGCCAACTTTGTAGTCCGGACTCCACTAGAGGTGGTCCCGGCAGATGGGCAAGAGCCAGGACCGGCCCAGGGCTTGGGTCTCCCCAGGGCGGGGGCTCTTGGGGGTCAGCTGCCCAGTCAGTCAGCACCCAGAGGGAGGATCTGGCCCACGCTGAGTGTGGCGGCAGAGTCCTGGCTTAGGACTGTAGGTGACACCGGGGACCATCTTGGAGTCTCGGTGAGGGCGAGGAGCTGGACAGGGGGTTGCGGCGGGGCGGTCTCTGCTCCCTGCATGGACTCTGCCTGTCCCCTCTCCCACCACGGGGTTGGCAGGATTCGGGCACATCGGGGCCCCCAGGGAAGGT
>NC_043709.1:8836203-8849361 GCF_006229205.1 Suricata suricatta | reverse complement strand
CCCACGCTGAGTGTGGCGGCAGAGTCCTGGCTTAGGACTGTAGGTGACACCGGGGACCATCTTGGAGTCTCGGTGAGGGCGAGGAGCTGGACAGGGGGTTGCGGCGGGGCGGTCTCTGCTCCCTGCATGGACTCTGCCTGTCCCCTCTCCCACCACGGGGTTGGCAGGATTCGGGCACATCGGGGCCCCCAGGGAAGGTATGTGATTTTGTGCAATGGGCAGGCAGGTGCTGGCAGGCGTCCTGGTGTGAGAGGCCCTCTCCCTGCACCCCTTCTCCCTCCTGTTTCACCCCTCACTGGTCCTTCCTCCCTTTGGGGGAGACCCTCCTTTCTACAGGTTTTCCTTCTGTCCCAGGCTCCTGCTGCGTCTTCCCAGTGCCTGAGCCCACATCAGTGTAAGTCTCCGTGGTCCCCAGTCCCCTGTCCCTGCTGTCTCGCTCCCTCCCTTCTTCTGTACCTCCCTACCCACTTCCCTCTCTCCCTGCCTCCTTCCATTTTCCTTCTCACAGATCTTTTGCTTCTCTCTGTTTGCCCAGAGTATTTTGTCCTCCTGTTTGATCCTGATTGGTCTTCCCCACCACACTTTTCTCTTCTCCCTCATGACTCCCTCTTTCCTCCCCTTGGAGTTTCACCTCTTTCTACCAGAGTTTTGTCTCTCTTAGATCCAGCATGAATTAAGACCTTTAGCTTCTCTTTCCACCCTCTGGAATTTCCTCTCCAAGATGACCTGGCATGAGGCATCTCACATGACCATGGCCCAAAGAAGCCCTTCTTTGAGATGCATCTTAGGCCTGGAGCCATGTCTCTGGATCACCCTGTGTCCCTATGTCTGGGTGTCATTCTGGGCTCCTCAGTAGAATTTGGAAGCTGTTGTTTCATCCTTGCTCTTTTAGAGCAGGAAATGGCATCTTTTGTTCCCTCGGGTTGATGTCCAGCCACTACCGAGTGGCTGCCACAGGCCACTTGTCCTGATGCCTAGCTCAGTCCATCTTGGAAAGATTGTGCTCCTGTTGAGACAATGGACAGAGACCCTGGTCCACTCCACTGCTCACTCAGTCCTTGGCTCAGCACCTCTGGTTACAGGCTATGTCCTTGGCTTTCAACTGGGCCCCATAAAAGGAGGACTCCTTAAAATAATGGTGAGGTATATTAGTTACCACAATAAGGAAAGTTATTAGGAACCCATTCTAATATATTTAAATTTTTGGAGGGGACATCTGGGTGGCACAGTCTGTTGAGGATCAGACTCTTGATTTCGTTCTGACCATGATCTCATGGTTCGTGGGATCGAGCCTTGTGTCAGGCTCCATGCTGAAAGCGAGGGGCTTGCTTGGGATTCTCTCTCTTCCCTTCTCTCTGCCCCTCTCCTGCTCACACACACACACACACACACACACACACACACACACACAGACACACACACTCTCTCTCTCACTGTCTCTTTCAAAATAAATAAATAAATAATATATTAAATAAGTACAAATATAAATAAATAATATGTTAAAATTTTAAAAAGTGTAGGCATCTAGTTAAGCACCCAATCAATTTATAACAAATAGAGTGAGAAAGAAAATCTCTTCTTCTGTGCTTCCTTCCCATCCCACCCAACCCTCTTTACTGGTGTCCTGTTTCTAAGAGTTGTAGACAATCAGTTCTCCTGGCTGCAGGGTATTTCATCCGGTGAGGACACTGTACTTCTTTTACGAGCTCTGCTGTGATGGGCACTGGCTCCAGGCAGTGATTGGGGCAGAGCTCAGGAGGTGATGAGGGGGTAGGAGGAACTGAGGCCACCAGAACCCAGTTTCATCAGAGCTATGCTCTTCCCCCAGAACATCCCTCACTTACTCATTCAGTCAGTCTCCTCAGTGCTTTCCAATCAGATATGGGTTATGATATTGGTTCTAGTGTGTATTCTGTGATTACCAGGAAGGAGATGAAGGTGAGGTGTTTGTTTCAGGCAGTTTTCAAGGGAAATCCTATCCACTCCCCACCCCCCATCTTTATTCTAAGATTTATGTCCACCAGCCTTCTGAGGTTCCTATTAACTAATGATGTTACACAGATTCATTCTTAAAAAATCTGCAACTCTTGGGGTGCCAGGGTGATTCAGGCAGCTGAGTGTCTGATTCTTGGTTTGGCTCAAGTCTGATCTCACGGTTCATGGGATCAAGCCCCATGTCTGGCTCCATGCTGACAGGGAGGAGCCTGCTTGAGATTCTCTGTCTCCTTTAATCTCAGTCACTCTCCTGCTCATGCTCTCTCTCTCTCTCTCTCTCTCTCTCAAAATAAATAAACTTTAAAAATCTGCAAATCTTCATAAATACAGAATAATGTAAGATAGAGATGAAGATGTCCCTCCTTACCACCCCAGCAATTGAGGAAGAGAGAGCTTGCTATTTTATATAATTAGTTCAAAGAACTAATTCAATGAATCTGAATGCAAGATTAAAATCTTACATTCACAGAGTATCAGTCTTTATTTCTGTGCCATTGCATGAACACCAACAGCTATTACCAAGTAGCATAGAGTAGTGGTGGAAGGAGAGGCTGGATCCAGCTGAAGTTCCAATCCTGCCCCCATCACTTACTGGATTATGGCTTCTGGCAAGTTGTTAGCCAAATTGTGGGCATATAAAATGGAGATAATAATAGAACTCTCACCTAGGTAGTTGTGAGACTTAAATGAATTTGTTTATATTTATATCTACATATATTCTGAAGAGTGCCTGGCCTATCGTAAACATGATGGAAGGGTTTGCTGGTACCTGTTACTATAAATCTGCCTCTGAAAACAGCGCTTAACGTCATCTTGCAGAAGTTGTCTAAGGCCCATACACTGAAAAATACAAAACACTTCTAAGAGAAAGCAAAGAAGAGGTAAAAAGTAAAGAGATATACAATGTTCATGGAGCAAAAGACGCCATATTGTTAAAATGTTAATTCTGTAGATTCCATGTAATCCCAAATGCATTCTCAGGGTTCTGCCACCTTGCAGGAGTTCTGATGCACGGACTTGGCCAGGCTGAACTACATTTGCCCAAATTCCCTTTAGCATAGATTAGGCCACAAGAGAGACTAGTCTGGGCAATAAAGTGGGAAGCAATGAAGAAGCAGCTTTTTCTAATGTGCTTTCGTGTTGAGGTACTGACTTGACTCACCACCTTGGTGTGAAGCCACAACTATGAGATCCTCCCCCACATCCTCCTTGAGCTTCTCCTACCCTGGAGCGAGGTGTGTTTTCTAGCTTTGTGGTGAAGGGAGTGTTAAAAAGGGGAAAAAAAACCCAAATACAAAATGGAGTCATTTGCCCCCAACAACAGCAAGCCAAGACTTAATTACAGTTGCAATCACATCCTAGGAATATGACCTTTTAACAATCAATCTGATATTTCATGATTAGCAATAGTGAGGTCATCTGCATGTTAAAAACCCTGCTGGTCCCTTCTCCCCCCAAAGAAGATGTCTTGGCCTGAAACAATCCTTTCTTTTGTTTGCTAACAACTTCCTTGCTCCACTCTGTACTTATGAAAACCTTCATTTGTACAACCCCTCAGAACATCTCTACTTGCTAGGCGGGGTGCTGCCCAAGTCATAAAGTGCTTAATGAATCCAATTAGATCTTCAAATTTACTCTGTTGAATTTTGTTTTAGCAGGACCACATAGGACACTCAAACCACCGAAGTCAAAGGCAAGAGCAAGGACATGGATTTCTGCCGATCTCCACATGCTCTACATCTAGGCTCCAATTTGTTCTTGCTCTCTCACCCCTTACATCCACCATCCTGTCACAAAGTGCTTGTCCCATAAATTTCATGTCTGCTGCACACCAGACATGAAGACAACACCTTACCGACACTCCTTAACCTGCCCCTACACTGGCATAAAGTCAGAGTCCCATAGAAGTCCTTATGTGTTTCATATGATCCAGCGATCCCACCTCTAGGTATATATCTGTAGAGTGCAAGATGGTCAGTCACGTCAAGCAGTGTGATGTAAGCATCCAAGGGTGTTGCAGGTAAGACCAGATATCCTTGAAACCAGCACAGGCTGACAACACCCAAAACTGATAACCAACAGTACCAAAGGAGGTCTGCAAAGGCCCAAGGCTGATTAAACTCCAAAGGAGTTCAAAAAGGAGCTGCAGCAAACTGTCAGACTCTCCAGATGCTGACCCTTTCACATCTGACCACAACAGAAAGGCAACTGTGGCCAAGGACTCTGCCAGATTGATCTCTGAGCATAATACAGAGCCTCCACTGCTTGAACATAATAGGCAGCAAGTGCCAAGAGCTGACATAGACCAGATGGAGGCCTCATCTCAACTGTGTAACCACAAACTGACTTCGAGTTTGGTTCATTAACTTCTTAACCCTTGTGTCTTGCTGGGTGTGTGACTCTGTCTTGTGCTTTGCTTGGCATGACATGTATGATGCCAGGTTGAATGCATATGAAATGTCATTGGGTTTGGAATCCTGAACCGGCTTTACAGTTATGTTAACCTTGCTTTGTGACTGAATAAAACTGACGTTGTGGAAAGACAACTTGTGTGTGTGCCTTCATAGTGTGCTTGTGACAATATCCAAAGGAAATGAAATCAATTTTGAAGTGATATTTGCACCCCTATGTTCATTGTAGCATTATTCATGATAGCCAGGATATAGAAACAACATACATGCCCAACTGACTGATGAGTAAAGAAGATGTGGGAGATATATATATAGGGGGTACCTGGGCGGCTCAGTCAGTTGAGCGTCTGACTTCTGCTCAGGTCATGATCTCATGGTTTGTGGGTTTGAGCCCCACATCGTGTTCTGTGCTGATCGTTAGCTCAGATCCTGGAGCCTACTTCAGATTCTGTGTCTCTTTCTCTCTCTCTGACCCCTACCCCAGTTCATGCTCTGTCTCTCTCTGTCTCTCAAAAATAAATAAATGTAAAAAAATTATATATATATATATAATTCATATATATATATGAAACGGGAATAGCAAAAACATTAAAATCAAAACCTGGTGCTTTGAAAAAAAATAAAGAAAGAATGCAAAAAAACCCTACATTATGGGTGGAAAATGGGGTCATCTTTTTTTAAAAAGATTTATTATTTATCTCTTTATCTATCTAGCTATTTATTTATTTATTTGTTTATTTATTTACTTATTTCTAAGAAGAGCTCATAACCCTGAGATCAAGACCTGAGCTGAGATCATTAGTCAGACACTTAATGGACTGAGCCACCCAGGTGTCCCAAAAGATTCTATTTTTAAGTAATCTCTTTACTCAACATGAGACTCGAACTCACAACCCTGAGATCAAGAGTCACATGCTCTACTGACTAAGCCAGCTGGGCACTCCTGGGGTTGTCTCTTATCAGGGTGTGAAAAATCAGAAAATAATACTGTGAATATGCTGGGAACTGACCTTCCCTACCCACCTGATGGCAAAACCCAGGAGGTCGATGAGAAAAGACTGAAAAGTGGTTCTCGGGAAGTGAAGCTGCTGATATCCCTCCTTCTAATCAGTCAGCTTATTCAATCAGTTTAAACTTTCCTTACTGGGCCTTTCCCTATAACTTAGCAGTCAGTTAATCATTAAGGGCGCTTTGGAAAAAAACATGCCCCTGTAGAAGGTTGCAGTGGGCAATTACCAAGAAAGCAGTCACGCTGCAATTTCTCTAAAGAAGAGGCTCTACCAGTTTCAGCTAAAACAATCAGAATAATAAATCTAAAACATAACTAGCCCTCTAACTCGTCAGACATAGAAATAGTAAGATTAAAGATTAATTCTTTGACATAAAAAAGCAGTAATGCAAGGAAATAACCAGAAAGTTTTCTCATGGATGAATTCCCTGAGAACTTTCTGAGAGTGAAAACAAAAGTTTGACGCAAACATACAGAGAGTAGAAAGCATATATAAGCTTGCTGAAAAATCAGTAAACCGTCCAGATTGGTTCACCTGAGCGGTCTGTGCCTGTTCCTTTGCACCGATGCCAGCCCCCTTCAGGACACCCCTGTACTGGTCGGAGCGGGACTCTGGCATGAACACACACCAATCAATCTGAAAAATGAGACTGAATGGACAACCTTCTAGAAAAAATATGATTAAAATGACACCAAAAGAAATACAGCACATGGATTAACCCTAAACCATTAAAGAAATGTAATTATTGCTTAAAATGACCACATAAACAACCATATCAGATTGCTAGAGCGAGAGGTTTTATGGTGAGCTCAATCAGCAGTGTAAGGATCAGAATTGAGCTTTCTTGGGAAATTGGAAAAAAGCTAAACTCCCCAAATGATTTTGGGCAGCTACAATAATCTTGATTTAAAATTAGGTAAGAAGAGGGATGTCTGACTGGCTCAGTCAGTGGAGTGGGTGACTCTTGGTATCAGGGTTGTGGATTCGAGCCCCATGTTGGGTGTAGACGTTATTTAAAAATAATAATAATAAAACTGAATAAGGAAAAAATGAGTAAGAAAAGATGTAGCCATATTTATTTATAAACATAGATACAAATTCATAATTAAACTATTAGCAAACAAATATTCAAGCCAAGAAAGGTTTAAAGAATATGGGACTTCAACTATACTCAAAAATTTATTTTTAAAAAAGATAAAGAATTTGGGACTTACAGTTTTCTATTCCCTCTTAGAAAAATTTCTCTTAAAACTGAAGGACACAAAAGTTCCCTTTATGACTGCCACTGTTCAATACTGTGCTGTTGTCCATGTCAGTGCCCCATGGGCCTCAATAAAGGACAAGACCTTTGGGGATTGCATAAGGACAGAAACAATGAGAAACAGTAAACAAATTCTCAGTGGGGTTGGTAGATCCAGCTTCAGTTTAGGAATATTAACAGTGTTCCCAGATTCTAGCAACAAACAAAAGTGTTAGGTAGATAAAGGCTACAATACCTCCCAAAAAGTTTACTAGACGTGAACCTAACAAAATGTGTGAGACCTTTATTTGAAAAAAAAAAACAAAACTATAAGAGGGGCGCCTGGATGGCTCAGTTGGTTAAGCATCTGACTTTGGCTCAGGTCATGATCTTACGGTTCGTGGGTTTGAACCCCATGTAGGGCTCTGTGCTGACAGCTAGCTCAGAGCCTGGAGCCTGCTTCAGATTCTGTGTCTCTTTCTCTCTCTGCCCCTTCCCTGTTCACACTCTGTCTCTCTCTCTCTCTCTCAAAAATAAATAAGTAAATAAATAAATAAATAAAAATTTTGAAAAGTACAAGATGTATTGAAAATGTAAAAAAGAAGACCTATATAAATTGAGGTATATACCATGTTAATGGATAGAGACCTTCAGTTGCCACAAGGATGTCTATGCTTCCTAAAATTAATCTGCACCTTGATAATAGGATTTGTCATGGAACATGAAAATCTTGTCCATAAATTCATGTTGATCTATAAAGGGCCAGTATAATTTCAAATAATTTGAAGTTTGTTCATGTGCTCTATTTCTTTTTTCATTTACTGAGGTGAAATTCACATAACGCAAAAAGAGGCTGGACAGGTGGGCACAATATTGCACTTATGACTGGATTTACTGTTTGTTGGCTCCATGGACTCTTGGCTGTTCAGCAGGACCCTGCCCACTGCAGAGGCCTTCCACTGAGCCAGCTCTCAGAGCTGAACTTGACCTGGAGCCTGGGCTACACAAACAGTGACAGGCCACAGGGATCGAGGGGTTCCCCAACTTTAGATCAAAACAGACACTCTGGCTCTGCCTTCTGTTTCTTGAAATCAGGAGCCACTACACCATCCCTAGCCCTCTTGTCAGTCCTTCTAGAGACCGGCCTTTCAGTTTCACTTTCCATGACTCACACAGGCACCAGGGTTCCTGAGAAGGGCCTGGGGCTCACTGAGGGAGCACCTGAATCTCTGGGAACCAGAGATTGGTTGGAAGTGCAGAGAGCCACTCGGGGTGAGTGTAGGGAGAGGGCCATGAGCAGCCAAATTATTCCTGGGGTCCTCAGAGAGCTGCATGTTGACTTCACCTTAGTTCACCTGGGCAGAGCAAAGGAGAGACAGTGCTCAAGGGGAACTACCTCCAAGATGGCATGGAAATGCCACCTATCAGGGCTGAGCCTTATAATAAAGGGTAAAGAGGCACCCAAGGGAACCTGCCTAGACAAAGAGCTCAGGTGGGTGAGGTAGAAGGAGGGACCCACTGCCTATCACTCCTTTGTCAGGACTGCACCCAGGGCAGAAGGTATAGACTCCCCACAACCTCCACCTGAGACACCAGATAGCTCCTCTGATTTGCATCCACTATGAATCTATTTCCCAGTTTTCTACCTTTGCTTCATCTATTCCCACCAGGAAATCTCCATCCTGCTAAGGGCAGCAGTGGTCCAGCTAACATCACTAACATTCTGGGCCTCCCATGAGGAAGCAGTGAACACGAACTTGATCCTCCATCCTCCAGACTGACAGCAGAAGAGCCTGGAGGCTCAGCTCTGAGTGTAAGGCAGCACTGGCCCCTCACCCAGCAGTGTGATGACATCAGCCATCCCGTTCCTGAGTCATCGAAAAGAATCCTGTCACTCACAGCTGTTCTGGGCTGAAAGACTGTGTCCTCTTGATTCACATGGTGAAGCCCTAACCTCCTATGGGATGATGTTAGGGGTGGGATCTTTGGGGTGATTTGGTTTAGATGATACCATGAGGATGGGGCCCTATGGGAGGATTAGTGTCCTTTAAAAAATTTTTTTTAAATGTTTATATATTTGAGAAAGAGAGAGACAGAGACAGAGAGACAGAGCATGAGCAGGGGAGGGGCAGAGGGAGGGAGGGAGACACAGAATTGGAAGCAGGCTCCAGGCTCTGAGCTGTCAGCACAGAGCCCAATGTGGGGCTCGAGCCCATGAACCATGAGATCATGACCTGAGTCAGAGGCTTAATGGATTGAGCCTTCCAGGAGCCCTGAGTGTCCTTTTAAGAGAAGAGAAACCAAAGCTGTCCCCCCCTTGTCTCTCTCCCTCCCTCTCTCCCCCCTCACTCCTTCTGTCACTGCCTCAATCTGCCAAATGAAGGCCGAGGGGACTTACTTGGTTAGAGGACTAAACACAGAATTAGGCACTCAAAGCCCATCTGTCCCTTTCCTACTGTGGAGTCAGGAGAAAACAAGGAGCCCTGACATGAGGGACACACCGCATCCTCACTTCTGTACATTAGCAGGCATGTGGAGAGCAGTACCTGGGCCCGGACGTAGAGGGGCCCAGGGGTGATGAGGAGAGGGCTCACTGCTCTCCTCAGAGAGCCTGCCCTCCCCAGGAGCCCGCGACTGTCCTGCTCTCTCCAGCCAGTGTCTGTCCCACCCCCTGTGACATCCTACTTTCTCTTTCCCTTTGCAAGAACTTTGTTCTGCTGTCCAATAGGGCCTCTCTCTTTCTGAGGGCGCTGTGCCCTGGGGGTGGCCTCAGAGAAGGAGAGGGGAGTCTGAGCCTGAGGAAGTGCAACCACCCAAGGGCCCTCCCACCCCAGGGGCCAAAGCAGGAAGGAGGCGGGGCTTCTGTGGAGGCGGCCTGGGAGGTCACTGTCTGACTGAGGCTTTCCCAAAGCAAGGCTGGGGAGAGGAATGGAGCCCTGGCGCCCCAGCCCCAGGTACCATGGCTGTCTGCTCGCTCTGTCCTGCTGGGCCCCCTTCTGCGGCCCCCCCTTGCTCACAGCCCTGCAGTGTGTGCCTCTGTCTCTGGCCTCCTCCGTCCCGAGGTCCCCCTTCCCTTCTCTCCCTCTCTGGCTCCTTCTCTGCAGCACCCACTCCTTACTTGGCCCTCAGCCTGTTCTGGGGATGCTCCTGTGAGTGGCTGCTTCTGAACGCACCCCTCCCGCACCTCCACCCGGCCCTGTGCCCCCCTAGGCCAGCGTCTGTGTCTGAAAGTCTGTTGGGCGGGTCTGGCCTGCCTGTGCCCGGTGATGCCCAGGTTCAGAGGCTTCCAGAAGTTCCTGCGCTCTGATAAGCGTCTCTTCGAACCGCAGGATGGTTGAAGCAGTTGGTGTATTCGATTTACAGCACTTGGATCGATTTTCTCTTACATTTATGATGTGAGCTGAAGTGTTGGGGTTCAGAGCCCCTCAAGAAAGAAATCTTGAGACATCTCTGGTGCAAAAAAGCGTGGTTTAATTAAAGCACGGAGACAGGACCCCTGGGCAGGAAGAGCCTCACCAGGGTGTGAAGAGTGACTAATCATGAGGAAGTTAGGGACAGCATAAGTCTCTGAGGTACTTTGGAAACAACGTTTTCAGGACCTTGAGGGTCTAGCTCTTGTTAGGATAAGGTCATTCATTGCTGTTCAGTAAAAACAAAGTCATGAGGGGGGCCTAGGGGGGCCATACAATTTTGAGCTCAGGTCATGATCTCACGGTTCATGGGTTCCAGCCCCATGTCAGGCTCAGTGCTGACTGCTCCGAGCCTGGAGCTCGCTTGGGATTCTGTCTCTCCCTCTCGCTCTGCCCCTCCCCACTCACTTTCTGTCTCTCAAAAAAAATTAAATTAAAAAAAAAAGAATTAACTGAACTGAACTTTTCAAAAAGCTGTTCTTTGGGGATAGAGCAGTTTCTATGTCTCTTTGCTGTTCTTCTAATTGGTTGGGGGTAGGGCTGGCAGGAAAACGGGCTGGGAGCGCTGCTGGAAGGAACAGGGACCCAGGGACCTCAGGGAAGGAGGTCCTGTCCCTACTGTCCCTGGAAGCACCCCTCCCCCCCTTCCAGCCTGGAAAAGCAGCACGACTGCCTAGGGCCCAGGAGGGCTGGAGGGAGCCACAGTGCCCAGGGCAGGCCACCAGCCAGGACCACTTGAGAGGGCGCTCTCTACATTTTCTGTTTTCTCTCTTTTGCACCCAGAAAACCAAGGGACTGGATAGATCCTGACACCTTCCTGTTTCATTTTCCAAACCTCCGCTACGCTAATGGCCGGAGACTCTGCTATCTCTGCTTCCAAGTGGAGAGAGAAGACCACTGCTCATATGACGACGGGGACTGGGGAATTTTTGAGAGCGAGGTACACACCACCCTCTCCCTGGGCCTGTCAGGCAGGGGCAGCGTCAGCGGGGGCTAGAAAAATAATGTTATAAGTAAGATGCCAGAGGGGGGCACTTAGTGGTAGATGCTCCTTCCCATGACATTGTTCTAAGTCTTGGGCCCATGAACTAGCTCTCTGCTTGAACTTCTGGGACCTGATACAGGATGGCATTTGACTTATCCAGTGAGCCTTGTCCAAGGAGTCTGATGGCATTCTGTCCTTCATGTTCAAATCTTGTCCTGGAGCTTGGCCTCTGGCGTCTTGGATGGAAGAGCATCTTTAGAAAGTCAGGGCCCGTTAGACACCATTGCCTCAGCTATCCTGGTCATGGTTCCGTTGGTGGAGCCGTTTCCTGGCCACGCCACTGATGCCTCTGTGCCCAGGACTCTGATCCCTCAGCAGAGAACTCACACCCCTGGTCCTGCCTGCCCCCGGCCTGCTCCCAGCCACGGCCCAGGGGTCCCTGAAAGGAGGCCAAGGCACCAAAGACCAGCATCAGCAGTTGCTAGAGCCGGGCCACCACCCTGCAGCCCTGTCCCCTAACCACTGCCAATCCTGAGACATGTCCCACCACACCCCGAGGCTCTCCCCTCCCCTGCCCTGCAGACTTTTCAGAGCCCATTGGCAAGAGAGAACTGGGATGGGCTGGGGCAGGGTATGCATTAGCAATACTAACCTTGAAAGGTCATTTCACCTGGTCCAGTAGCCAGTGTTCAAAGAGTTGAAGGCAATTTGTGAAATTAGTATTGATAATGTATTAGGCACCATGTTTGGAGATTCTTTCAAATTATAATGAATATAAAAATTCTTCCTGGGATCATTTACATTCTTCTTCTTTACTACGTTGTTGGAACGAGATGTGTATTTACCCTTGTCCCCCATCTCAGGTCCCACGAGTCACAGGTCAAGTGGTCCAGAGACATGTGCGGCTAGTGGCTCCTCTGTGTGGCAGCACAGCTGTGTGACCCTCCCCAGGTGCCATCACCTAGAGAGACATCCTAGACCCTAGAGGGCTTGGCTTAGGTCAAGCATCAAAATGCCTAAAGGATGGATGGATGTGTGGATGTATGTATGGACGGATGGATGGATGAATGGTTGGGTGGATGGATGGATGGTTGGAAAATGGATTGAAGAATGGATGGATAGATGGATGGTTGGATGCATGAATGGATGGATAAAAGGATGGATGGGTGGAAGGAGATAGATATTAGAAATGATGGATGGTGGATGACTGTGAGAAGGGATGGCTCACTAAAAAAGACAGCGCTAGGAGAGATGGAAATGAGGAACAAGTCAGTGAACAAAATAACCCTGGGGGTCCTTCTCCTTTGCTCCTCCTCCCACGGCACCAGCCCTGACCCTCTGTCTGCTCTGACAGCTAGGAATGTCCCCTTCTCTTCTCTACTTCTCCCAGGTCCATCCCCAGGCTCGCTGTCATGCAGAACTCTGCTTCCTATATTGGTTCTATGACCAATACCCATCCCGTGATGAGCATTACCATGTCACCTGGTGGGTATCCTGGAGCCCCTGTCCCACCTGTGCAGAGAAGGTGATCGAGTTCCTGGAGGAATATAGGAACTTGGAACTGAGTATCTTCACCTCCCGCCTCTACTTCTCCCGGCACGAAGATTACCAGCAGGGGCTTCGCTGTCTATGGAATTCAGGGGTCCAGTTGGACATCATGTCCTATGATGGTGAGAGCAGAGGAGAGCTGGGGACTGGACCATGGGAGAGAGTAGTTCTGAGGCAGAGGTGGGGGAGGGTCTAAACTGTCCCCAGGGATATTGAGTGGGACTAGACCAGTTGGCAGGGAAGAGACCAGGCCCTGAATGCGGGGTATGGGAGGGTCAGGAGAAGAAGGGATCCCAGGGCCCGCCTGACAACTGTCTTCTCATTTATATCAGATTTTGAATACTGTTGGGACACCTTTGTGGACCACAAGGGAATGCGCTTCCAGAGACGGCATATGTTAAAAGATTATGATTTCCTGGTCACAGAGCTTGAGGAAATCCTTAGGTGAGGGCATCGGCAGCCTCCTGTCCTCTGCCCTGCAGCTCCTGCTGTTCCTCCCCATCTCATGCCACCTGCATGTCCCTCCCTGCGCCTCAGCCCCCCACCTTCCTCCTGTGCA
>NC_043709.1:8831086-8836103 GCF_006229205.1 Suricata suricatta | reverse complement strand
GTCGTGGGAAGGAGCATCTACCACTAAGTGCCCCCCTCTGGCATCTTACTTATAACATTATTTTTCTAGCTCCCCCTGACGCTGCCCCTGCCTGACAGGCCCAGGGAGAGAGCTGCTTACCTTGTTCCGAAAAACTCCCCAGTCCCCGTCGTCACATGAGCAGTGGTCTCTCTCCACTTGGAAGCAGAGATAGCAGAGTCTCCGGCCATTAGCGTAGCGGAGGTTTGGAAAATGAAACAGAAAGGTGTCAGGATCTATCCAGTCCACTGGGTTTCTGGGCGCAAAAGAGAGAAAACAGAAAATGTAGAGAGCGCCCTCTCAAGTGGTCCTGGCTGGTGGCCTGCCCTGGGCACTGTGGCTCCCTCCAGCCCTCCTGGGCCCTAGGCAGTCGTGCTGCTTTTCCAGGCTGGAAGGGCGGTGTGGGGGGGGGTGCTTCCAGGGACAGTAGGGACAGGACCCCCTCCTCTAGAGGTTCCTGGGTCCCTGTTCCTTCCAGCAGCGCTCCCACCCCTTTTCCTGCCAGCCCTACCCCCAACCGATTAGAAAAATAGCAAAGAGACATAGAAACCGCTCTGTCCCCAAAGAACAGCTTCTTGACGACTTCAGTTGATTTCATTCCTGATTTTTCACCTTTTTTTTTTTTTAAGTATCAGGTTAATGCTTAAATTGGGAGGCTCAGGCTACTATTCTAAATGCTTCAGTTCTAAATGCTGAACGCACCAACTCTTCCCCAGATCCTGCAGGAGCCACACCCACACTTTAGAGGGACAGAAGCAGGTGAGCAGCCTTGTCAAGTCCATGGCTAGTAAGTGATGGAGCTGTGCCACCTGTCCAGACAGGTTATTTCCAGCAGGGACCTCACATGGCTGCCGCAGCAGCATGTACAATCTTAAATGTATCTTTTTTACTATTTTTTTAAAAAATATACACATTCCTCCCTGCCTAGGCACCTTTCATACCCTGATTCGTGCGGCTGAAGCATGTGGGTAAGGTTGAGAACAGCCTGCATTTACACTAAAACCTTGGATGGTGAGTAACTTGTCCTGTGAGTGAGTGTTCTGTAGGCCAGTAAACATTTTTCAACAAAATTAACTTGATAAAGGAGCAATGTTTTGCAATACAAAGAGTACATGATGCCGGAATGTCACATGATCACACCTGACACCCCCCCCCCCCCCCCCCCCCCCCCCCCCCCCCCCCCCCCCCCCCCCCCCCCCCCCCCCCCCCCCCCCCCCCCCCGCCTCTCTCTGTGGGACTGTGAGGGATCATCTCCCATGCTCAGAAGCTCGGTCTCAAACCGTGGTGTTTGGCAGACATCAGTGATTTTTCAGTCCCATTGGAAGGTGCCCAAAACCGGAACTGGTGTATTTTTTTGTCTTTTCAAAGTCCCTGTGGATAGTCCTGTGCCTTTCCAGACAAGAGTAAGCTTAGAAAGGCTCTGTTTCATTCTAGGTCAGGTCGCCTGCAGATAGAGCCCCTTTCCTCTGCTGCCTGATTGCCAGTTACATTAAATACAATGCAGGACAAGGGTTTGTTAATCCTGGACTGTATTCAACAACCATTAGAGATAGTGAAAGTCACCTCGCACAATAACGCTCCTCTCTCTGGTCTCTCTCCCTCCAGCCACGAAGGTTTTCAAAGGTAAGTGCAGGTTAATTTGTTTCTTTTTCGTTGTATTTTCTTTTGTATGTTGTATTACAGTTTTCTAATCATTTTTAAAAGGAATAGTTTGGGTTGTGGAATGCATTGTCTGAGTTTCCATTATTTCTCATGGGGAAATTCGCTTTGATATACAAGTGCTCTGGTTGACAGGCGTGTTTCTGGAACAGATGATGCTCACAAACCAAGGTTGTACTGTACTTGTCTTCTTCCCTCTGAGAGCTTTCCTCACCCAGCGTTTATTGTATGGTAAATGTTGTGGGAAACAGGCAAAAAAAAAAAAAATTCAATTTCCCGACTGCCTACAGCCCATTGAGAAGTCCCTTCCACAGGCGGCGTTGACCTTCCTCCAGGAGCTCAGATGGCTGGATGATGACACTTCGCTAAGGGCCAAAGGGATTCTTAGCTTAACAAACCCCAACCACTACAACTGTTAAGTCTACTTTGACATATAAAAATTCCTTTGGGAACCTCCTTTATCTCTGCCTCCCAAGCTCTATGTTGGCAATCATGCTCCAAACATGTGGCCGACTGATAAACTAGTAAAGTGTTAGAGTCACCTTAAGGTGGCGACCGAGCGGCCATTTCTCTGGGGGCTGGAGGAGAACACAGAGGACCTCCGCCCCTCACCTGCAGACCAGGGATGTCCTTCCCCATTTGGAAACAGCCAATCATGAAGCTCCAGCTTCCCATCACCCTGACAGCCAAGGCAACCTATTCCATCCCGCCACATCCCTGATAATCTGCCCTCCCAAGATCAAGCCCAGAACCCCTTCACCCATAAACCCCCCCTCCGCACCCCCCGCCCCCTCCCATCGCCTTTCAGGCGCGACCTCCCCGACTCCCCTCTCCCAGGGCCATGGGACCTCGCCCGGGAATCGCAGATCCCAATAAAGGCTTTCATGGCTCCATAACATGGTCTCTTTCCTCCCATCTCTGCCTCCATCTATTAAATCTTACATGAAGGGTCTCATTTCTGAGTTTTTACTGAACAGTAACAAATTACCTGGTGGTTAAAACAGCTAGACCCTGAAAGTCCTGGAAACCTTGTTTCTGAAATGCCTCAGGAACATATGCGGTCCCTAAACCCCTCCCACCTGAGGGTATATAATGAGTCACTCTTCACAACCCTGGTGAGGCTCTTCCTGCCCAGGGATCCTGTCTCCGTGCTTTAATTAAATCAAAAAATTTTTTGCACCACAGAGGTCTCAAGATTTCTTTCGTGGGGGCGGGAGGGAGCTCTGAACCCCAAATGTCAACACACGTCGTAAATATAAGAGAAAATCGATCCAAGTGCTGTAAACTAAATACACCAACTGCTTCGACCATCCTGTGGTTCGAAGAGACGCTTATCAGAGCGCAGGAACTTCCAGAAGCCTCTGAACCTGGGCATCACCGGGCACAGGCAGGGCCAGACCCGCCCAACAGACTTTCAGACACAGACGCTGGCCTAGGGGGGCACAGGGCCGGGTGGAGGTGCGGGAGGGGCGCGTTCAGAAGCAGCCACTCACAGGAGCATCCCCAGAACAGACTGAGGGCCAAGTAAGGAGTGGGTCCTGCAGAGAAGGAGCCAGAGAGGGAGAGAAGGGAAGGGGGACCTCGGGGCGGAGGAGGCCAGGACAGAGGCACACACTGCAGGGCTGTGAGCAAGGGGGGGGGTCGCGGAAGGTGGGGGGCGCGGGTAACAAGAGCGTGAGCAAGAGAGGGAGGATTCAAGGGAATGGCATCCCCTCCACTCCCATCTGTTTTAGTGTTCAGAGCTTCTGGCCAATGGAAGCTTCCAGAATGAGCTGGGCCCTTCCAAGAGAGTGATCAGATCTGCACACTCCGGTGTGGGTCCAATTGACAGCTGAGAAGCACGAGGGTGGGCAGCAAGGCTGAAACCCTCTCTTGCCTTTCCCCAGTGACAGCACTCGTGCAGCTCTGGCCTGGAGACTCCTGCTAGCCTTCGGACATGGACGGAGAAGGGGGCTGTGCCAGAGCGCGACAGTGACAGTCTTGGGGGAGCCATCCTGGAGGCCCCTGGGGGTCTGAGATGCGCCTTCCACCTTGTTCTCCTCTCCAGAGGGAGCAGATGTTGTGAGCGGGCCACAGGGGCTCACATTGAAGACCAGGACAATGGACCTCGGTGCCTCGGTGTGGCCCTCGGTGCCTCCCTGCTTGGAGGACACGTGGGCAGGGAGAGCAGTGGGACAGACCTGGGAACAGCCTGAACTCTTCTGCATTCTGCGCTCAGCCCCAGGACCCAGCACAGGCAGGGAGGGGAGAGAAGAGTCAGGTCTGTGATCCACACTATTCACACCTAATGGGCCAAGATCAGAGGAAGAGACAATGGGTCCGTATGTTACCCAAGATGCTCTCCACATGGTTTCTGGTTGTGTTCCAGCCACACACCTGCCTTGATGCATTTCCTTTTTTGGCTTCTGTGTCTGCCCAGAATCCCAGCGTCTCAGGCTGATCTGCCCTGGCCCAGGCCACCCTGTGGGGCACTGCCATTGGCTTTCTCCCTCCGCCCTGGCTAGTTCTCTGGGGTCAAAGGACCAGATGTTTCCTCTGTTTCTGTTTCTGTTTTACTCTTCAGGCTTGTGCTCAATTCCTGAGTCCCCAACTTGACTCTCGACCACCTGCTATTTTTTATTCTGCTTTTTAGGAAAATCCACCCACACCTAATCCTACACTAAAAAAAAAATAAAATAAAATAAAACACACTTATTTCCATGTTAACTTAATAATTAGTTTCTTGCTCACTCTCTGTCACCATCCCCAGGCTGCAACCTGTCCAGAACCTTCCCTCTGGCAGCCATGTAGGAAGGGGAGAAGGGACAAGGCAGCTAGGGTAGGTTGGTGGTGACCTGGTGACAGGCCGGGGGTGGGGGGTGCAGGGCAGCAAGGACTGGAATGGAAGCAGGTGAGACAGGGGCAGGTCAGGCAGAGCCCAGGGGACAGGGACACAGAACAGGGATCCTGCTTTCGTCCTGCCCCCTCAGCCCCCAAAAGCTGAGCCCTGTGCCCTGTGCCCTCCAAATCCATCTGCCAAAGTCCCAACCCCTAGTGCCTCAGAATGTGACTCTATGTGAGGCACAGGCTTTAAACAGACGGACCATAAAATGGGACCCTTCGGCTGGGCCTGATCCAATCTGCCTTATGTTGTTAAGAGAAGGGGAAATGGGGACACACAGAGGGACACCAGGGGCTCCCCCAGTGAGCACAGAGGAAAGACCATGCAAGGGTGGAGCAAGAAGGTGGCCTCTGCTAGCCAAGCAGAGAAGCCCAAGGAGGAGCCCAACCCAGGGACAGCTGGATCTTGGGCTTCCAGTCTCCACGCTGTGAGGAGACAAACACCTGCTGTGATGTCCTC
>NC_043709.1:8810688-8830986 GCF_006229205.1 Suricata suricatta | reverse complement strand
TGAATGTAAATGGGCATGATTATGTGTAGCTGTGAAAATTGGAAGATGTGAGTATCGTCCTTACTGGGGAAGTGACTCATCAGAGAGCAGGGTCCTGGAGGAGACTGACTGCATCTCTCTGCTGGGGCTTCCAGAACAAAACTCCACAGATCGAGGACATCACATCAGGTGTTTGTCTCCTCACAGCGTGGAGACTGGAAGCCCAAGATCCAGCTGTCCCTGGGTTGGGCTCCTCCTTGGGCTTCTCTGCTTGGCTAGCAGAGGCCACCTTCTTGCTCCACCCTTGCATGGTCTTTCCTCTGTGCTCACTGGGGGAGCCCCTGGTGTCCCTCTGTGTGTCCCCATTTCCCCTTCTCTTAACAACATAAGGCAGATTGGATCAGGCCCAGCCGAAGGGTCCCATTTTATGGTCCGTCTGTTTAAAGCCTGTGCCTCACATAGAGTCACATTCTGAGGCACTAGGGGTTGGGACTTTGGCAGAAGGATTTGGAGGGCACAGGGCACAGGGCTCAGCTTTTGGGGGCTGAGGGGGCAGGACGAATGCAGGATCCCTGTTCTGTGTCCCTGTCCCCTGGGCTCTGCCTGACCTGCCCCTGTCTTACCCGCTTCCATTCCAGTCCTTGCTGCCCTGCACCCCCCCTTCCCCGGCCTGTCGCCAGGTCACCGCCAACCCACCCTGGCTGCCTTGTTCCTTCTCCCCTTCCTACATGGCTGCCAGAGGGAAGGTTCTGGACAGGTTGCAGCCTGGGGATGGTGACAGAGAGTGAGCAAGAAACTAATTATTAAGTTAACATGGAAATAAGTGTGTTTTATTTTTTTTTAGTGTAGGATTGGGTGTGGGTGGATTTTCCTAAAAAGCAGAATAAAAAATAGCAGGTGGTCGAGAGTCAAGTTGGGGACCCAGGAATTGAGCACAAGCCTGAAGAGTAAAACAGAAACAGAAACAGAGGAAACATCTGGTCCTTTGACCCCAGCGTTGACTAATTTGAGAACTTACTGGGGTAGGGGGGAAAGCCAATGGCAGTGCCCCGCAGGGTGGCCTGGGCCAGGGCAGATCAGCCTGAGATGCTGGGATTCTGGGCAGACACAGAAGCCAAGGAAGGAAATGCATCAGGGCAGGTGTGTGGCTGGAACACAACCAGAAAACCATGTGGAGAGCATCTTGGGTCCCACATGGACCCATTGTCTCTTCCTCTGATCTTGGCCCATTAGGTGTGAATAGTGTGGATCACAGACCTGACTCTTCTCTCCCCTCCCTGCCTGTGCTGGGTCCTGGGGCTGAGCGCAGAATGCAGAAGAGTTCAGGCTGTTCCCGGGTCTGTCCCACTGCTCTCCCTGCCCACGTGTCCTCCAAGCAGGGAGGCACCGAGGGCCACACCTGTGGATGACACACCTCTCCATTGTCCTGGTCTTCAATGTGAGCCCCTGTGGCCCGCTCACAACATCTGCTCCCTCTGGAGAGGAGAACAAGGTGGAAGGCGCATCTCAGACCCCCAGGGGCCTCCAGGATGGCTCCCCCAAGACTGTCACTGTCGCGCTCTGGCACAGCCCCCTTCTCCGTCCATGTCCGAAGGCTAGCAGGAGTCTCCAGGCCAGAGCTGCACGAGTGCTGTCACTGGGGAAAGGCAAGAGAGGGTTTCAGCCTTGCTGCCCACCCTCGTGCTTCTCAGCTGTCAATTGGACCCACACCGGAGTGTGCAGATCTGATCACTCTCTTGGAAGGGCCCAGCTCATTCTGGAAGCTTCCATTGGCCAGAAGCTCTGAACACTAAAACAGATGGGAGTGGAGGGGATGCCATTCCCTTGAATCCTCCCAGTCTTGCTCACGCTCTTGTTACCCGCGCCCCCCTTGGGGCCATCCCAGGCCCGGGGGGGGCAGAATGAGGCGATGTGGGGGCACCGGCTGGATGAAGTTCTCTAGAGACACTTATGCGTGTGCATCTGGACTGGGGTGACAGTTGCCTGCTCGAAGGCTTCCTCTTTCTCTCTAGGGGTCAACTCTCCTGGTTGTTCTTTGTTTCTCCATCTGGGGGTCTTGGTAGACATGAGACAAGGCAAGCAGATAGCTTGCAGGATGCACACTTCAAGTCCAGATCCCTGATCACTGGCCCTGGAGGCCTTGTAGGGGCAGCAAGGGCCCTCCTCTTGTGCCTTCACCACCACCTGCCCCTACTCATGGAATGCTGAGGAAGCAAGAGGAGCCAGGCCAGGCTCCCTGGAAGGCGGTCCAGCTCGGCCATTGGTTTGCTGAGTGGCTCCAGAGAGTATCTGAGCCCCTCTGTGCTGGGACCTCATCTAAGCTGTGAGGACAGTGATCAGCCCTCCCAAAGCTCTTGGGGGCTGTGGTAGAGGATGTGCTGGGCACCCCTGCCTTCTCCAGGGACGTGGATGAAGATCTGCAGGGCTGAGTCCTGGCCCTCCCTTTTCCAGGCACTCAGAGTCCTTTCATGAGACTGAGTTGCTCCTAAGGGTTACATGGGTTGAGGAGAAGAAGGCTCACACACCCCTCAGAGAGCCTGCCCTCCCCAGGAGCCCGCGACTGTCCTGCTCTCTCCAGCCAGTGTCTGTCCCACCCCCGTGACATCACACTTTCTCTTTCCCTTTGCAAGAACTCGGTCTGCTGTTCAGTGGGGCCTCTCTCTTTCTGAGGGCGGCTGTGTCCTGGGGGTGGCCTCAGAGAAGGAGAGGGGTGTCTGAGTCTGAGGAAGTGCAACCACCGGAGAGCCCTCCCACCCCTGGGACCTAAGAGGAAGTAGGCGGGGCTTCCGTGTAGGAGGCCTGGGAGGGCATTGTCTGACTGAGGCTTTCCCAAAGCAAGGCTGGTGAGAGGAATGGAGCCCTGGTGCTCCTGATAAAGGGCGGGGCTGGGACAAGCCACCTGAGGAGGGGCAACTGCGCAGGGACAGGTAAGTTCAGGAGCAAGGAAGGTAGGTGTGGGCCCAGAGAAGCCACTCCAACCTTGGGTCTCCAGCCTTGGCTGTCTCTGGCAGGAAGGGGCTGGATCCACCACTCAGACTGCTCTGGGAGTACTCTCACAGCTAAGGGGCTTTCCCAAGGCAAAAGGCAGCCTTGTGAGAGAGAAGTGGTGCTGGAGAGCCCAGGGCCAGGGCATGATGGGAATAAGAAACTGACACTGGGCTTTTACAGGGAAGAGAGAGGCTAGTTACTGGTGTGACTCCACCCAGGACAACGGGTTGTTCCAAAGTCCTGAGCTCCCCGATGGTCTGCAAGTGCTTAAGGGCAAAAATTAAGGGTAAGGGGTCCAAGGCCGTGGGTTCTTCTGATTGATCATGGGTTAGGAAAACCTCAAGACTGATTAGCTTGTCCCTCTGGCCCCGACCGGTCTGGTTTCATCCAGATTGCAGTCCAAGTCTGAGAACTTTCTCGGCTACTATGGGCATCAGTGATGCTGGCTTTGTTGACGGAAGCAGCCCAACACCTTTTGACCATGACAACCTTGAGGGCTATTTCATTGTTGTTCCCTGGGTGGCATTCATCATCTAAAGCAAAGCAGACTGTAAGTTCCCTCCGGGTGTTTGTCCCTGCTGTCTCTGACCGTGGGCGACCGACCTGCCTTTCTGCAGACTTCATTCTGTGGATGGTTTCATTTTTCTTCTGTGAAGGCGATACTCATCTCCAAGACAAGAAGATACATTGTTTCCCATGAAGTCAACTGCCAACTGTGAAAACCTAAATTAATCTTTAAATACTTCTTACAAGTTGTTTCTATCGTCTCTAAACGTTCAAGGTCAAGCCTCAACATTTGTGCTGTTAAGATAGCGCACTTGTCTAAAATGTGAAATATTTCTGCCCTGAGCGTCTGAGTTTGCCAGGAACTGGGGGAGTGTCCCAGAACGTGGGACCGTCAGTGCTAAAGTCAGGAAGCCCCGGGACAGTCAGTTGTCCTGAATGTGCTACGAATGGGCATTTTCATTCTAATCCTCATGGTGAGGGCAGCTGGGTGCTCTGAGTACCAGCTTCGGGCGAGGTCACTGATGGGTAATCCAAAGCCATGACGCAGACATGTGGCTTCTTCAAGGACAATCATCCAAATCCACCTGATGCTTTACTAATTAGCATAAGAGATATTCGTAGCTTTGTTAATTACCATAACAGATGACAGAAACGGTTTGGTTGGTGGAATTAGTGGTTTCAGCAAGTCGGCTGGAAATATGGGGAAGGCTTGATTCCGGTCTCCAGTTCCAAGTGTCTGCGGTCATCTGAGCCAGATTCTGCGGTCAGCCAGTTGCATTGCCTTTGGCCGCAGTGTCCGAAGGGAAAGTGGACTGGGACTCCATCGAGCCTCCCAAGTTTGTTCAGAACATTCGGTATCTGCTTGGCCAGTAATGTCCACGTGCAGTGGGGCTCTGCAAACGGAGATTCGTGCACCTGTCCGGGGCTGGCAGGCAGGGTCCCAGGTCTGTCCACCTACCTCTATCTGTGCAGGCCCAACAATGTTTATCACAAAGAATCCATGCACGCATGCCCACATGAGCCATGTCACTTTGCAATGCAATATTAAATGGGGGGGAAAAAAGCCGCTACAAGACGGAACAGTCTATAGAGTGTGATCACAACTGCAGGGGAGACAAAGCTATGTGAGTCCTTTGGCCAAAGTCGCCATCACAACTCTTCCTTGGGGACAACAGGTTTTCCTGTTCACCGGCCTCTCTGGGCTTTGTACAGACCAAATTGTGATGCCTGCACCTAAACAAAGAGCACAGAGTTAGAAGTCCCAGTGCATCCCCTCCTCCCCAGAGAGAAGGATTCTGGGGTGGGACATGTCAGGATTGAGATGCCTGTGGGGCCCTGAGCAGAGGGGTCTGGGGCACAAGACAAAGATGGGTGAGCCAAAGAAGCACGCGTGGTGTTCAGTTCTCAGGGTGGGATCCCCCACCCAGCTCAAGGCATTGTGCAGGCCAAGGCACCCAGTGTGGGCGGGGACCGGTGCCCGTCAGACTGGAGGCGGGGCCGTGTGCAGAGGCGGGAAGCACTCACCCTCCTCCTTCTCTCTTCAGGGTCCAAAAGAAAAGGAGACTGGCCCTTCCCTCGCCAACTCCACGGGCCCAAGTGGACCCAAGGTGTTGGGTTCAGAAGGTGACAGAGCCTGGGGTAACGCCTGAAGATGCCCTTTGCATCTTTTGGTTTTCTTCCTCTCTCACAGAACCAAGATGAATCCACTACGAGAAGATAAATTCTACTATCAGTTTGGCAACCAGCACCGGGCCCCAAAGCCCTACTGCCGGAGGAAAACCTACTTGTGCTACCAGCTGGAGCAGCTGGACGGCCCCATGAGTGTCAAAGGCTGCCTTCAAAACAAGGTGCCAAGCGGGCTGTCTGGACCCAGGGTGGGGGTGAGCAGAGAAAATATCGAGGCTTAGCGGGGGCTCCGTCAGCCCCGCTTCCCAGGAGCTCTCCACGGTTCTCCTTGTCCCCGGGCCTCCACAGACGCTGTTTCCGCCAGCAGAATTCTCTCCCTGCCCCACTTTGAGAATTTAATATTGACCTGTCTTCTGGGTCTCAGCTCAAGCGCCCGTTCTGAGAAGCCAAGCGGTCCTCCAAGGACTGAGGGCTCGACCCCTCCCCCGCCATGAGGACGCCCTCTGCCTGCCTTGCCCACCGGCCTGGCCCGGCCCTGCCCGCCTCCCTCCCATTCTGACCCGCTCCTCGGGACCCCCACATTCAAACATCTCCAGATGTCCAAAAGGCGAGGTCCACAGAGCATTTGAGACTGTGCTTGTAGGGGTGTCTGCAGTGGGGGGGTGGGGCGAGCTGCTGGGTCTGATTCAGATCAGGCTGCTGGCGCTTTGGGCGTGCTAAATTAATGGGTGAGTAAGAGAAGGAAGGAAGCTTCTTTCCCTATCCTAGGTAAGCCCACAGGGCAGAGCCTCTTGTCCCCAATGGCACCCACAGCAGGTGACCTCTGGCCTCTGCCTTGTGACCAGCCTTTCCTCCTCTGTCTGGCACCCTCCCTAGAAAAAGCGCCATGCAGAAATACGCTTTATTGACAAGATCAAGTCATTGACACTGGACCCATCCCAGAGATTCGAAATCACCTGCTATATCACATGGAGTTCCTGCCCCACCTGTGCGGGGGCCCTGGTGGATTTTGTCAAAGGCCACCCCCACCTCAGCCTGCGGATCTTTGCCTCCCGCCTGTACTTCCACTGGCTCAAGAAGAATATTCTGGGGCTGAGACACCTACAGGAGTCCGGAGTCCTCATGGCTGTCATGGGCCACCGAGGTGGGGAGAGGGCCCAGCCGTCAGGGGGTGGGAGGGTTTGTGGTTCCGAGAGGGAAAAGCCACTGGTGGTGGGGGGCGGCGAGGCTGCACTGAAGTGGGGTGCCCCAGCTGAGGCCCAAGATGTGATGCCACCACCACCAGAAGGGGAAAGGAAGGAGAAGCCTCTGGCCCTGCAGGGTGCAGGCTGGCGGCTCCTCGGCCCCGGGGCCTCACTGCCTTCCCCTCCTTGTCTCAGAGTTTGAGGACTGCTGGAGAAAGTTTGTGGACCACCAGGACAGGCCGTTCCAGCCCTGGGACAACCTGGACCAGAACAGTAAAAGCATAAAACGTCGGCTCCAGAGGATCTTGATGGTGAGAAGCTGCCCCAGCTGCTGGTACCTGGCCTCCCTCCCCGCTGCGACACCCCCTCCCAGCCCAGCCCCCCAGCCCTCCTCTCTGTCACTTCTCTCCTTGCTTTCTGTCCTCAGGGCCCCTCCGCACCTTTCTCTTTTCTTGAGTGCCCTTTACTGCAAGACGAGTAGGGGCTCCCACTTCCTTCCTTAGCTCCCCTTTCTTAGGATCTTGGGGCGCCTGGGCGGCTCAGTTGGTTAAACGTCTGACTCTTGATTTGGGCTCAGGTCATGATCTCGCTCTTTGTGAGTTCCAGCCTGTGTCGGGCTCTGCACTGATAGCGAGGATCCTGCTTGAGCTTCTCTCTGGGCCCTTTCCCCCACCCCCACCCCAAAGTAAATAAACATTAAAAATAAAAAATGGATCTTGTCAGCTTTCCATTTCCCTCAAGGCCTCCCTGACCGTTTGGACCTGACTCTTCTGTCCCTTCTCTTTCTCTTGCTCCCTGCACCTCTTGCTGCCAGCATCACCTCTGTTTTCTCTCTCTCTCAACAGCCCGTGAATGATTTAAGTGATAACTTCAGCAATTTGAAACTTGAATGACCATCAATCCCCACCCCACTCCTGGAGCACCTCAATGCTTCATAAACTGCTGACTTTCAGGAGCAAGTTGTGAGCTCCATGTGCCCACTGGACCCTCTCCCCTCCCCTGTCCCCCTCCCAGCCCAGAAAACCCTTCTTTCTCTCTTCATTCTTTTGTTTTCTTTTGTAAGTGGGTATATGTTTTTGTAATTGAAAAAATAAAGATGATTTTCAAGTCTGTAAAACTTGGGTTACTTTCTAAAAGGGAAATCAGGGCTTCCCTTCAAAAAAACGATGAGTTTAAAGGATTTTTATTTTACAGCATCAAGGGGAAAATGTATTTGAGAATTCCCTCTTATAGTCTAGAATAGTTGGATCATTCTGTCGGCTGAATATTCTCTGTTCCTTCTCAGTATCCACTATGTATCTAAATAAGTAAGGTAAAACTGTTGACTGCACACAGTTACTCATAGAATTGGTTGAGGAGGGGGGAATAAAGCCACTTGGAATGGTGGCATTTGGTGTTCTTAGCTGAAGAAATAGGCACTGACTCTGGCTGATTAAAACAGAAAAAAGAAAGATTTGTTAAAAAGATGTTGGGTGGCTCCCTGACACTCTAGGAAAGAGAGAGAGCTAGGTTTGTAGGCTTTCAAGCCAGGAAAGAACCCCCACACTATGCCACAAGGCTGGTCTAGTGAGGGTGGCCTTGCCAGTGGCTGCAAGCCCCACCCACACCAGCCAGTGCCTGGAAGCCAAAATCTGACACGGAACTCCCACTTAGCTGCCTCCACCGGGGACACCCTCGCCCAGGATGGAGAGAAGGAAAGGAGAAGAAACACGTGACAATAAAGAAGGAACATAGCAGAAGATGAAAGAAGTAAAATCAAGTGTGTAACACTAAACAGGAACAGAATAAATTCCCATGCTGCTCCCAAGAAGCACTCTTAAAAAAAAAAAAAAGAAAAAGAAACCGAGATTGAAAATAAAAGGGATGAACAAAGATACCAGGCAAAAAAAAAAAAAAAAAGCAATAGTGGCAATATCACACATGATATACATTAATGAATCAAACAGATTAAAGGACTTAACGTAATGACACAAAAAACCAATGAAAGAATAAGATAATAATCAGGATGTGGGGTTAAAATGGCAGAGAAGTAGGGGGACCAGGATTACCCTTCTCCCACACACACACACACAAGGGCAAAAGACTCTGCAGGCACCAGCCACAGGCCCTTTGTCGGCTGGGCAGAGAGGCCCTACACCAGAATCAGGTCCACTCAGCGCACGATCCTTTAATACAGCAGGTTTTGAATCCAACTGAGCACCTCGGAGGCGCAGGACCCTGTGGAGCAGGACAAACCGGCGGCGCCCACTGCTCTCTGAGGGCTTCCTGAACAGCGAGGTGTGAGACACTGGGTACTTACAGGGGAAGGGAGATTGGGGTCTTTCCATTTTTCTCCCCATCACCAACACCATGGGGTTTCAGGGAGCTGGACAGCAGCCTCCAGTGGAGGCGGGACCACCCACACCAAACTCCGCCCCTCGGTGCCTGGCAACTTATCTACCAGAGGGAGGTTGACACTGACCAGCACAGCTACCGGTCCCAGGCAGCACCCACGGACAACAATTTTTGTTTCTTTTCTGACTTTGGCTCAGGTCATGATCTTGCAGTCCGTGGGTTAGAGCCCCACATCAGGTTCTGTGCTGGTGGCCCAGAGCCTGGAACCTGTTTCAGATTCTGTGTCTCCCTCTCTCTCTCTCTGACCCTCCCCCACTTGTGCTCTGTCTCTCTCTGTCTCAAAAATTTATTATTGAAAGACAGAGAGAGACAGAGCAGGAATGGGGGAGGAGCAGAGATAGAAGGAGACACAGAATCTGAAGCAGGTTCCAGGCTCCGAGCTGTCAGCAGAGAGCCAGACGGGGGCCCAAAGCTGCGAACCGTGAGACCATGACCTGAGCCTAAGTCGGATGCTCAATGGGCTGAGCCACCCAGGTGCCCCTGTTTGTTTCTTTTCTGTTTTTTTTTTTTCTTTCTACCCTCTTTTTAGTTTTTTGAATCAGGCTATAGTTTCTGATTTGTTTTTGGTCAATTCTTGTTATATATATAATACACATGCACACACACGCACATAATTGTTTGTTTATTTGATCAGGCATTTTTATTCTATTCTTTTTACTGTTCCTCCTCCTCCTCCTCCTTCTTTTCTTTCTCCTTCTTCTATTTTCCTTTCTCTTTCTCTGGATTTAGTCCTATAGTTTTTTAATTCTGTTTGTTCCTCTTTTCTCCCATCTCATTTTTCTTTTTTTATGGGATCAGGCTTACCACCTTCTCCTTTTTTTCCCCCTCCCAGCATTACTTCAACAAATCAAAGCACACCTGGCTGAAGGTCCAAACACTCCACCACTACAAGCAAGAAGGAGCTCTGCAGAGGATTGACCAGTGGGGTAGAGCAGCCAAAATGCACAATAGAGTGCACACAACATACTCCAAAATCACTTCTTGGAGTGCCAGGCACTGGACAAGGTACGATCCTTATTTAATATAGTAATTCTCATAGGTACAGGGCACATAACAAGTTTTAAAACATGGAAAAGACAGAAAGTCAGCCAAAATGACAAAACAGGAATTCTCCCCAAAAGAAAATTCAGGAAGAAATCACACAGCCAGAGAATTTCTTGAAACAGATATAAACAATATATCCAAGCGAGAATTTAGAATAACAGACATAAGACTAATAGCTGGGCTTGAATAAAGCATAGAAGACACCAGAGAATCTCTTGCTATAGAGATCAATGACCTAAAAACTAATCATGAGGAATTAAGAAATGCTAGGGGTGCCTGGGTAGCTCAGTCAGCTAAGTGTCTGACTTTGGCTTAGGTCATGATCTTGCAGTCCGTGGGTTAGAGCCCCACATCAGGTTCTGTGCTGGTGGCCCAGAGCCTGGAACCTGTTTCAGATTCTGTGTCTCCCCCTCTCTCTCTCTGACCCTCCCCCACTTGTGCTCTGTCTCTCTCTGTCTCAAAAATAAATAAACCACAAAAAAAATTTTTAATGCTATAAATAAGATGCAAAATAAACTAGATACAGTGACAGCAAGGATAGAAGAAGCAGAGGAGAGAATAGGTAAAATAAAAGATAAAATTATGGAAAATAATGAAGCTGGAGAAAAGTGGGAAAGGAAATTACTGGATGATGAGGGGGAGAATTTGACAACTAAATGATTCCATGAAACAAAACAATATCTGTATTATAGGAGTTCCAGAAGAAGAGTGAGAAAAGGGGGCAGAACGTTTATTTGAACAAATTAGAGCTGAGAACTTCCCTGATGTCAGGAAGGAAACAGGCATGCAAGTCCAAGAAACACAGAGAACTCCCTTTAAAGTCAACAGAAACAGGGGCACCTGGGGGGCTCAGTCGGTTAAGCATCCAGCTTTGGCTCAGGTCATGATCTCACGGTTTATGGGTTTGAGCCCCGCGTCGGGCTCTGTGCGGACAGCTAGCTCAGAGCCTGGAGTCTGCTTCAGATTCTGTACCTCCCTCTCTCTCTGACCCTCCCCTGCTCAGGCTGTCTCTCTCTGTCTCACAAAAATTTAAAAAATAAAAAATAAATAAAATAAATAAAATCAACAGAAACAGGTCAACACTATGACATATCATAGTGAAACTGACAAAATACAAAGATAAAGAGAGAATTCTGAAAGCAGCCAGGGACAAACGGCCCTTAACCTATAAGGGTAGACACATAAGGGTAGTAGCAGACTGTCCACTAAAACTTGGCAGGCCAGGAGGGAGTGGCAGGAAATATTCAATGTACTGAAAAGGAAAAATATGCAGCCAAGAATCCTTTATCCAGCAAGGCTGTCATTTGGAATAGGAGAGATAAAGACTTTCCCAGACAAATAGAAACTAAAGGAGTTCCTGATCCCAAAACCAACCCTACAGGAGATCCTAAGGGGGGTTCTGTGAATGGAAAGCAGCAAAGACAACAAAGGACCAGAGGCATCACAACAAACATGAAATCTACAGATAACACAATGGCACTAAATTCATATCTTTCAATAATCACTCTGAATGTAAATGGACTAAGTGCCCCAATCAAAAGACATAGGGTATCAGAATGGATTAAAAACAAACAAACAAACAAACAAGATTCATCTATATGCTGCCTATAAGAGACTCATTTTAGACCACAGGATACCTGCAGATGGAAAGTGAGGGGATGGAGAACCATTTATCATGCTAATAAACATCAAAAGAAAGCTAGAGAAGCCATACTTCTATTAGACAAACTAAATTTTAAAACAAAGACTGAAACAAGAGATGAAGAAGAGAATTATATCATAATTAAGGGGTCTATCCATCAAGGAGAGCTAACAATTGTAAATATTTATGCCTCCAACATGGAAAAGCCCAAATATATAAATCAATTAAAACTTTTTGGATAATAGTACCATAATTGTAGGGGACTTAAATACTACACTTACAGCAAGGACAGATCATCTAGGCAGAAAACCAATAAGGAAACAATGGCTCTGAATGACATATTGGACCAGATGGACTCAACAGATATATTTATAATATTCCATCCTAAAGAAGCAGAATACACATTCTTCTCGAGTGTACATGGAACATTCTCCAAAACAGATCACATTTTGGGTCAAAAAACAGCCCTCAACAAGTGCAAAAAGACTGAAATCATATCATGCATATTTTCAGATCACAACACTATGAAACTTGACATCAATCACAAGAAACAATTTGGGAAGCCCCCAAATACATGGAGGTTAAAGAACATCCTACTAAAGAATGAATGGGTTAATCAGAAAATTAAAGAAGGAATAAGAAAACACATGAAAGCAAATGAAAATGAAAACATGACAGTTTAAACTTTTTGGGTTGCAGCAAAGGCAGTCTCAAGAGGAAAATATATTGCATTTCAGGCCTATATCAAGAAGTAAGAAAGGCCCCAAGTATACAACTGATCTTACTCTTAAGGGAGCTAGAAAAGTAGCAGCAAATAAAGCCCAAAGTCAGTAGAAGAAGGGAAATAATAAAGATCAGGGCAGAAATAAATGATATAGAATTAAAAAAAACCAGTAGAACAAATCAGTGAAACTAAGATGGTTTTTTGAAAGAATAAACAAAATTGATAACCCCTTAGCCAGATTCCTCAAAAAGAAAAGAGAGAGGACCCAAATAGATAAAATCATATGAAAGAAGAGAGATCACAATCAACATCACACAATTACAACTATAAGACAATATTAAGAAAAATTATATGCCAACAAACTGGATGATCTGGAAGAAATGGACTAATTCCTAGATACTCACACACTACCAAAACTCAAATGGGAATAAATAGAAAATTTGAACAGATTCATATCCAGCAAAGAAATTAAATCAGTTATCAAAAATCTCCCCCAAAATAAGAGTTCTTGCCCAGATGGCTTCCCAGTGGGAATTCTATCAAACATTTAAAGCAGAGTTAATACCTATTCTTCTCAAAATGTTACAAAAAAGTAGAAATGGAAGGAAAGCTTCCAAACTCATTCAATGAAGCCAGCACTACCTTGATTCCAAAACCAGAAAAAGACCCCACTAAAAGAATTACAGGCCAATATTCATGATGAACATGGATGCAAAATTTCTCAAAAAGATACTAGCATATTGAATTCAAGAGTACATTAAAAGAATTATTCACAATGATCAAGTGGGATTCATTTTTGGGATGCAAGGATGGTTCAATATTCACGAATCAATCAACGTGATACACCACATTAATAGAAGAAAAGATAAGAACCATATGATCCTGCAGAAACAACATGTGACAAAACAAAGCATCTTTTCTTGATAAAAATTCTCAAGAAAGTTGGAATAGAAATAACAGACCTTAATATCATAAAAGCCATATGTGAAAGGCCCACAGCTAATATCATCCTCCATGGGGAAAAACTGAGAGCTCTCCCCTTGAGATCAAGAATGCAACAGGGATGTCCACTCTCACTGCTGTTGTTCAACATAGTGTTGGAAGTCCTAGCCTCAGCAATCAGACAACAAAACAAAATAAAAGACATCCAAATTGGCAAAGAAGAAGTCAAACTTTCACTCTATGCAGATGACATGATACTCTACATAGAAAACCTGAAAGACTCCACCAAAAAACTGCTAGAGCTGATACATGAATTCAATAAAGCCATAGGATATAAAATCAATATACAGAAATCAGTTGCATTTCTATATGCCAATAATGAAGCAACAGAAAGAGATATCAAGGAATCAGTCCCATTCACAATTACACCAAAAACCATGAAATAGCTGGGAATAAACTTAACCAAAAAGGTAAAAGATCTGTACACTGAAAACTATAGAAAGCTTATGAAAGAACTTAAAGAAGACACAACGAAATGGAAAAACATTCCATGCTTGTGGATTGAAGAACAAATATTGTTAAAATGTTGATGTTACCCAAAGCCGTCTACACATTCAATGGAATCCGTATCAAAATAACACCAGCATTCTTCTCAGAGCCAGAACAAACGATCCTAAAATTTGTATGGAACCACAAAGGACCCCAAACAGCCAAAGCAATGTTGAGAAATAAAACCAAAGCTGGAGGCATTACAATCCCAGACTTTAACCTGTATTACAAAGCTGTCATCACCAAGACAGTATGGTATTGGCACAAAAACAGACACATAGATCAGTGGAACAGAATAGAGAACCCACAAATAGATCCATGAATATATGGCCAACTAATCTTTGACAAAGCAGGAAAGAGTATCCAACGGAAAAAAGACAGTCTCTTTAGCACATGGTGCTGGGAGAACTGGACAGCAACATGCAGAAGAATGAAACTATACCGCTTTCTTACACCATACACAAAAATAAACTCAAAATGGCTAAAAGACCTAAATGTGAGACAGGAAACCATCAAAATCTTACAGGAGAAAACAGGAAGCAACCTCTTTGACCTAGGCTGCAGCAACATCATACTAGACATACCTTCATAGGCAAAGGAAATGAAAGCAAAAACGAACTACGGGGACCCCATCAAGATAAAAACTTCTGCACAGCAAAGGAAACCATCAACAAAACCAAAAGGCAACTGAAGGAATGGAAGAAGATATTTGCAAATGACATATTGGATAAAGGGTTAGTATCCAACATCTATAAAGAACTTATCAAACTCAACACCCAAAACCCAAATAATCCAGTGAATAAATGGGCAGAAGACGTGAATAGACACTTCTCCAAAGAAGACATCCAGATAGCTAACAGACACATGAAAAGATGCTCAACATCACTCATCATCAGGGAAATACCAGTCAAAACCACAGTGAGATACCACCTCACACTGGTCAGAATGACTAAAACGAACAACTCAGAAAATAACAGACATTGGTGAGGATGTGAAGAAAGAGGAACCCTTACGCACGGCTGGTGGGAATGCACACTGGTGCAGCCAGTCTGGAAAACAGGATGGAGATTCCTCAAAAAATGCCCCCAAAAATGTTGATTCAATGGGGCACATGCACCCTGATGTTTATAGCAGCACTATCAACAATAGCCAAATTATGGAAAGAGCCCAAATGTCATCAACTGATGAATAGATAAAAAAAGATAATATACACAATGGAATACTACTTGGTGATGAAAAAGAATGAAATGCTGCCATTTGAAAAAAACATGGATGGAACTGGAGGGTATTAGGCTAAGTGAAAGAAGTCAGCCAGAGAAAGAGAGATATATGATTTCACTTATATGTGGAATTTGAGAAACTCAACATATGAACATAGGGGAAGGGTAGGAAAAATGAGATAAAAACAGAGAGGGAGACAAACCATAAAACACTCTTAAATACAGAGAACAAACTTAGGGTTGTTGGAGGGGCGGAATGGGGGTGGGTGGGTTAAATGTGTGACAGGCATTAAGGAGGGCACTTTTCAGGATGAGCCCTGGGTGTCATATGTAAAAGATGAATCACCTGGTTCTACTCCTAAAGCCAAAACTACACTCTATGATAAGTAACTTGAAAATAAAGTAACTAAAAGAGAGAGAGAGAGAGAGAATAAAACAATTATAAACTTCTATGTGCCAAACAATGTAGCAGCCAAATACATACATAAAGGGAAATGATTAGAAACTATGTTTGATTGCCATGGCAATGCTTATAGCCCAAGGAATGCATCAGGATCTGCCCGTGTCTGTCTTGTAACCCTAATGCCCTTTGCCACATGTTTAGCCTCTCTTGAAGCTAGGAGTGCCCTTGTATTCCACTTATGACCAATCAAACATAAGAAAATATCTAGTAGGAAAGCTTTTTGGTTTGGGTTTTGCTTTGTAAAGACATGTCCGGTAGGTAGGGTTTCACTGCACTGTCCCTCCCTTGTTTTTCCTGCCTGTGAGTGGGAGAGAACATGTGATGTCTGGAACTGTGGCAGTTGTTTTGCAACCATAACATGATGCCCATGAGGACACAGAGGCAACATACTGAGGATGATAAAGCAAAAAGGTAGAAAAAGTAGGAGTCTTCGATAATACTGTCAAGCCACCGGAGGTAGAAACATCTAACTCCAATCTCCCTTTAAAAAAGATAATAAATGTCTGCATTATTCAAGTCACTGCAAGTAATATATTTTGTTATTTGTAGCTGAATGTGTTCTAACTGATGAAACTTCAGATCCAAATAGGGAGTGGCTCAGTCAGTTAAGCCTCCGGTTCAGCTCAGGTCATGATCTCACGGTTGGTGGGTTTGAGCCCTGCATCGGGCTCTGTGCTGAACTCTTGCTCAGAGCCCAGAGCCTGTCTTCAGATTCTGTGTCTCCTTCTCTCTCTGACCTTCCCCACTCATGCTCTGTCTCTCTCTCTCAAAAAATAAATAAATGTAAAAAAAAAAAACCCAAAACCTAGAGAACACAGCAAAAGCTACACTCAGAGGGACACCTGGCTGGCTCAGTCTGTAGGTAAGGCATATGAGTCTTGGTCTTAGGGTCATGAGTTTGAGACCCACATCGGGGGGTAGTTTACCTAAAAATTTTTTTGACTTAGGGGTTTGGCTTAGGGACTATTTATAAAAAGTGGCTTAAAAAAAAGCTATACTCAGAAAAAAATGAATAGATTAAATGTTTTTATTACTACAAAAGAGATAAATATAGTAGTTTACAATACATTTTAAAAATTAGTAAAAGCAGGGGGGCCTGCATGGCTCAGTGGGTTGATTCTGACTTTGGTTCAGATCATGATCTTGCAGCTTGTGGGTTTGAGCCCTGAACTGGGCTCTGTGCTGACAGCTCAGAGCCTGGAGCCTGCTTCAGATTCTGTACCTCCCTCTCCCGCTGACCCTCCCCTGCTCGTGCTGTCTCTCTCTGTCTCTCAAAAATAAATTAAAGAACAAAAACAAAAACATAAAAAAAGAAAAAAGAAAAATTTAAAAAAGAAATTAGAAAAATGAAAGAAACCAAAAATAGGATTAATAAAGATCAAAGCTGAAATTAATTAGAAAATTTTAGATGATAGGAAGAACAAATAAAATCTGTTCCTTGAAAAGATTAGTGAATTAAATGAATCCAGCAAGAACCTGACAAAAGACAGCAAAATACACAAAATAAAGTACTAGAAAGAAAATATAACCTTGATATAGAAAAGACTAGAAGAATTATAAAAGAATCTTTCATGTGGATTTATAGAAACAAATTTGAAAACCTTGAGGAAATGAATAATTTCTTGGCAAAATATAAATGACCGAAGAAGAAACTGAAGACTTGGATAGACCTATTCTCATGGAGGAAATTGGAAAGATAATTAAGTTCTACCACAAAGAGAGAGAGAGAGAGAGAGAGAGAGAGAGAGAGAGAGAGAGAAAGAGAGAGAGAGGAAGGGAGGAAGGAAGGAAGGGAAAAAAAAGAACAAAATAAAACAAAACCAAACCAAAAAACCACTAGGCCCAGACCCAAATGTATTCACAAATCTTTTTATCATCTATCTAAAGAATATATAATTTCAGTGTTACTAAGAGATTACAAGTTATAGAAAATTATGGGAAATTTCTCCCAACTCCTGTTGTAAAGAAATAGCCTTAACACATAAACTGATATAGTACACAAAACAGGGAACCTTAAATTCTATAAGTCAATATCACTTATGAATAGAGATGCAGAAATTATAAGTAAAACTTTTACAAATAGAATCAACAACATAACAAGAGAACAATGTTATGGTCAAGTAAGATTTACTCCAAAAATACATGTGTAGTTATACATTGGAAATAGACCAATGGGATCCATTACATGACCAATTAAAGAAGAAAATGATGCGGTGTCATATCAATAAATGCTGAAGAGGACTTCATAGGATTTGGCCATCATTAAAATATTCAGCAAAAATAAAAATTAAAAAATGCTGAAGTGTAGGAAAAGATTCGTATGGAAAAGGCAGCAATAAATATTATTATAAATGGTAAAATGTTAAAATCATTTCAATTAAATTGGGACTATGAGAGGGAGAGCACCAATCACCATTTATTCCACATTGTCTTGGAGTTATAATGAATGAAAAAAGACAAAGAAACTCCATAATTAGTGTAAACACTGGAAAAAAGATACACACTACCTTCTGTTGTTGACAATTCGACACTCTCCAAACCTAAGAGAGTGGCTCATGGGAGGAAAAAGAAAGTAAATAAGAGAGCTGAACACAACATAAATACATAAAACCTTTTGCTCTCTATCAACAGCAATCATCTAAAAATGGAAAAGGCAAGGTATTATACTTAAAACAGCAATAAAAAGTATTAAATCCAATTCATACAAAAATCAGGTGTACTTCTATATACTAACAATGAACAATCTGAGAAGGAAGTTAAGAAAACAATCTCATTTAAGGAAAAAGAATAAAATACTCAGGAGCACATTTAACCAAGCAGGCATAAGGCCTGGACATGGCCAGTTACAATACACTGCTGAAAGAAATTTAAAAAGACACAAATATATTCAAAGAGGTCTTATGTTGACGGATGAGAAAACTTAAAATGTTAAAATGTCCAAAGTACCCAAAGCGACTGACAAGTTCAGTCCAATCACTATCAAAATCTTAAATTCCTTTTTTTGCCAGAACAGGAAAAACCATCCTAAAATTCCAATGAAATCTTGAGAGACTCCAAATTGCCATGCAAACTTAGAAAATGAAGAAATACTAAGAAATATACCAAGTTTCAAAAATTAAAATCTCTATGACAAAGGGAAACTTAACCGTCCCCGGTGATGCAACAAGTAAATCTTACAAATACATTTTTAAGAGGCCCAAGCCTGGGGCGCCTGGGGGGCTCAGTTCACTAAGCGGCCGACTTCGGCTCAGGTCCTGATCTCATAGGTTGTGGGTTCAAGCCCCGCATCGGGCTCTGTGCTGACAGCTCGGAGCCTGGAACCTGCTTCGGATTCTGTGTCTTCTCTCTGTCTCTCTGCCCCTCTCCCACTCCTGCTCTGTCTCTCTGTTTCTCTCTCAAGATTAAATAAATAGTAACAAAATAAAAAATAAAAATAAATAAAAAGACCAAGCGTAGCAATCGAAGATTTCAGTATAAATCTCCTTTGTGTGTGTGTGTCTCAGTTAAGAATCAGTCTAGGTTCTTCAATCCTGCAATCTCAATCAGCCTGAAATAATGTTTGACCTGTTATTTAAGATGTCTAAAGGGTTGGGGCGCCTGGGTGGCTCAGTTGATTAAGCGTCCAGCTTCAGCTCAGATCATGATCTCACGGGCCAGCTTCGGCTTCTGTGTCTCCCTCTCTGCCCTTCCCCTGTTGGCTCTGTGTCTCTCAAAAATAAACATTTTAAAAAAAGATGTCTAAAGTGTTTTAAAAAATTAACCATACCAGATTTATAATTGCCATTTAAGTTTTTAAGGAAGTGTAATTAATCACATTAATAATAATGTTTAAATGTTTAAACATTCAAGGAAAATTGATTTGCAGAGTTCTATTACTTTCATAAATTGTCCAATACACTAAGTACCAATACAATTGAGTGCTCCCCTCCGGGGACAAAAACCTACAGGATATTAAAGAACTATCAAAAATGTACTAGTCAAATCAAGACTGCTTGAAAGTAACTGAAAACTCCTAAACCAGAGGCTGAAAGTAGCCGGGAGCAGGGGCCTCTGAGGACGGTCTGCTCACTTCGAAGCCCCAAGGTCTCCTTTCCCGTCCCCTGCCGTGTGAATGCCCCCTCTGGGTTTGTGCAGTATGGGACAGCACGGGACAGTATGTGAAGTACGGGGTGGCCTGGCCGGACACTTGTCTCAAACAGAAAAGCCCAGATTTAAGCTGCAGAACCAGGACGATCTGTCAGTGGAGAAGCAGAGGAGAAAGGGGCAAATGACCACGCTGGCTGTCTCTTAGGAAGGGTCCCAGAAGCTGCCATTTGGCCTTTATTGGCACATTCCTTTGACCAAGGGTCAGTCACTCAGCCACATCTGGCAGCAAAGGAGTCTGGGAAATGTAGCCTTCATTATAGATGGCCGTATAGCTTGTGAAAACTCAGGGGCTATAAAAGGACAACAAGGAGAATAAAGAGGGGAACCATTAGGGTTCTTCTGCCACACACGTGAGAAAGTAAATAATCAACGTGAAGTGTGTATGTGCCGAGTTGGATAGCATCCCCTCCAAAATGCATATCCTTTCCGGAACCGCAGAATGTGTCCTTACTTGGAAATGGGGTCGTTGCAGATGTGATTATTGAAGACGAGATCATACTGAAGCTGTGTGGGCCTTTAATCTAATATGACTGGTGTCCTTATAAGAATGGAAGAGGGGCCCCCTGGGCGGCTCGGTTGGTTAAGCGTCTGACTTCAGCTCGGGTCATGAGCTCACGGTGCAGTTCATGAGTTCAAGCCCCACATCAGGCTCTCTGCTGTCAGTGAGGAGCCCACTTTGGATCCTCTGTCCCTCTCTCTGTCCCTCCCCCACTCATGCTTTTCCTCTCTCTCTCTCAAAAATAAATGAACACGAAGAAGAAAGAGGAGGAGGAGGAGGGGAAGGAGAAAAAGAAGGAGAATTGGAGAGACCCAGGGGCGCCTGGGTGGCTTAGTCATTAAGCATCTGACTTGGGCTCAGGTCATGATCTCATGGCTCATGAGTTCAAGTC
>NC_043709.1:8804855-8810588 GCF_006229205.1 Suricata suricatta | reverse complement strand
CAAGATTTCCCTTTGAATTTTTTCCCGTAATTTGCCGTATCAGTTTTAATCTCAATATTAGAAAAGAAAATCTTCAAGAATTAGCCAAGAGAATTCTGAAAAAGAGTAAGAGTGTTGTGGGGGGGGTGTACTCCCAAGTGTTTTAAAACCTTTAAAATATTGAAGATTAAACATACCCTAAAGCTAGAGTAGCTAAAAAAGTTACAAGGGCTCCCACGAGCCAAATGGGAGAACTTTTGAGCGTTCAAGTGAATAATGATGTAATGAACAACAGCCCATTGAATGAAATCGGCAGCCCAGAATCCACACTAATATGGATACGTATGGATACATAATATAAATATATTGCTACATTGAAAAAGTGGTGAGGAATGGAATGGTTACATAGTTTCGAGTGACCTCCAGAAAACAGTTACTCATTTCCACTGGAAAAGGAGCAACCAGCAGTCGCCACCTTAATCAGATGATCCAAGTGGACAGGAGGAACCATGGGACAAGCCGACATCACGGCCTCTGTGCTGGGGATCCGTGAGAAGCACACGGCATCCCTTGGTCACGTCCCTGATGAAGATGCATGGTGACCGGAACCTAATCACCAAGGAAGCATTGGATGAACCCCAAGGCAAGGGGCAGGCTGCGGGTTGGTCTCCCGCTCATCATTGGTCATATAGCGCCCCTAGCGGTGGGGAGCTGCCGAGGGAGGTCACTCCTTCTCCCAAATGAATGAATGAAGTTTCTGTGAGCAGTTAGAGTAGGGTGTTGGTGGGCAAGTGTTAGGGGCTGGAATGTGTCCCCTGCAAAATTCCTGTGCTGACGTCTGAACCGCCAGGACCTCAGGATGTGACTGCATTGGAGACAGAGCCTTTAAAGAGATTAAGTTTAGGAGCACCTGGGTGGCTCAGTCGGTTAAGCTTCTGACTCGTGATTTCGGCTCAGGTCATGATCTCGTGGTTCGTGAGATCGAGCCTCAGGTTGGCCTCTGCATTGACAGTGAGGAGCCTGTTTGGGACTCTCTCTCTCTCCCTCTCTCCCTGCCCCTCTTCTGCTGGCATGTGCGCACATGCGTGCTCTCTCTCTCAAAATAAATAAACTTTAAAAAAATAAAACAAAGAGATTAAGTGATGTCATGGGTGAGACCGGATCCAGTATGACTGGTGTCCTTAGAAGAAGGGAAGATTAGGACCCATACATGCACAGAAGGAAGGCCCCGTGAGGACACAAGAAGATGGCCATCAGCAAGCATGGATCACGGCCTCAGAAGAAACAGTCCTGCCCACACCTCGATCTCGGACTCCCAGTCCCCAGGACCTCAAGGTAATTTATTTGTTATTTAAGCAGACCGATCTGTTCCAGCAGCCTTGGCACACGACTCCACTGACTCTCAGTGTCCACCTCAGCGAGGTGCTGGGCGGGGAAAGGCAGGACTCCAGGAGAGTCCTTCTTCAACAAGCAGGTCAAAAGCAGAGGACGGGGCTGTTGGGACCACCGTCTTCCCTCCTCTCTGCTTGTTCCCTGAGCCTGCTGTCCCCGCCAGAAGCCCACCTGGGAAAGCCCCCACCGTAGGAGCGCCCCCCCCCACCAGTCATTTTTGGGGAGCTACTGGCCCAGCTGCCCACTCTCCTCACACATCATCAGGGCCTAGAATAGGTCACAACATCCAGAGTGGTAGGTTCTCAAGGTCTGTTTGGAAACCCAGGGTGTGTTGCTGGGGGTCAGCCACCTCCTTCTTCACGTGTCCCTCTGGATGTGCCCTTTAACTTCTGCCTGCTCGCTCTGATGTCCCCTTGGCCACCCTCGTATGTTCTGGAAATTTCTCAATTTTTCTCCTGTGTGGAATGGTTCCCATTTCCAGATCTCCTGAGGGCTTACAGGTGGATGGCTCCAGGGTCAGCCTGACCACCGGGCTGGGTCGTTCAACAGGAACCTTGCCCTGCCCTGCTTGGCTGCCCCAAGGCTCCTGGGGCCACAGAGCTTCCTTGGCAAGATGGCCTCTTCCTCCAGACCAGGGTCCAGCCTCTGCCCCCTCTGCCCCCCCACCCAGCTCCACTGCCCCTCCCCATTTCCTCCCACTGGCCTTAAATCCTCCCTCTCTTGCCTGGCTTCTCTCTCCCGCCTCTTTCTTCCTCCCTCCCTTCAAACTTCTTCCTTGGTCTTCGCCTTCCTATCTCAGAGTCAAAGACAGGGAGCATTGACAGCTGGCAGCGGCTTGCAGGGAGCTCTCTCAAGGTCACAACCCGGAGAAGCCGGCAAGGGCCCCACATGCCAGCCCTCCGTCCCAGAATGGCAAGGGGGAAAGCGGCAGCTCTCTGGTGTGGCCCAAGGACCCTCTCAGGGATCTGCAAGGTCCAGAGGTTTTCGTAATCATGCTTGAGATCGAGTCTGGCTGAGGGGAGCATGGGGGCTCTTGATACCGTGGCCTCTACTTTGAGATAGGTTTGAACTTTCTCATCATAAAACATTTTAAAACTGGGGCGCCTGGGTGGCTCAGTCGGTTAAGCGTCCAACTCTTGATTTTGGCTCAGGTCAGGATCTCACCTTAGGTTGTAAGTTCGAGCCCCGCATCGGGCTCTGTGCTGACAGCAAGGAGCCTGCTTGGGATTCTCTCTTCCTCTCTCTCTGCCCCGTCCACGCTTGCTCTCTCCCTCTCTCTCAAAATAAATAAATAAGCATTTTTAAAAACGCTTTTTATTTATTTTTGAGAGACAGAGAGAGACAGTGCGAGGAGGGGAGGGTCAGAGAGAGAGGGAGATACAGAATCTGAAGCAGGCTCCAGGCTCTGAGCTAGCTGTCAGCACAGAGCCTGATGCGGGGCTGGAACCCACGAACCGTGAGATCTGACCTGAGCCGAAGCCGGACGCTTAATCGACCGAGCCACCCAGGTGCCCCTAAAAAGTTTTAAAACTAAGAGACTCCATCAAACATGTTTTTTCCCCAAGCTTCAGCGCCACATGTGGACACCTTTCAGGACCTCACTACCCAAATACCCACAGACACCTGCAACTCAGAATGAAAAATGTGCCTCTTCCTTCTACTGCACACCTTTCTGGGCTCAACTCCGTCCTCTCACCCTTATTTCTGATTTTAGCTCCAGCTGGGTGGCTGGCCCCCATTTCACCCTCTGCCTGGGGGGCTCCTCTGACCCTGGGTGGGAAGGCCCTTGCCCTCTGCCCAGCTCCTAAGTACAAGGGAGTCGACACCCTGGGCTTCCTTGACATTGAGGGATAGAAGCCCGTGAGTAAGCGGCCTGTCTGGGTCATGCCTTTGATCACGCTGGCTCCCTTTCCCGCTGGAGAAGTCGGCAGTTCGCACTTACCAGATCAGACACTGACCCTCAATGGGGGTTTGCCTTCTCTGCCCACACCACCTGTCCACCACCTGGGCCACTGCCCGTCAGGATCCCGCATAGGCATGGAACCAACAGTGCTGTGTCCAGGGAGAGCCAAGGGGCAGGCGCTGCCCTGGCCCTCCTCACCACTGCAGTGTAGACCCTGGTCGATCGGAGGCCCTAGTTTCCAGCGGTGGGAACACTTCCACCAGCAGACAGAGTAAGGAGTTCCTTAGAAGCTGCAAGAACCACCAGGTCACTTCGGCAAAAAGCGTGGTTACTTATCGATGTGGCAAACTGCCCTTGCTTACCCAGGATGCCAGGGTCACTGCCGTTGACGGAGGTCACAGAGGCCTCTCTGGGTGCCCAGTGATGACTGTCAACAGGCACTTGCGGCAAACTCAGCTGATCTGACAAAGATGAGTCAACAAGGACGCAGTCGCTTCATGGACAAGAGGCTGGGTCACCCCATCGGGCAGCCTAGACCCGTGGGAACTTGAGCTGAGCGAGGGAGATGGGGAGAGTCAGTACAGGCTTGGGGCCAGCTGCAGCAGTGGGGACACTCGCTACTAAGTCTCTGTTTAGAGACTGTAACTGGCCACCTCTTGGAAGACTCCATGAAAGACTGGATTTATATGGAGAATGCGCAGAGGAGCAGTGGAAGGCGTGGGCCGTATCAGACACCTTGAATGGCCCCCCAGGCACTTATGTCGTGGCCTCAGCTTTCAAGCTGTGGGTGGGGACAGTCCCATGCGTGACTGGGTTGGCAGTATGTCTCCACCTTCTACCCCAGGCTCTTCCTATTCGACAGAAAGGATGACGGATGGTGGAAGCCGATGCGTGCAAAGCTTGGAAGTTGGGGGCTTGGGTTAGCAAACTCTGGGGCAACCCTGAACCAGTGACAGTGGTGCTCAGGGAAAAGTGCTCCCACCCCGCATCCTTTGGGAATGGACCACCCTAGGAGACACGTGTATCCTTCTCGGGTGACCTCAGATGGAATGACACCACAGTTGCCATAGCGGTGATCTCAATAACCCACCTTACTGAGGCTTTTCCTCCTTCTCTGACCCATTCTCCCCCCTCCCCCCTACTTCTGGAATCACTTCCCAAATAAAACCTCTGTCTTGCGCTCTGCTTCTGGGGGGTGACCAAGGCGCCTCCAAACCTGCCTCTCCTCCTCTAGCCTCCATCTGCATGTAGAACCACCATCTACCCAGTTGTCCAAACCAGAAACCCGGGCATAATCATGATGCCTCCCTCGCCTCTCGCCAAATCATTCCCCGAGCCCTGACAATTCTACGCCCTAAGTCTATCTCCAGCTGACCCGTTCTCTCTTTCCCTGACACGTCCATGGCTGTGGCCACCACCACTCCCCCCCTGGGTGGCCATTGGGAAGGTGGGGACACAAGTCGATTCTTACCCGTTCTGTTACCAGTCCTGCATGCTCCCATCAGGTCTCTCCCCGGAGCCCGGGGGGAGCCCAGACGCAGAGAGGTCAGAGGACCGTCCTGGCCCTCACTCGTGTTTGCTCTGCCCGCCACTTTCTGGGCCCCAACTTTCTGGTGCTGAGCTTCGCTGAACAGTAGGTGAGCGTTAGCACATGAGAGTCCGGGGTTCCAGAACCTGCAACTGCCGAGACCCGGAATATGCAGCACCCCTGGGTTCTAGAAAAGAACGCTCTTGGCAGGAAGCAGAGAAAAGGCGAAGGGGTGACTCCCTGTAGGGCACCCGCCCATCTATGCTTCAGTCTCCGGTCCCCAGTCACTTCTGCACCCCAACCAGAGCAATCCTGCTGTACATCTGGGGGGGCTCCGAAAATGTCAAGGTCATTGACTTTGTCAAATGTCAAGATCACGGTCAGCAACTGGCAGACCTGCGGCCTAAGTCCCTGGGGGCTGGGGCTCCTTCCTCGGTCCAGCTGCGACTCCGCCAAAACCAAGGCTCGAACACGAGAGCTTTTTTCTTTTTTTCAAAATCATCTTTAATGTATTTTTAATAATTTTTTTGCCTCATTTACCAGATAAATCATCTAAATAAATAGATGCTATACAGTCTCTTACCAATATCAGTACAAAAATAAACCGCGCTCTGCATCCGCTCGAGCCCTCCCGGCGCACACTCACTGGGAAAAGGCATGTGCTCGGAATCCACTCGCGCCCCCGACCCTCCCGAATACATTCACGTTGTCTGCACGAAGCTCCACGCTCATTCCGCACAAAGGCAGCCTTCCGGGCTGAGCTGTGGGGGCCGGGCCGCCACTTACAAAGCAAAGCTAAGCCACCTTACGCGGGCATAGCGCCCCCCGCAGGAGGGGAGTCAGCAAGGGGGGTCACCCTGGAGGGGTGACAGGGCTTGGCTGGGCGTCACAAGTGGCCGTGCAGTGGGGGGGGGGGGGGGGGGGGGGGGGG
>NC_043709.1:8785568-8804755 GCF_006229205.1 Suricata suricatta | reverse complement strand
AAGAGGCCTGCCAGCCCCTCACAGAGGTCTCCAACCCGGGGAGAAGCAGGGAGCCCAGGCTCCCAGGGTTCTGTCCCCTCTGGGACACAGGCGCGCCAGGAAGGGCTGAGGCAGCGGCAAGAGACGGTTTGCTGCAGCAGACAGAGCATCGGCTGTCTCAACTCCGCAAAGGGCCCCCCAAATCTCTAAGCCTGCAAACTGCACAAACACCTCTTTGAAAGTGCCCATGAGGCAGGAAGAGGTCCCATGTCCCCTGGGCGGGGAGGAGGGGGGTGCCTTCTATTGCAAGCTGCCAGCCCAGTCCCAAAGCCATGGCTGACATGAGCCGATCAGAGAGGCCCCCCTGGCCACCCTCCCCACCACCTTCACATCTATTGGGAGCCCATGTCCCAGGAGAGCCTCCCCCCACCAATTTCAAACTGTTCTTCCCTGACACAGGGTCTCACAGCTGGGCGGGGGTGGGGGTGTCCTGCTGTCCCCCCTTCGGAGGCCTCTAAAGTCAGCTTCCCAGGCTGGGAGGAACCTCCAGGGGGGACCCCTCCCCCCCAATGGAAGCACTGAATTGACCCTGGACAACAAAGGATTAAGGAGGAAGGGGAAAGAAAGGGAGACTCAGGGATTTAGGAATCTTGCAGGCAGGACACCCCAAACAAAATGGGGTACAGGCTGTCTTTGGTTTGGGAACTTGGCAAGAAGGGGTCTGGGGGAAGAACCCCCCTATCCTTGCCTCAGCAGGATTGAGCTGACTTCCTCAGGACGAAGCAGAGTGGGGAGACAGCCCTGGGAGAGGGCGGGCAGGTCCCCTCCAAGTACCCCGACTCTGATGATGGGGGAAGGGTAGAGGGAACCAGCCTTTTGCTCCCCTGGGTCCACCCCCCCACCCCCCACCCCTAATCTGGCTTTTTCTCCCTTACAGGGCTGGAGCTGGGGAGAAGCCACTCCTCACTGCCTGGGAAGCTTTTTGCCCACAGGGCACGTTTGTGCAAACCAGGAACTGAGGGCCCCTCCTCCTGGCAGCCACAGCCCCTTGCCAGGTGAGCACGGGGCTGATGCACAGCCTGACCCACCGTCCACTGCAGCCTGACGGCAGGAAGACAAGGCAGAGGTCCCCCCACAGGAAACTAGGTCACTCCCGGCTGTGGCATTTGGGATGAATGAGGAGGGGACACAGAATGGAAGGAGGGAGGGTTTCAGGAGTTGAAGGCTGCCCTGAGAAGGTGACAGGTCCCTCCCTCCCTCTCTGGGAGGGCAGAACAGGAGAGGAGTGGGTAGGGCTGAAAAGTCACCTGAGTCAGAGAAAACAAGAGCCCCTCGGGGGAGGAAGGACAGGGCCCAAGTGCCTCAGAGCCAGTGCTGACCCACGGGGCGCCTGCACAGACATGCACACCTGTGGCCGGCCACTGTGAGGCCACAAAACTGCACTGCGTGCCCAGAGCATCGGAGGCCGTCCTGCCCCCTGCTGACGGCTGTGCGAAGACAGAGTTGGGGCAGCTCCGCTCACGTGATGTGCGGTACAAGGGTGGTAAGTGTGGGGTGCCCGGGACAAGGTCTCAGGTGCTAGGTATCACCCCATGTGCGCAGGATCAGGGCTTCTAAACAGATTTACCCTGCCCGCCGCACACACGTCTGACAGGTGCCCACGGCCGTGAGGGCGCAGGACCAGGTGACCACGACTCACAGGCCAGGTTAAGGGGGGCGGGGAGCTCCCTGGAGAAGGGGCTCAGCCGGCAGCCACCCCCGGGAAAGACCTCTCTGAAGGGTATGAGACGTACCCTAGCAGCCTCGCAGCCTTCCTCCTGCCCCTTCATTTTGACCCAGTCACTTTTGGTCAAAGCCAGCCTCCATATCCCACCGCAAAGCTGGAGTGGAAAGTGAAACATAGAGACCCCTCCCCGACCCCCGCCCCCAGAAAGGTAAAGGGGAACCAACCGAAAAGGCGGGAGTGGGTGGCTCAAGGGAGAGGGTTTGGGCCTTCCCATTCTCCTTTGGTTCCTGGGACCAGCTGCTGCGTCTCTAGAGAACACTGGTGGCGGGGCATCCCGGGGCGGGGGGCCAGGGGCCAGCAACCAGGCCCACGCCGGGGCCTCCCAGCCCCCCAAACAGACCACCAAGCCTTTCTGTAAACATCACACGCAGAGAAAGGGGCGAGGTGGCGGGAAAGTGTCAGGATCTTCCCCCCCTTCTCCTGTTCCATATATTTTTAAATAAAATAATTACCCCGCCCCCAACCCCTCCCCATCTCTGGAAGTCCCCACCCCAAGCCCCAAAGCAAACAGTTTACGAAGAGTAAAAATGGTGACTCAGAACTTCCCGCCGCGGTCTCGGAAGAAACCTTCAGCCGCCTGGGCCTCGCGGAAGGTGACGGTGATGGAATTGGCGGTGATATCGGTCACTGTCACTTCGCTCGGGGGGAGCACGGGCGTCCACGGAGGGGGCCCCTCGGCCAGGTCTGCATCTGCGGCAGCCACAAGAGAAAGGCAGAGAGATGGTGGGGTGGGCAGCGTTGGGCACAGCATAGGAAAGGTAGGAGCGGGAGGCGGCATGCAGACCCCCGCCAGCCCAGCACCGGGTCCCCCACCACAACCGCAGCTGGGCCGCGGCCTAGCTCAGGGCTGGACACAACGGGAGGGCGCAACTACATTTTATCTTCCCTGCCCGGACCAGTTCACCCACAGTGGGGCCACAGGAAGGGCTCTGGGCTGAGGCTGGGCCCCCGGCCAGCTGGTGGCCTCAGGAGCTCGCCGGGCCCTCTCTGGGCCTTATAGCGCTGGACCTGATGACGCAAGGGGACTTTCCAGCTCCAAGGGGCTCAGGGACAGGGCCTCTGGGCCTGGCCACCTTACCCTCCTCCTCGGGGGGCTGCTCAGCAGGCTCCCACTCGCTGGCTGCCTGCAGGACGTCCGGGGCTGCTGGCTCCTGCAGGAAGAGCTCCCGTGGATGGCTGTGACTCTCCAGGTCGGGCCCGCGGGGCGGGAACTTCTTGCGTGAGAGCCGCAGGTACTTGTGGGCCTTGCGCGGCTTGCGGAGCGGGAAGGGCAGGGTGGGCACCAAGGGGCCCTTGTCCACCAGCTCGGGCGCCCCTGCCTTGACCACCCCCTCAGGGCTCCCGCTGCCGAGTGGGCGCGTCAGGGAGAAGCAGAGCTTCTCCTTGCCCTTGGCCTTGTGGGAGCTCCGCAGGTCCATGCTGTACAGCCGCTGCGGGGGCAAGCCAGGGCACGGCGGGTCAGCCCTGCCCCCCCCCGCCACTGCCGCGCCTTTGCTCATGCTGTTCCTCCCACCTGGAGCGCCCTTCCCTGTGTTCCGGGGCCCCGAGCTGGCCATCACCCCAACCCCACCCCGGCACAGAAAGCCAGCCCCAGCCCCAAGCCACTCATCTTGGCCCCACAGGGCAGTCTCCTCTCCCCAGGAGGGTCTGTAGGTGCTGCAGGGATGGGGGCGGGACGGTATATTCCTCTGGAACACAGCGGAGGTGCATTCAAGAGGTACAGATTGAAAATCCACCAAGAAAAACCAAATCTGGGCTCATGAAGCGGATAAATGAAGTCCTTTTTCATCCCAAGAGAGGAAGAGTTGCTTCCTAAAGGACCCCTAAAGCTGAAACAGCCAGGCCACCAAGGAGAGAAGGGAGGAGGTGGAGGCCTTAAGGTTCCCTGGGCAAGTCAGCAGGGGTGCACAGTCAGGCGGCCGCCAGGCCAGCGCATTGCGGGCAGCCTACGGGGTCTCCTCCCTCGGAGCCGCAGCAGGGCCCCGCTCGGGCCCAGCCCTCTGCTGATGCCTCGACTCACTCTCGTTAAAATGGGGCCGGAGGCCACGTTCTCCCACCACGTAAGGGCCGGATTTTTGTACTCCAGGGATTTGTCTAATTGACTTTGGCAGAAATGTATACGAATCCAAGAAAAATCCTTGGTGCTAAGGTGTTGGGAGGGCCTGGATCACCCTGGGACAGTACCTTCTGCTGCCACCTGTCACCGGGGGCCAAGAGACCCCACGGAGAGTGAGGCCCTCGGCTGGGGCCTGCCGGCCACACATCTCCCAGTCTGGGGGCAAGGACTGCACGCGCAGGCTCCATTCGCCAGTCCTGCCCGCTAATGCCCGTGCCTCGGGGCGCGGGTTGCTAGGGGACAGGACGATACTGCAGTGTCCCGAGGGCCTATCCGATGGCAGCTTTATCAAAACCTGCTCCTTCAGCCCGGCCCGCGGGCCAGCACGAGCCCAGTGAGCTTCTCTGCTGCTGCTGCAAGGTCACTGGCCTTTGTCCTCGCCCAGCCCTCCCAGCCAGAACCTGCAGCTGCCCACAGGCACTCGGGAGCACCCGGAGCCAGACCTGGGTTTGAATCCAGCTCTGGGTAAATTACCGGCCTCCCAGAACCTCTGTTTCTTCGTCAGTGAGACGATGAGGAAACTGGAGCGGCCGGCCTCTGAGACTGCCCCAAAGGTGCCCGCCTTGGGGACTCCACGGCCACGCGTGGGCCCCTGGAACCCTGGGTACTGTGAGGTGGGACCTCCAAGGCCAGGTCAGTAAAGACCCTGCACTTCTTCCTTCCTTGCTCTCTCTGTCTCTCTCGGATTATCCAATCTGGGGGAGAGCTAGTGGCCACCGGGGAGCCCTCAGAGAGGTCCGCGTGGCAAGTACCAGGCCTGACAACATCCAGTGCTGACCTTCTGGCACACAAGTAGCCCCTTTCAGAAGCAGATTGTCCAGCCCCGGCCAAACCTCCAGGCGAGTGCACCCTGGCTGACGTCACGGCCGGAACCTGAACTAGAAGTCACTAAGGACCCACGGACACTGCGTCATATACTAAGTGTTTATTGCTCTAAGTTGCTAAGTTTGGGGCTAGCTTACTACCCGGCGAGAGACACTGAATGCAGCTTCCTGGAGGCTGAGTGTGCGGAAGAAATGTGAGGGGCACCGAGCACGGCGCTAAGCACGGAGCAGATGCCTGGCACGCAGATGCTACTTCCCTTCCTGGGACCCAGTGCCCACCAGACCCTGCGGAAAAGACCCATCACGTGACGGGAAACCCATCCTGTCTGGCGAAAACCTCAGGTGATCTCTACGAAAGGGTGGGCAGGAGACAGGGCAGGACTCACACTGCGTCGGGACCGGGAAGCCTTATTTTTTTGGCTTCGCATCCCTGGGTGAACCTCATTCAGTTAGGGAGAGTAGGTACGCTGACCGTCCCATTTTACAGAGAAGACCCAAGCTCAGAGAGGCCAAGAGACTTGCCTCAGCTCACCTAACCGCATCCCTTCAAACGTCACCCGCTTTCCAAGCAAAGCAGTGATGTCAGCAAGGCGGCCCCAAGACCTGGGTACCTGGGGGTGTCCCAGACTCTAGACTCTCCCCACCCCGCCTGCGGCAGAGGACTGGAAAAGGAGGCTCCATAGCTTTCTTCTCACTCAAAAATGACACATTTCTAGGGCATTCCAAGACTATGGTTCCAGAATTCTGAGTCTCCTTTTCTCAGATTCTAAAATCCCAGGCTCCCATGTTTCCTCAGTCTAACGTGTATGTTGCTGAGGTTCTCAAGAATTACAATCTTGTGTTGCGGTCACTTTGAGCATGGCAAAGGTTCATATACGAGATTCTAAGCGTTCAGAAGTCTAGGCTCCCATCAGCCATAGATCCAACCTCCCCCTTTGCACCCATAGCACCTCTCACCCAGGCTGCTTTCCTTCCCCACCTCCCCCCGACGGGGATGTACCCACTAAGTGCCCCACCTCCCAGTGCCCCGGGCAGAGCAAGGAGGGTAAGTGGCTCAGCTCAACTGGCTGGTGCAAATGCATGGGGTGGGGGAGACTGGTGGGAGGAGGAGGGGACGTGCGGGGTGGGGGAGGGGGCAACAAGGCTGGCGGGGTTACCTGCAGCAGAAGCCGCTTGGGTTTCGGACCTCTCTTCCTATACCCCGACGCTCGGTCTCGCTCCTCCCTGGGGTCCAAAGCAGATGGCAGGAGAAAAGCAAACACGGATGACATTTAAGGGAAAGTAAAGCATCCGCACCACCCAGCCCTCTGCTGGCTATGGGGAACGGGGCACCCAGCACAGGCCACTCACACCCCACCCCCGATCCTGGGGTCAGGGCTCCTCCCCATTGCTCTCATCAGGCCGTAAAGCGGGGTCCCATGTTCAAATCCCTGGGCCTCGGTCTTCCCATCTGACCAAAGGGGAGGGCACAGCCCCTGGTCCTAATTGCGGAGGAGGGACTCGGACGACATTTCCGAAAGCATGTGTGCCTTGACTGGGCTCCGGGATCATGCCAGAACCAGTGGGCACACCCTCCAAATCAAAACAGTCTCCACCCGCAGCAAAGTTGTATAGAAACCTGCCAATCAAATTGGCCTCAAACGTCCCAGGGGAGCTGATGCGACTGGAAATAGTCCTCCTGTGAGTGAAGCCTTGCCCAGACGTCCCCGGGTTTGGGCCCTGCGTGAACCTGGGGGAGGGGACAGGCCCCCGTCTGTATCATCTGGCCGGGGAAAAGGAGGAGACCTCACCTGGACAGAGTCCCTGGTGGATGCCGGATTCTCTGCCGGGTGCCCTCCCCACAACGCCTCCCTCTTTACACACAACCCGAGAATGCATACAAAGCCACACGTGACACACACAAGACATCACAACAGAGACTCCAACAGCAGCGCTGGGAGTGGGGGGAAGCCTCAAAGCCATTTTCATTCTGCCTGTTTCATTTCATTCCACCCCACTTTCTGTCATCAGCCCCCACTGGGGAGGCTGTGTGGGCAGGAGAGAGAATTCAGGAGGCCGGGAGAGTGCCCCTCCTCCCGCCGCGGGCTGTGTGACCCTGGGCCCGCTCTCCGTCCAGCTCCCCAAAACCCACGAGTCCCAGGCAGCTGTTCCACCGATAGCCCTCCTTGGGCAGCAGCTGCCCACCGCCACGCACGTAGCCACAGCCCCCCCCCCCCCCCACCGCCGCATTCGGCTCCAGCAGGTCTGCCCTGGGGCCCGGGAGCCAGCCTTCCAAAGCAGCAGCCAAGGCGCTGCGATAGCAGCCCCTTCGCTGCCAGGACGGACCTGCCAGCCTTTGAGGGTGAAAACCTTCTCTCGGAAGCTGGTGCTGGGCACCAGGACACCCTGTTCCAGGCCCAGCTCTGCCCTGACCCACAGGAGACTTTGGCTAGTCACTTCCCCTCTGGACCTCAGGGTCCTCGTCTGGAGCAAGGGGGTCCCTTCTCAGCCTGCCACCAGGGCTCTTGGGAGGAGCAAGAGAGGTCCCTGGGAGGTATCAAACTAGGGGAGAGACCAGCTAAAACAATATAGTGAGGTGGAGGATGGGGAGGAAAAGGAGAGAGGAAGAGGAGGAGGCAGCAGACCGGGGGAAAGGGAAGGGCCTTAGGGGGGAAACAGCATGTTTGTGACATTTATGTAAATGCTGTTTGTGACCATCAGGTGCTGCACACTCTGCACAAGGTACTGCTCTACTTAAGGCCACCCTGTGAGGGGACCACCATTCTATCCTCATTTTACAGTTGGGGAAACTGAGGCACAAAGAGGTTACGTCACTTCCCCCATGCCAAAATTCTGACAACGTCTGGCACTGAGCTCTGGGCTCCAGGCCTAGCAAGGGCCAGGCCCAGGGTCCAGTCAGGGCCACCAGGGCAGGGCCTGGAGCCCAGGCCATGTGATCCTGGTTTCTGATCTTCAGCGTGCACGCGTGTGTGTGCACGTGCGTGCGTGCGCGTGTGTGCGTGCGCGTGTGTGCGTGCGTGTGTGTGTGTGTATGAAGGGGGAGAAGTCCATTCTGTCCAGTGCTTGCCACTCAGGGCCTGGTTTCTGCCAGCCTTGGGTCCTGGCCACCAGTGTCCAGTGCTGCAGGGCTGTGGCTACCTAAGAGTCGGGCTCTGCCTGCGGTCGGGACTCCCCAGAAGCGCCCCCTTTCCAGACTCCTTCTGAGTCTCTTTAAAACCCTGCAAAGCAGGTGTTAAATGGGCACCGTCCCTGTTCCGCCCCCTTTTCACCAAGACTGGAGAGAAGTAGGCTGAAAGTCACATGGTGGGTCTGTAAAAGTCTCCAAGCTCTTCATTTGTTCTTAACTATGGACTTTTCTGACTCATTCAAAATAACAGGCGAGTCCTGCACCAGGACGCACACAGCACTCCCTGAGCTGTGCCCCCCATTCCTTCAGCTGCCCCAATCCTGCCTCACCCCCACACCTCACCAGGCTTGCACCACTCCAGCCAGCCACACTCACGGCCACGCTCGCCTCCATGCTGTTCCTTCAACACGGGCTCTCGCCCCAGGGCCTTTGCACTGATGGTTCTCTTTATCTGGGATGTCCTCTAAAATACTTACTGGGCTCATTCCGTCTGCGCCCAACCCTGTCTCTGCAGCAGTTATGACTATCTGATATTGCATATGGTTTTTGATGGTTTCTGATTGCATGTCTCTGCACTGGAGCCCCATGGAAATAGGGCACATCTGTCGGTTTTGTTCCTTGCTGTGTCCCCAGACACCTGGGACAGTGTCTGACATACAGCGGAACCTCAATACTTGTTGCACAAATGAATGAATGACCCTTAGTTCCCATTGGGAAGATAATTCACACACATGTGCCCACACTTAGTGGTCTACAAAGTGGTTTCAGAAACCCATGAGAGCCCCACAGGATCAGCACTATTATCCCCACTTCACAGATGGGGACGGTGAGGCTCCACGAGGGGCAAGGCCTTGCCCACCACCAGACTGGTGAGCAGTAGAGCCAGGATTCTAGTCCAGAACTCTGGCACCTGTCCGGCCCTCTCCTCACTGCAGTCTGGGACATTCCACAGGATTCTCCCAGGCACCCAGGGGCCAGGAAGAAGCTGAAGGACAGGGACACCCTGATTTTTAAAGGAAAGGACCATGGAAGGTGTTCCTTGGAATGGGCAGCAGGAAACTGCCAGGGTGAAGCCATGGGGAGAGGGCAAGGAGGGCCAGAGGAAGGGCATCTGACTTGGAGTCAGGAGCCCTGAGTTAAGTCCTAGGTGGGCTGCTTCCCAGCTGTGAGACACCCGGACAAGCTCCTTAGCTCCTCAGAGCCTCAGTTTCCCCATCCGTCAAATGAGCCTCTCCTTGTCTCAGGAGGCTACCAAAAAGGGCCAAATGAAAATGATTTTGTGAAAAGGTCCACCCCCTGCAGGGTCGACAGGGGAGAGGCAGGAGGATTTGGGCTGCCTGCCGGCAGGGAGGTCAGTCAAGCTGGAGCTCATGCGGCAGACGGGGATGGCTGGACTCAAAAGGCTCCCACATCAGGAGAAACGACATTTTGTCAAAGGCTCCCCCCCAAGATGCACCCTCCCTGTCCACCGGTGGGGCTGCCGATCACTAACCAAGCTTTGGAATCAGAGCAGAGCACTGTCAGGTAAGGGAGACTGAGGCCTGGCGCAGCTTTGCCCAGGGCCACTGAGCAGGAAGGTGGCTGAGGGGGATGGACCAGAACTCAGATGTCCTTGCCCCAAAGCCACGGCCCCTCTACCCTGGCCTGTCTCCCGCTTCACCGGACTTCCCTTCTCTTGGTGAGAGAATCTCTAGGGAGCATCTCTCTCTGATCTGTCCCCAGGGCCATGACTGGGCATTCCTGATACTGTGCCCCTCACACAGGGCATCTGTGAAAAGCATTTTTACACTCTTCCCAGCAACTGAAACCCCCTACTTTGGGGAAACCAAGACCAGTGTTATTATGGATGGCCCATTTTACAGCAGAGAGACCGAGGCCTGGGGAAGTTAGAGAAGTGGCCAGTGTCACTTAACAACAGCAAGGGGACCCCAGACCCTCGGCTGCCCTGGACCTGATGCCTACCCCCTACTCTCAGCTGTAGACTAGGCTGGGCTGTCCTCACCAAGCCCCCAACCCCCATGCCCATGACCCTTGTCCGGAGCCAAGCCAGCGGCAGGCTGAGGCCCCCTTACTTCTCCTCATAGGCCATGACCAAGCGGGGGTCCAGGATGTGCTCTTCTGGCTCCCATGTGCTGTACCTGGGGAGAGAGGCAAGAGGTCAGAAGCTGCCCTGCTCCCCCCTGGCATTCACAGAAGCTGCAGCTGGTGGAGGGCACTGAAGGAGGGCAGGCTTTTGCCCCTTCCCTGGTCCAGCATAATTGTCACCTGCTCCCGGGAGCTGTTCCTCGCTGCCCAGGCTGGGACATGGTGCTCCCAGAACACTAGAGCTGCCCTCATTCTGAGCACTGATCACATCTCCCTCCAAATAACTGGGTTCGATTCCCAGTTAGACCTCAGAAGCACTGGTCACTTGTCCCAGGCCTCCCTTCCTATGAGAGGCATGAGCACTGGTCAGCAGCTGAGGCTCTCGATCCAGACCACTTGGGTTCAAAGCCCAGTTCTGCCCTGGCTAGCTATACAACCTTGCAGGATTTACTCACCATTTCTGTGCCTCGGTTTCCCCAACTATAAAGAACTCCTGTGCTGCTTAATGCATCTACCAGAGTGCTCTGTGCTTAGTACTTTTGCTGTCCCTAGCTATCCTTCAGCCCTGGCCCCAGTGCGGCCCCCTCTGGCTGGGCCGAGCTGCTCCTTCCCTGCTCGGCGCACATCTGCACCTTCCCCAGCGGGGCCTGGCACACAGCAGGAATGTGGTAGAGGTCTAGTGACTGAATGGTGCAGAGATGCCACAGGAGGTCCCCGTGGGATCCCCTTACCCCCACCCCACTCCCACCGGAAAGCATCTCCTGTAGGGACAGATCTGGGAGTGAGGGCTCAGCAGCTCCACATCCCAAGCCTCCTTTGTTGCCCCTGCACTATGATTTACTTAATATCTGCCTTTAAAACAGGTCACATTTTAAAAGTTTATTTATTTATTCTCTTTGAGAGAGAGAGTGTGTGAGTAGGGGAGGAGCAGAGAAAGAGAGGAGTAAGAAAATCCCAAGCAAGCTCTGTGCTGTCAGCTCAGAGCCCAAAGCAGGGCTCAAACTTGCGAAGTGTGAGATCGTGACCTGAGCTGAAATCAAGAGTCAGATGATCTAATCGACTGAGCCACTCAGGCGCCCCTAAAGCAGGTCACTTTTTCCGTTTAACAATTTCATTTTAAAGTCAAACTTTAGGGGCGCCTGGCTGGCTCAGTCAGAGGAGCATGGAACTCTTGGTCTTGGGGTCCTGAGTTTGAGCCCCACACTGGGTGAAGAGATTTATTTAAAAACAGAGACTTAAAAACAAACAAACAAACTTCACATGACTTCTGTGAATGGTAAAACCACTATCACTTACCATAAACAGAGCCTAGTGCATAAAAAACAAAAGTTTTAAAACACATATCTAAATGTGTGTATGTGTAACATACTCGAATATACAATACCCATACAAACATACACGCTCACGTATGTACATACACGCACACAAACAACATGCGAGCCACGGACTGAGATTGTGACCCAGGCCGCACCCAGCTAGGAGGGAGGTGAGAGGCACTAGGGAGGTGTGTGGAGGCACAAAGAGGCCGGGTGGAACCCTGACCAGCCGGGCTAAAACCTTCGTCGTCAACTGTCTGGGACACCAACACCTACCAGTAGTCCAATCCAGAGTCCAACAAGCTACCCAAGGACAGAATCCTTTCCTCCTCCTTCCACTGACACTTATGCGCACCTACTGTGCGTTGGGCTCCATGTCAGGCTCTGTGGACTCAGCAACAAAGGTCCATGCCCTGAGGACCCAGGTGCCATGTACCCAGTGTGCTTGCCTCCTGAGGGCCAGTCCCGCCATGACCTTCGCCTCATCCTTTAGGAGCCAGACCCTTGTAACTTCCCCTGACATTCTCTCTAAGCTGTCCCAACTCCCAGCCTCCTCCTTGCTGCTCGCCACAGCCTGTGCATTTGGCACTGCCAAAATTATTGATGAAGCCAGCTGATATCTTGGTTAGCAGGCTGTAAGCCCTCCCCAGGGTGCCCAGCCCAGCCCCAGCCCCTAGGTGCTCTGGGAATACCATAGAAACGACTACAGAGTTTTACTCATCTTGAAGAAATGCTATAAGTGAAACTGGTGTATGTGTGTGTGTGTGTGTGTGTGTGTGTGTGTGTGTGTGTGTGTGTGTTTTAATAGTTTGCATAATGCCCAAAGTGTAAGCAACTAGAGACTGGCAAAGACTCCGAAACTCCCTCTCCCAAAACAAAGGTTGAATTTCCTCAACTGTAACTAGAAACAAGAAAAGAGGAATTTTGTGCTCCTCCTGTGTCCTGTCCTCTGCCTCACCCTCTCTCCTCTGTTAAAATGTCTCTAGAGTGTTCTAGTCTTCTCTGTCCTGCCTACTTCCCAACTGCCCAGCCCATTTTGTTGTGGATGTAGGTGCTATCTGGTTCCTGACAAGTCCCTAATCGTCTCTGGACCTCAGTTTCCTCATCTTAAGAATCACCACCACCACCATCATGGAAACAGCACGACTGCCAGGGACTCATCAATCCCTCGTGAAACTCCTATGGAGGTTACCCCGCTTAAAGAGGAAGAAAGAAGGCACTGAGGATAAGCATCTTGCCAAGGTCACTAGACAGTAAGTGACCGGTCTGTGGTTGGAACTGTTGAATCCTGGCCACCCTCTACCTTTGGGTCTCTCACATGTCACTGTATCTGGCTCCTGGCCGGACTGTGATGTCTTTGGGAGAGGGGCAGGGCCTGATTGACCACATCCTGTGTCAGACGGGGGCCTTGCACAGAAAGGGTCAGTGGATTCCGGGGGGATTGTTACTGGGTTGCGGCAGCTGGGGGGATCTGAAACAATGGGACAAACTCAGACTCGGCAGTAGGAGGCCAGGTCCTGCTCCAGGCTGCGGGAAGTGAAAGCGGGGGGACCCTAGGGTCTCACTCTCAGACACCCCTGCCCCATAAAGTGGAGGCCATTATCCCCGCTTCGCAATGTGGAGAGACCACGTCGAGGGCAAACCCACTTTACGAAGAACTGGGCGCTGGCATAAGAGCACCCAGCCCCACCCTGGGGCCCACAGCCGAGATACCACGCAGCTGAGACTGCGAGTCGCGGGGTGGGGCGTGCAAGTGGGCGGGCGCGGGTTGGGCGGGAACGGAGCGCTCCGTCGGGGGCGGAGAGCCCCACTTGGCTCCGCCCCGCTCCCCACAGCAGGGCCGCCGTGCGCGCGCACGTACGGAGGGGCGCGCCCGGATTACCAGGCCAGCCAATGGGGGGCGGGGGCGGGGACGGCGCGCGCCGGCTCCGAGGTAAACACGGCCACGTGACCGACCGCCCCGCCCCCTCCGAGCCGGCGTAAACAGGCTTGCGGCCGCCCCGCCAGGGCTCTGCTGCGCAGGCTCCCGCCGTGCAGGGGGCGGGCCCCCCAGAGCCAGGCTCGTCTAGTCACCACCCCCCAATTTAAAGCTCCCCAAAATACGAAGCGGCGCGGCGGTCTTGGGTGCCTGCGTCAGTTGGCCGCTGGGGCCTCCAGTTACTCCTCCGTTTAGTGGGACTACCCAACGTCCCTGTATTTGGGGCTTCATGTGACAATTAGTGCTAAGGCACGTGAAGCACTTGGTTCAGTGTGACACATTACAAAAGCAAATACGCGTTAATAAATCAGTCCCAAGAAAGTGCAAAAACCTCCCAGGCCCGAAACCAGGTCTCTGCTGCTGCTGCTTCCCAGACCTTGCCCTGGAAGGAGATGACGCCCCTCCTCTGGCCCAGGCCCTGTGACTGAAACTTTTCTAGTCTCGGGCAGCCTTGACAGGGTCCTGAGAGGCCAGGGCTTCACTTTACAGGTGGAGAAATGGAGGTGCAGAGGTTGAGGGCTTTGCCCTGGGTCACACAGCTTGTAAATGTACAGAACAAGGGTTCAAAGGCACCCTGGTCTGGCTCCAAAGCCTAAGCACTTCTGACTGAATGGTCAAAAGACCAACAGGCAAAAAGATCCTCAGTCACCTTTTGCAGAGCAGACTGTGTATCACAGGAGCTAGGTCCCCAAGCTCTGGGGTCAGGCAAACCATAGTTCCAATGATTCCAGCTGTAGATGACCCTGGCCATGGCCTCCTCTGCTGTGGACCTGTTTCCCCATCTGTAAAATGGGTTGCCATGAGGCAATTAAAAATGGGCCAAAGCCTGACTCATGCAAGGTGTTACTGATCAGCAGCCTGCTTAGTGCTGTACCTACTGACCATTTCATTACCAAAGCTCCACGGAGGCAGTCCTCCCTAAAAGGTGGGGTAGTATTCACAAGTGGTGAAAGAAGGGAGGGAGGAATGCATTCCCAGGAGGGGAACAGCAGTCCTGGGCAGGCTAAAATAAATGGGGGTACCTGCCAGTCTTTGTGCGGCAGAGAGCCAGTACCTGGTGATTTAACACCCCTCGGCCCTCCCTGGGCAATATGCAGTACCTTCCAGAACAAACAAGATAGCTCCTCTGCCCCACCTGCTGGGGATGAAGGGCAGTCATGTGTCTGCAGTCGGGGAGAGAAAATGGGCAAAGCATGTAATGGCCTTAAGGGGGCCTGGAACAGAGCGAATGTTTGTTTCAATTATGGTTTCTGTCATTAACATAAGCCTCCTTGGCCAGGGTGCTGCAGAGCAGGAGAATCAGACTCTCCTCGCCACCAAGGCTGGCACTGCCGCAGCCAAGGCTTCTAGGCCTGCCCAACTCCCCACTCCCCACCCTCTTTCTCAGACTCTTCTCCAAGCAAGGCCCCCTGAGAAAGGGAGACTGAAGCCCCCGTGGAGTAGAAAGGAGTTTGGGTTCTCCTGCTCTCCCCCTGACCGAACCTATGTTCCCCCAAGTGAAGTGGGGTGATGCAGTGGTGACATTGAAGTAGGTACCACACTGCATGGGGTCAGAAGTTATATTCATGTAATGATTACCCCCCACTTTAGGCCTCAGTTTCCCCATCTGAGGAGTGACCTAAATCATTTCTAAGGCTATGCTGAGCTCTTAGGAGGAATGGGGTTTCCCAGATCCCTTTCCTGGCTGCAGGGAGACCTAGACGCTGAGCTAACTTTGCATTGACGGCAAACATTTCCTAAGTGCCTGGTCATCTGAGAAAGCTCCAGGCGCTTTAGCTCCATCTTCTAATCCTCATGACAATGCTGTGACCGAGGCTTCGTGATTCCAATCTGGAGAGGAGGGAGCAGAGGCCCCAGCATGCTGGGGACCTGGATGGCTGTGAGCCAGGCCAGGAACCCAGAACCAATGTGCAGGGGACCGAGGGGTGCCTCAGGTCATCTGGTCACACAGGGTTCCCAGAACCCCTTTGGGGAGCCACAAAAGACGGGCATCAGGGCCCACTTGGTGTTCTCAGTGTGTTAGAAAAAAGTGACATCTGGGCGAGGGGCTCAGACCAGCAGAAGCACGAGGTGCTGCCTTTGGAGTGCTAGGTCCTTCTCTGCTGGCCAAAGCTCTGGAAGGCAGACATATCCACTTGGGATTTAAAGAGTGGAAGAAGGAACTTTTCATTGATAAGAACCTCTGTTTAGAGAAGGAAATCCTTCAAAAGACGGGAGTCTACAGAGGAGGAAAAACAGCCAACAGGCTGATGACTACACCCCAAGGCAATGCCTTCCTGCCCAGAAGCTGGGGGAGGGGGGTGCAGGGAGCATACACCCAGGCCATCAGGGCTTCTGTTGCCCACCTTACACATCTTCCTTCCTAGTCCCCCCTCAACTCGTACTGCTTCTTCACCCAGATGAGTCCTACGAGGAAGAGGGGAGCCCCCTCCAGTTCTGGGGTGTGGGGGAGGGGGCAGCAGGAGTGAACGGGTGCATTAGCGGACTGGCCAGCCACCGACCCTAGTCCTCCAGATGCCTGCAGGGCGCCCTGAACACGCGAGCCCGGGCCTCTCACCCACAAAGTGAGGGAGCCTGGGAGAGGGGAGCAGGGCCTGGCTTATTGAGCCTATTTTGCAGAAAGGGAAGCTCAGGTAACACAGGCTGTATTCCCTTCGGTTCTGTTTCCCCACCCCCAGCCTCCCAAGATGCTCCCAGAATCCAATACCAGGTCAACCCTCAGCACAAACACAGCAGAAAGCCCCTGGCACAGAGAGTAGAAGCTTCGGGCAAAGGGGGTTTCTAGGAGTCAGTCCGTAGGAAGGAGGGCAAGGAGGCAGGGCACCCACCAGCCAATGAAGAGGCCCCACGACTTGCTCATTCCCTCCCACTCCCACCCCCCTGTTCGGAGGTGATTGGTTAGTAGGAAGGTTCCTGATTGGACCCTAGCAGGAGAGGTGGAGCCACTGGGAGAGGTCCTGGTTGCAGCAACCTGTCCTCCCAGCTCTGCGATGGAAGAGAAGAGGCACAGAGGAGACATCTGAAAGTGGCGAGGCCCAGTTCAAGTACCACCTCTGCCTCCACTTGCTGTGTGACCTAAGGCAAGGTGCTTACCTTCTCTGAGCATGTTTTCGCATCTTTAGAGATCAGCGCCATACCTGTTTCACAAGGCGTACTGGAAACCTGCTTGGGAGACTGGAGAATGCTGTCCAAAGGCAAAGTGGGCTCCGGCTCGGTCCCAGTCCTATGGCACTGAGGACTCATGCCTCACTGGCTAGACTTATCCAGCCCCACAAACCCCCACGCAGCCTGTGTTTGTTCCGCCTCCAGCTGGGCAGGCGCCATTTCTGAGGCCAAGAAGAGGCCAGGCCTTTACCTCCCAGGTGCCAGGAAAGGCCAGAAAGAGGGGAGGGGAGGCTCCAATCAGAACAAGGGGCTCAACCCAGAGGGGAGCAAGAGAGAAGACAAGCTGGGGTCCACCTTAGCCTTCATGGCCTCCTAGCCCCTCAGCCGGCAGAGGGGAAACTGAGGCCCAGAGAAGAGGATGATTTAATCAAGGTCCAATTGCCAATTACTAAAGAGCTGAAGCTAAAAGCTAGGCAGGAGGGAGGCACGAGGCATAGAGAAGGGTGAACAGGGAGGCGCACGCGTGCACACACACACACACACACACACACACACACACACACACACGAGCCTTACTTTGGAGGCCATCCTTTCCATTTCACCAGATACTCGACTTTACCCTGGGAAGAAAGAGAAGCAGAAACAGTGAGATACACGGTGGCCCCGACAACCACTCACAGAGCAGTAAGGCCCAACACCTACTGTGGACGGATGTCCCCCCAACACATACACAGCCCAGGGACACCCCCCTCCCCCCAGATCCCCCACTGGCCCAAAGACACCCACACTTTGGCTGCTGCATGATCACCCCAGACCGTCCTGCCTATGAAAGCACAGGAGCGCATCTAGCCCATTTTAGAAGCTCAGAGCTCATGTCACACGGGGGGAAGCTAAGACCAAACAGGAACACGTGTCGCCAAAGATCCAGGGTCCAGAGTCCCACTGCTGAGATTGTAACTCTTTGTCCAGATCCTAGAAAAATTCCTCACTGGTGCATTTCCCACAGTGCTGGCCCCACAGTCCCCTCTTGGGGAGAGGCTGCCTCTGGCCCAGAGGCGACACCCCGGTGACTTTAGGACTCTCAACTCAAAGGACCCCTGGCGGAACCCCGAGAAGGCTACCAAAGTCTCCACCTTCAAAGGTGGTGGTACCACCTCTAGTAGGTAGAAAACAGAGCCTGGCCACCACCCCACCCCCCTTCCTGACAGGGGCCTGGCTTTCCAGTCCAAAGCCATCCACATTGAAACATCAAGACCAAGACAGATCACCTCCTCAAGGAGGCCTGCCCTGGTCAACCTTTCTAAGTCCATCTCTCCCACCCTCCAGCTCTCTGCATAGCACAGGGCCCCACTGGAGGACATCTGTATTTATTTACTAGTTGGTGGCATGTCTCCTCTGCCAGAATGTCAGCTCCGTGTGAAAGGGGTGAATTCTTCTCTGGGGCTGAGAAGGGTGCCTGATCCTTAACAGGCCCTCAATAAATGTCTTGAATGACAGCTGATGGGGGAACGATGTTCCCCCCTCTGGCACTACCACGTACAAGGAGGGCAACCACTGTATCTGCGTAAGCTACAGTGCGTGGAAAACACTGGGCTTTGTGGGATAAATTAAAATCGAGGAACCCTTGGAGGAAGGGAGAAGGAGGCGGGAGGGCAGCCCCAAGAGCCCAACCCCCATCAGAGCTGGGGGAAGAAAAAGGCCACCGCCCACCTCAAACTTCACCCTTGGCCCAAGGTGCCAGGGCTGAGTTTTCTCTCTGCGAAGATGAGCTAGCAATGAGCCAACCTGAGCTCCTGCTCTACCTCCATCTCTAACTCGCTGGGTGACCTTGACCAGGTCATTTCCTCTGCCGGGGTCTGAGTCTCTGCCTCCGTCTAATGGGAGAAGGCGACCTCCAAGACCCCTCCCAGCCCTGCCACTGGAGCCTCCCAAAGGGCTTGCCGAGAGGAGATTCGGGAAAAGGACGGTGGTGACTGCCAGAGGGCCCTTTCCAAGGGCTTCCATCCCTAACCTCCGGTCAGAGGCGACCACTCTGCAAACAGGTGCACAGGAAGTACGGACCGCCAAAGTCGAGCCCTGAGGCGCGGGTACCCGAACCCAGTGGAACAGACGCCTCCTGAAATTGCGGGGCGTCCGCTTCGGAGGCGAAGGGAAGGGGGAGGAGCTTAGAGGATGCCCCAGCGCCGTGGGCGGCCTCACGGAGCCTGGCCGGGCGGGGCTCAGAGTTGGGGTGGGGAAGGCAGAGAGGTGTGCGCTGGAAGACCGGCAGAAAGACGGAGGTGGGGGGAAGAAGGGATCCGAAAAGGTCGAAGTCCAGAGTTAGTCTTCAGAGGCGGGAGGCTGAAGCTCCGCCTCCAACTTCAAAGGTTTCGGTACCGAGTCCAGAGTCTTGAGTTCGAGACCCAGCTCCGACGCTAACACACCAGGCAAGGCTTTTCCTCAACTTGGGCCTCAATCTCCCCTTATTTAGAATGAGGGGAGGTTGAGGAACGATGGCGTTCAGGATCCCTACAGTCTGATCCTAATCTCCAGCTCTGGCGGGCTCAGCTGCCCCCAGGATGCTGGGGCGACAACTTTTATTCTACTCATCCTACAAGGTGGCAGGGGAAACTGAGGCACGGACTGGGGAGACGAGCCCAGCAGCGCGGAGCTGCCTGGGCTCCCCCGCCCCACTTTCCCCCTCGCCGCCAGCGTGGAGGGGACGGTGTTGGGGACAACGGGGGACCCCACAGGGGTCCTGGGAGCCGCCCCCAGGCAGCCTCACCTTCCGCACGCGCTTCTTCCGGATGCTCTCCACCGCGAACACCTGCTCGCCGATGGCTGACAGCTCCATGCGGGGCGGCGGGCGAGCGGGCCCGGGGCCGGGCCGGG
>NC_043709.1:8720231-8785468 GCF_006229205.1 Suricata suricatta | reverse complement strand
CCCTCCCGGGCCTCCCTCGTCCCGCCGGCCCCACCCCCTTCTTGCCCCGCCTCCGGCGAAGCCCCGCCCCACCCGCCGCAGCTCCGGGGGCCGCGAGTGGCAATTCTGCTGAGACTGCCCGCAGGACTTATTTGGCGCCGGTGTTGCTTGGTGCTGGGGCGCTACGAGATCTTAATACCGAGATGCGTTTCTTAAAATGCTCCCGGCGATCCTGAGAGGCCGGAAACGGCATGCCCCGGTTGGGCAGATGGGAACCGGGCAGACCGCGGAGGCCATGTGGCCCACCTCCTACGGGGGGCGGGCGGGGCCGGGGCGCGGACCCCAGGGCTGCGGGAGGGTGGGGCCAGCTAAGATTTCCTTCTGAGGACCCAGGCCTCTAGATCCGGGCTCCGGAGCGGCGTGGTTTGGCCAGTCCTGGGCCGGTGCCTGCATGTTGATCAGTCCGTCTGTGGGCGGCTGCGCCGAGGACCCCGGCTAGGCATTAATTCCCGGCAGGTGTGGCCGGGGCGGATGGAACATGCACACCGGAACCGGTTTTGCCGCCACGCACTTGGCGCTGGGCATATAGTATTCGTTCCACTGTTTGTGGAATGAATGGATCTCGAGGTCCCAGCCTCACCCACCCAACCCCCTTCCGTTTTCGCTCCGACGCCACCATTCATTCCTGCCCGGAAGCGCGCCCCGCCGACTCCCACCGCCTACCTGCATCGATCCCAAATCCTGCCTCTCTGCCCTCTCCCCTCCACCCGCCTCGCCCTTTCCTCTGGGCTGCAGCCACAACCTTCTCCCTGAGCTGACGCTCTTTCCGAGCCCGTGTCCACAGTGCCAGAGAGCGCTTTCTAAAATGCATATGTGACTGGGTTACTCTAGTGCTTAAAAACCTCCCATAGTTCTTTATTCCCCTCAGAATAAAGTCCAAAAGAGTCTGTCTGGAGCATAGAAGAAATAAATGATAGATTTACATTTGATTTTTTTTTTTTTTTTAAATCAGCAGCAACAGAAGCCAGCCAGAAAGCGCTGGAATGATGTATCTAATGTCCCGGGAAGAAATAACCATCATCTTAGAATTATATGCCCAGTGAAAATTTATTTCAGGAATTATGTGCCCAGTGAAAACAACATTCCAGGAGGTGGTGAAAGAATAATATTTGCAAATACTAAGCCTTTGCCACTAGCACACCCTCCCTAAAGGAAATTCCAGCGGAAGGACTTCAGACAGGAGGAAGATGATCACAGACAGAGGTCTGATGCAATAGGGAATAAAGAACAATAAAGGACATTGATAATATAAAACAATAACAATGTTTTCTGGATAAAAATAGAATTAAAATGCACAAGAACAATAGCACATAAATTGGGTGAGTGGAGTTAACGGGTTCTAAGATCCTTTTATTATTCAGGAAGACAATGGAGCTATGACATACACTTAGACTTGTTAAGAAGGTGAGTTGTCATTACCAGGGCAAACTAAAAGAATGGAACTGCAGTTTATAATATGTATCCAGATTATTACAGGAGTAAAATAGAATGAGAAAATCAGCCCACTGAATCCGAGTGAGAATGGAGAGAAAAATAAACACAAGACAGGTCGGACAAATAGATGACAGGTATAAATTCAAATGTGCTATAATTGCTATAATTCAATAAATGCAAGTGGACTAGATGTTGTTGTTAAAATACAAAGACGGTCAGACTGGATAAAAGTCCTACTGCACGCAGTTTGGAGAAGGCATCCACAGGACACACTTCCCAAAACAGAAGGGCATTGAAATGATGAAAGTGAATGCTTGGGAAAATACATCACACAGAGGCTAACGGAAAGAAGTCTGGTCTGGTCCCTTTAATACTGTGGGGGGGCGGGGAGGCATGGGCAAAACACCACCCTCACTAGAAATAAAGTTCCTTCATAATGAAAATGATCCAATTCTCCAGAAAGATAAAACAATTTCAAGTCTGTATGCAAATTCTGTAATTTTAACATAAGAAGCATGAAGAAAACGACACAGAAAAATAGATCCAAAATTATAGTGGGAGACCTAAAAACACACCCCTCTGTAATTGGTAGAACAAACAGAAATGCATTCAATGAGGATATGATGAAAACACCTGACTAGTGGACTTCCATACACTGTGGCTATAACTGCAGAATACTTTCCAAGACTTATGGGATATTTACAAACACAGTAAATCTCAAGAAATTGCTTAAGTTTGAAATCATATAGAGTACATCTTCTGACCACAACACAAATAAGCCAGAGATCAAAAATGAAAAGATGTATAATTTCTTCTTTGGTCTATCAGTTAATTTAAAATTAATATGTTTCTTTCTAAATAACTGATGGACCAAAGAAGAAATCACAATAGAAATTATAAAATACTTTTAACTAAATGAAATGGAAATATTACATATTAAAAACTGCATGGGTGCCTGGATAGCTCAGTCGGTAGAGTGTATGACTCTTGATTTCGGAGTTGTGAGTTTGAACCCCATATTGGGTGTGGAGATTACATTTTAAAAATCTCTTTTTTTTTAATTTTTATGTTTATTTGTTTTTGAGAGAGAGACAGACAGAGTGTGAGTGGGTAAGAGGCAGGGAGAGAGGGAGACATAGAATCTGAAGCAGGCTCCAGGCTTCGAGCTGTCAGCACAGAGCCCTACTTGGGATTCCAACTCACCAACCTTGAGATCATGACCTGGGCTGAAGTCGGATGCTTAACAACTGAGCCACCCATGCGCCCTTAAAAATAAAATCTTTAAAAAAATTGCAGGATACAGCTAAAGCATGACTCAAAGGGAAGTTTATGGTTTTTAATGTTTACGATAGAAAAGAGAAAAGGCCAAAAGTACTAAGTGCTCATCTCAAGAAGCTGGGAAAAGGACAGTAAAGTAAAACAAAGAAAACAAAAAGAAGGCCGGAGTAATAGTAAGAACAGAAGGTAATGGAAAGGTCAGCAAAAAACAAATATTCCTTCTAGGAAAACACTGATTGTAACTAACAAGTCTCGTGAAATTGACCAAGAAAAAAGAGAGAAAGCACAATTACCCAATATCAGGAATGGAGAGCTAGAGAATCAGCAGATATTGAGAAAAAGAGAATGTAAAAGATAATTATGAATAACTATTACAGTAACTTAAACATTTTAATGAACTGGGAAAATTTTTACAAAACTGTAACCTATCAAAACTGACTTGAGAGAAAACATGAATAAGCATCCCTGGTCAGTGCCAAAGTATCTAACAGCGGGGCCCTGAGCATTCATAACAGATGCCTGCTTCACACTGAGCAGGGGCCAAGAGACCCCTGGCTATGCCAGGCATTGACTCTTTGATCTCTGTGTCATCAGAAAGTCTGGGGAATCTGGGGCAGCCATGGGGTGGCTATGGAACTTGGTGGGTCAGAAGTGGCGGCTCGGTACCAACTGGTATGAAATTATCTTGGTACTATACCAACCTGATGTCCCATGGCAACAACTGAGCATCAGATCTCCCCATAACCATTAAAAGGATGGTAATGTTCCCACAAAGAAAACTCAGGCCCAGAGGGCTTCACCCATGAGTTATTTAAAGAAGAAATAATTCTAGTCTCACCCCAACTTTTCTGCATGCCACAAAGTACAGCGCCAAAAAAAAAAAAAAATTATACCTTAATGTCACTCAGGAGGGCGCCTGGATGGCTCAGTCGGTTAAGTGTCCAGCTTCAGCTCAGGTCATGATCTCATGGTTCATGGCTTCAAGGCCTGCATCGGGCTCTGTGCTGACAGCTCAGAGCCTGGAGCCTGCTTCGGATTCTGTATCTCTCTCTTTCTCTGACCGTCCCCTGCTCACTCTTTCTCTCTCTGTCTCTCAAAAATAAATAAAAAACATTAAAAAAAACATTTTAAATATCACTCAGGAATATAGTTACTAAAATCTTAAAACATCAGCAAACCAAACCTGGCAGTCTAGAAAAATGGTACTACCTCGTGACTAAACTGGGTCTCATGCAGAAATGCAAGATTGGCTTACCATTTGAAAATCAGTCAGTGTACTCCCCCATGTTCAAAGTTAAAGGAGAAAGACATAGGGTCATCCCCATAGATGCAGGAAAAGTTCAACATTTGTTTATGTCTTAAAACAAGGGAATGTCTTTTTCCTGGTAAACGTATCACCAAAAAGCCTACAGCAAATATCCTAGTTAATGCAGAAATATTGAAAGCATTCCCCTTGAGATTGGTAACCAGGGCAACGAGGGTTGCAACCTCCATTTCCAAGAGACACGACACCAGATATCTTAGACCTGTGCTGCCCAATATGGCAGCCACTGCCTGTGACTAATGAGAACATCAGCTGTGACTAGTCCTAACTGAGCTGTAAGGGTCAAACTCAAGACATAATGGATTTTTAATGACTTAGTACATAAAAAACTTCACACTATAAAATGTTTCATTAGTAGTTATATATTGGGGCATCTGGGTGGCTCAGTCGTTAGGCATCCAACTTCAGCTCAGGTCATGATCCCGCAGTTCATGAGTTCAGGCCCGGCGTCTGGCTCTGGGCTGACAGCTCGGAGCCTGGAGCCTGCTTCGGATTCTGTGTCTCCCTCTCTCTCTGCCTCCTCACTGTTCACACTCTGTCTCTGTATCTCTCTCTCTCAAAAATAAATAAATGTTAAAAAAATAGTTCTATATTGATTACATATTGAAACAATACTTTTTACATATTGTGTTACATGAAATATAAAAATGAATTTCACCTACTTCTTTTGATTTTTTTAATGTGGCCAGTGGAAGATTTCACATTATGCATGTGAGCAGCATAAATGACTCACACTAGGTGTCTCTTGGACAGGGCTGTCCTAGACAGCAAAACAGCAAGATGAAAACAAAGGTGAAAGGGTTAGAAATAAATAAAAGTGTCGTTATTTTCAGATTCTCTGTAGAAAATCCAAAATAATTCTTCAGATTATTTTTTCAGGTTAATAAAAGAATTTAGCAAAATTGTTGGACTTAAAAAACCCAATACACAAAAATCTGTTGTTTTGTTCTTCTCTATACCTGTAATAAATGATTAGAAAATGGAGTATAATAAGCTATCATTTATAGCATAATAAAAATATGTAAAATACCTAGGAATAAATCGAATGAAAATGTGCAAGGTCATTATGGAATCACATTTTATACTGAGAGGGGTGCCTGGGTGACTCAGTTGGTTGAGCATCTGACTCTTGATTTTTGCTCAGGTCATGATCTCACAATTCATGTGATTGAGCCCAGGGTCGGGCTCTGCACTGACAGCCCGGAATCTGCTTGGGATTCTCTCTCTGCACCTCCCTTGCATGTGCACGCTCTCTCTCTCTCCAAATATAAATAAATAAACATTTTTTTTTTAATTCTATACTGAGAAACATTAAAGACTAGATCAAGATGGGGGCTTAACAGAAAACGAACAGGTAGAGGTGCCTGGCTGGCTCAGTCAGTGAGGTGTGCGGCTCCTGATCTTGGGGTCGTGAGATTGAGCCATATGTTGGGCGCAGAGCTTACTTAAAAATAAAATCTTTAATAAACAAACAAATAAGTGGTTACCAGAGTGGAGGTGGGTGGGGGGGGGGTAGAGGAAATAGGTGAAGGGGATGAAGAGCACACCGACCACGATGAATGCTGGGTAATACATATATGGAATTGTTGAATCTCTATATTGTACACCCAAAACAATCGAACACTGTGTGTTAACTAAGCGGAATTAAAATGGTTTAAAATGGAGAGTTAAGCCATGTTCACAGACTGAAAGACTCAGTACTGGAACCATATCGATTCTCTCCAAGTTGATCTATAGAGTCAAGGCAATCCTATAAAATCATCCAGGTTGGGGGAATTGGATAGGCCATATGTAACATTTATTTGGAAGTACAGAGGACTGAGCCTAGCCAGGGGCACCCTTAAAGGAGGAGAAGGGAGAGGAGATGGTGGAGAAGAAATTGTCCCAAGCAGATAGTGAGACATTACCGACACACTCAACAAACATATGTATAGATTTGGAGGGAGAGAGATCGATGGCTGGTCAGTGAGTATGTACTTTGTTATTAATGGTGCTGAATAATTAGTGATTCATGGGGGGGGGGGATGCAATCACTTCTCATATGTCACAAAAATTTATTCCATATGACTTTCAAGCCTAAATGTGAAAAGTAAAACTCTGAAACTTATACAAGATGATATTTTAAAATATCTTTCTTCACGTGAGGTAGAGAATAATCTCTTACATGAGACACAGGGAACATAAGTCACACAGGAAATAACTCTGACTACATTCACCTCATGAACTCTATCAGAGACCAGACAGTAAAAAGAGGAAGAAAACACGGTGTCTGGGCGGCTCAGTCGTTAACCATCTGACTTTGGCTCAGGCCATGATCTCACAGTCCGTGAGCTCGAGCCCTGCTTTGGGGGAGCCCTGCTTCTCTCTGTCTCTGTCTCTCCCTCTCTCCCTGCCCCCCATCGTGGGATTCTCTCTCTGCCCCTCTCTCACTTGCACTCTCTCTCTCTTTCCAAAAAAAAAAAAAAGAAGAAAACATTTAGAATACTCATTAATTGACAAAGGAATTATATATAAGGGATTCCTAATGAACAGATAAGGAGGACAGACTACTGGGGCACCTGGGCGGCTCAGCTGGTTAAGCTCCCTACTCTTGATCTCAGCCCAGGTCTTGATTTCAGGGTCTGAGTTCAAGCCCCGAGCGTGGAGCCTACTTAAAAAAAAAAAAAAAAAAAGAGGAAAGACCACCAATTGAGAACAGAAATACAAGAGAGGAGAAGAATGGCAAAAGACTTGAACCCTAACTTCACACAGAGGAACCACAAGTGACCACTGCGTTGAAAAGTTGCTCAGTCCCGTGAGCAGTGCAAACTCAAACCCCCAACAAGATGCAACTTCACCCCCACCTGATAAGCCAAAATGTGAAAGTCTGGTAACAGCAAGTCCCGACAGGACCGTGGAACAGCGTGGGCCCTCACACACCGCTGGCGAGAATGACCGTGGCTTCACCCCCTTTGGAAATCACTACTGGATGCATTTAACGCAGCACAGAACCTGCCAGCCAGCAGTTTGTCGCCTACGGACGCACCTCAAAGCAATGCTTGCACATATGCTCCTGAATACCTGTTTTGCTTTGTTTTGGTAAACGTTTATTTATTTTTGTGAGGGGGGTGTGGGGAGGGGCAGAGAAAGAGGGAGGCAGAGGATCGGAAGCAGGCTCTGCCTTGACAGCAGAGAGCCCGAGGCGGGGCTCGAACTCCCAAACCCTGGGATCATGACCTGAGCTGAACTGGGATGCTTAGCCAACTGAACCATCCAGGCGCCCCCAAAATCCCGTTTTCAAATGTTTGTACCAACATTATGTGTGAAAACCAGAAACTGGAAGCAGTCTCTAAAGCCAGTAGGCTGGACAGGTAAAGCCGGTTCTAGTCCCAAGCTTGATTATCATTGTGCATTGAGATTCAAGGACCCATAGTGAACATCAGCTTGGATGGATCTTTCAAAATACTGGTTAGCGAAAGAAATAAGAATACAAAGTATAGGGCACCACTTCCATGCAGTTAAAAACCAGGCAAAGCTGACATCATTTTTTGTGCGGATTCATGCGTAGCTGGTAAAACTAATAGGAAACAAGGAAATTATTATTGCAGAGATCAAAATAGTGGTTCCTCCTTGGGGAGGGAGGTGTATACGAATAGGGAGGAACACACGGTTGTGGCGATTTGCCTTTTCTTCATGTGGAAGTTGTTTGTGTTACGAATATTATTATTCTTTGAATTTCCTTATGCTTTAGACACTCTTACATATATTGTGTCACAATCCAAAAAGTAAATTATATTAAAATTTTTTAAATGTTTATTTATTTTTGAGAGAGAGAAAGAGACAGAGCGTGAGCAGGGAAGGGGCAGAGAGAGAGGGAGAGACACAGAAGGCCAAGCAGGCTCCAGGCTCTGAGCTGTCAGGACAGGGCCCAACATGCATATTGAACTCATGAATCGTGAGGTCACGCATGACCTGAGCCGAAGTTGCACGCTTAACCAACTGAGCCTCCCAGGCGCCCTCCAACTTTAAATTAAATTTAAAATAAATGTTTCTGAAACTTTAGTTAGGGGGCCACACGCTGCAGGGCATTTTAGACCATGTTGCGGATTTTCATCTTTATCCTAAAAGTAGCAGAAAGTTCGAGGGGGGGAATTGCAGCTGTAAGAGATATACAAAGAATCATAGAAAAAACTCACTCAAAAGAAAATAAAAATAACTCAGGATCTTTGGGATGAAAGCTCCTCAGAGATATTTTAGGAGACACCCCATGAGCAAAACAAGAACAGGGTGCTTTGAGAAAGGAGCAATCAGAAAATAAGAATGAATTCTTGGATGTTGAAACCGTCACTGACATTTTCAAACTGAATGAAGAGTTAGTGGATCCTAGCGCATTGCACAAAGAGGTAGAACATGAAAGGAAAAAACAAGAGCTATAACGGATCCATCCGGGTCCAACATCTGCTATCAGGAGAGTCAGAAGCGGAAGGTGAGGAGGCCAAAGGGAGCCAAATAGAAAAGAAGTACCCAGCACTGAGCAGAGATACCAGCCCCAAATTGAAAAGCTGATGGACAGGATGAGTTTTCAAACACTAAGAAATGTCTGAACACCAAGGATTTTAAAAATTAAAAGCGTTCTATTTAAAACAAAATCACAAAGAAAGCAATACGAATCAGTCTGGCATCAGCAATAACAGAGGCCAGAAGACAGCAGAGAAAGAAAGTCAAATTCTAAGGGAAAATTCCTTTGAACCAAAGATTATATACCTTCAGGACCAGTTAAAAATGGTCTATACAGGGGCGCCTGGGTGGCTCAGTTGGTTAAGCGTCTGACTCTTGATTTTGGCTCAGGTCATGATTTCATGGTTTGTGAGATTGAGCCCCACGTCGGGCTGGGCGCTGACAGCATGGAGCCTGCTTGAGGTCCTCTCTTTCTCTCTCTCTCTTTCTCAGAATAAAAATAAACTTAAAACAAAAATGTAAAAAAATGGTCTATGTAACAAAAAATAATGACTGACAGCCATGTTTCTTATCTAATAAGACCTACGTAGGAAGCGTTGCTTGCTAGTTCCATGTGTCAGCAGCGTTAGGAACATTCAGCTGATAGACAGGGGTAGAGAAAACACAGAAGGCGTGTCCCTTCCATGGAAATAACACACGTTCCAGGCACATTTCATTGGCAAGAACTAGTCATGGTGCAAAGAACGGATGCCAGAGATTGAGTCATCTACCATGGCCCAAGGTACCCCAGGAGCTCAGGGACTTCGGTGAGCACTGGTAAATACAGGAGGTGGAAAATAACCAAGAGAAAGTGTAGGAAATAAGAAACAAAGGTGGGGGCGCCTGGGGGGCTCAGTCAGTTAAACGTCCAGCTTTGGCTCAGTTCATGATCTCATGGTTCATGGATTCAAGCCTCACGTCGGGCTCTGTGCTGACAGGTGGGAGCCTGGAGCCTGCCTCAGATGCTGTGTCTCCCTCTTTCTCTCTGCCCCTCCCCCCAAAAAATATTTTTTTTACCTTTTAAACGATAAGAAACAAAGGGATTTATCCAGGAGTCCAGTGGAAATGTACCTGTGGCAGCATGCCTAGGAAGCTATTTTCACCTCTCTTGGGAAACAACCTAGAGGCTGAGTCACCAGGTTGTAAACGGCAACAATCTGAGACACAAGCCAGCTGTTTTCTACGCTGGCTGGACTATTTTATATTGTTTGAGAGCTCCAGGGGCTCCGCACCTTTGCCAACACTTGATATTGATACTAAGTTTTTTCCACTTTAACTATTTGTTGAATGTGTGCCTGATAGAGTGGAGACAACCTGGCATTTCTCGACTGACTAATGACATTGAACAGCTTTTCATTTGCTTATTTGCCACTCTTTATCTTCTTTGGTAAAATGTGCTTTCAAACCTTTTGCCCATTTATTTATTTATTTTGGGTAACACATTTTTTTATAGTTTATTGTCAAATTCGTTTCCATACAACACCCAGTGCTCATCCCAACAAGTACCCTCCTCCGTGCCCATCACCCATTTCCCCCTCTCTTTTACATTTATTTATTTTTGAGAGACAGCATGAATGGAGGAGGGACAGAGAGAGAAGGAAACACAGAATCGGAAGCAGGCTCCAGGCTCTGAGCTGTCAACACAGAACCCGCTGTGGGGCTCAGACACACAAACCATGAGTTCATGACCTGAGCCGAAGTCAGACGCTTAACCAACTGGGCCACGAGGTGCCCCCTTTTTGCCCATTTAAAACATCTGGTTGTTTGGGGCTCCAGAGTGGCTCAGTTGGTTAAGCGTCTGACTTTAGCTCAGGTCATGATCTCACGGTTCGTGGATTCGAGACCCACATCGAGCTCTGTGCTGACAGCTCAGAGTCTGGAGCCTGCTTCAGATTCTGTTTCCTTCTCTCTCTGCCACTCCTCCACCTCTCTCTCTCCCTCTCTCTAAAAATAAATAAATATTAAGAAAAAAATTTTAAGTCCGGTTGGTTGTCTTATTTCTGAGTTATAAGAATTTATAAATGTATTCATACATTTCATTTTTATCAGATAAAAGTTTTGCAAATATTTTCTCCCAGATTGTGGCTTGTCTTTTTATTTTTTAAGGTGTCTTTCAAAGAATGAACCTTTTACAATTAGGTGTGCAGCCCATTATGGGTTAATTTTTGTAGATGATATGAGGTGAGGATCAAGTTTCATTTTTTTTCCATATAGTTATCCATCTGGTCAATGTCTCTCTTCCCCCGCCCCCCTAAAACAGGCCTGATCAAATTTTTATTGAGATTATGTTGAACCTGTAGCTCTATTTTGAAATGACTGACACCTCAACAATATTCAATTTTCCAATCCATGAAAATGTTATAACTCTCCCTTTGACAGCATTTACTATTTAGCTCTTGTTTAATTTCTTTTAAGAATGTTGAAAATTTCAGCAATGTTCTGTAGTTTGGGGGGCACTGTTGCTACACATTTTTATGAGTTATCCCTGAATATTTTGTTGCTGTTGGAAGTGACATTTTTTAATGTCAATTTTCAATTGCTCATGACTAGCATACAGAATTTACCTTGATTTTTTAATATTGACCTTGTATCCTACAACATTGCCAAACTCGCTCATTAGTTCTATCTGCTCTCATGTAAATTTCACCCAGTTTTCTACATAGAGGACCTTATCTGAGATTAAAGACAGTTTTCGTTCATTTCCAGTCTGTATGCCTTTCTTTTTCTTGCCTTATTGCACTGGCTCAGACCTTTACTATGATGTTGACTAGAAATATTGAGATCGGACATCTCTGCCTTTTTCCTGATCTTCGGGAGAAAGCACTCAAAGATTTAGCAGTATTGATGATATCAGCTCCAGATTGTTTAAAAGCACCCTTTATCAGATTGACAGAATTTCCTTCTTGTCCTAGTTTGCTTAGAGTTTTCATTAGAACAGAATATTGAATGCTTTTTCTGAATCTGTTGAAATAAACATATGGTTTTTCTTGTCTAGTTAGTTTATATGGCAAATTAACATGTGATTTTAAAAATCAAAGTTAAATATATTGTTTATATAAATATACTGTTTAAAGTTTGCATTTAAATATACAAAATGCAGATTCTGATGCCCTGAAGGGTGTCCCAGACCCTCCTTCTAGCTCGACTCCCACCCACCTCTCAATTCCACCCTCCTCTCCCAGCCACGATGGTCACTACCATGCCACCACTCACCCTCCCAGATCAAGCCACCGACACTTCTCCCCTTGGTCCCTGCCACCTCTTCTGTCCAGGACTTGCACCCAGAGTGACTGCATCATTTCCTACTAACCACTTAGGATACTGTGACACTAATAAGAAATACGTGTTTGGTCTTCTTCCCATTTCGGGCACTGTATTTCTGAAACCCTTGGAATTCCCTACATGTTAAGAGCCATAAAGACGACTCGATACTGCAGACAAACCCCTTTCAACCACATCTCAGTTTATGTTAATACAGTGACTTTTGGAAAGCAACTAAGGATGGGGGCTGGTTGCCAAGGGAACCAACCAGGTGATTACAGGGTTCCAACTTTCAGCCCTGTCCCCATGATTTCCAAGGAGGGGGGAAGGGCGGGAGGTTGAATCAATAGCCAGCAGCCAATGATTTCATCGGTCATGTCTGTGCAATAAAGTCTCCATAAAACCCCAAATGGATAGAGTTCAGAGAGCTTCCGGATTGGCTTCACCTGGAGGTCAGGGGCGGGGGGTGAGCATGCGTGCTCCCCACCATATCCCCCAGACCTTGTTCTGTGCCTCTCTTCCATGGGGCTGTTGCTGTGCCATATCCTTTTATAATAAACTGGTCATCTAGTTAGTAACCTGTTTTCCTTAGTTCTGAGAGCTGCTTTAGCAGATTCATCGAACCTGAGGAAAATGTCGTGGGAACTTCTGATTTATAGCAGATCATTTGGTCAGTGGCACAGGTGACAAGATGGACTTGTGATTGGCATCTGAAGTGGGAGCTGATGAGGGGGGTGACTTATGGGACTGAGGAGCCCTGGCCTGTGGGATCCAACACTATCTCCAGAGAGATAGAATCAGAACTGAGTCCATTGCTTGGTAGTGTTGGGAAACACACGCACTGGACCACACACACGGCTCCCAGTTCCCTACTTGTTGCCTGTGCGGTCCCTCCCACTGCTGTTCCTCCCCACCCCTCCCGTGATTACTGAGGACCTCTACCACTCATGGTCATGTCTATCTTTCAAGATGAAGCTCAGCCGTCTCCTGTGCCATGAAACACTCCAGGCTACTGGTCTACCTGATCCCTGGCAAAATCTCCGGGCTTCCCCTAGTCCAGCCCTGCTGCTGCTGCTGCTGCTGTGTGTGTGTGTGTGTGTGTGTGTGTGTGTATCCCCATCAGACTGGGAGCTCCTCCGGGACAAGGAACACATCTGATTCATCTCAGCATCCTGTGCTCTGTCTAGAGCCGCCTAGGCACTCCATAGGAGTTTAGTGTTTGTTGAGTGAATAAATAACGGTAGTAAGAATCTGGCCTTCAGAAATGCTTGGGGAAGAGGGCAGAAGGGAGGGGAGTAGAAGGGGCTGCACGAGAGGAAGATAGGAAGTGGGAGGGCTGATAAAGGGCCAGGTCCAGTTGAAAAAGTCATTGCAGAGAGGTGACTACAGGATGCCAGGTGACTCTTCAGAGTTCTTAAGAGCTCAGGACAGTGGGACTCACTGTGACCACCAGGTGGCGCCAGGCTCCCAAGCGTCCGACTGCCCAGCTCTTGCTCCCCAGCTTCCCTCAAGGTATGGAGCCCCAGAGAAGGCAGAGCCAGAACCTGCAAGACCCACAGCAACAATGAAAGAGGTGTCACTTGGTATCACTTCAGATCCACAGTGGGTCTTACCACACTGGCTTTTCTGTGCCTGAGATTCCACCTGCCCCGGAGATGGGATGACTGCTCTTCTCTCCAAAACCTCTCAGGGTGGGTGGGGGAGATGGTGTGTCCCAAGGAAAATGGAAGGCAACAAATTCAAGCCTCCACTCAGATGCTTACTGGCTGGGTGGCCTGGGTGCTCTGAGGCTCGCTCTTGCTATGCGCGGCCACATTCTGAGTGCTTTCCGTTCACTCCTCAATCCATCCCTCCGTCACTCTAGGATGGAGAAGCCACTCTTAGCCCGGTTTCACAGGTGCGGGAACTGAGGCACAGAAGTTAAGAAGCTAACTAAAGGTTACACAGCGTGGTTGTGGGACCTGGCCCACTGAGCCCCCGCTGGGGAGGCGTCCCCTGTGGATGTGGTGCCTGGGCTGAAAGGAGAAAAGAGGGTGGGGCCAAGAGGGTCCAGGCTGGCAGCGGAAGCGAAGCAGACTGAGGAAGTGCCAGCAGGGGGGCAGCTCTTGGAGCTGACGCAGGTGGGAGATGAGGAAGGCACTGAAGGCCCAGGAGAGATGTGGCCAGTTCTGGAGTGCTGGCCAAGGCATCAGGTGAAGGTGAAGAGACAGAATGGACAAGCGGGAACGGGGGAGGGCCGGGGTGGGTGGGTCAAGGGCTTTGTCAGTTTTAGGACAGACTCTGAGGATGAGTCCAGACTGCCAGGGGAAAACCAATAGAGAGGTGGAGGTTGGTGGAAAGGCAGCCGATGATTCTGGAAGGGGGGGGCAGGAGAGAGGAACAGCACCAGGGGCCACAGTGTGATGTCTTCGGGTCCTCATTCTACTCTCCTTCTACAGAGGATCACTCTGGAGCCTGGAGAGGGTAGGTGACTCGTAAGAGCCCAGGCCATGACCTCTCCCCCAAGACCGAGGCCTCCCTGTGAGCTCCCAGCTCCCCGTTGTGTGCCAAGCCCCACTCAGTGCAGGGAGGGAGATGCCAAAACAGGACCCGATGGCCAAGCCCCAGGACCAAGATCACTCACTGCCAGGGGACCAAGGCCAAGGGAGGCGGTCCCAACCTCTGGGTCAGAGAGTTTCCCACTTTCTCTCCTTCCTCCTCCACCTGTTCCCATCTCTGTCCTGAGGGCCAGGAGGGGCACAGGTCCAGAAGTAAACTGTCCCTGGGGGATCCCTTGTTAAAAGGCATCTCAGGGGACACGTGGGTGGCTCAGTCGGTTATGCGTCCAGCTTCGGCTCAGGTCATGATCTCAGGGTTCGTGGCTTCGAGCCCCAAGTCGGGCTCTGTGCTGACAGCTAGCTCAGAGCCTGGAGTCTGCTTCGGATTCTGTGTCTCCCTCTCTCTCTGCCCTCCCCTGATCACACTGTCTCTCTCTGTCTCTCAAAAATAAATAAATGCTTTAAAAAAAAGGAGTCATCTCAGGATGGTTCTCTGGGCACTTACCACCTGCCCCGTTCTGCCACTGTGGGCGTATTAGCTCTCTGGGTCCTCCAGCCCCCAGAAGGTAGGCACTGTTCCTCTGATGGGCATGGAAACTGGCGTGGAGATGGAGCATCTTGCCCAAGTCACGCAGCTAGTGATTGTTGTGGCCAGAACATTTCCACACTGCAGAGCGTGTCATGCCCCGTGTCATTAAAACATCTCACCATCAGGTCTTCTCAAGTGGTTGCAGGGACAGGACTGAGCCCAGATGGGCCAGACTCTTCTTTTTTTTTTTTTAATGTTTATTTACTTTTGAGAGACAGAGCATGAGCAGGGGACAGCAATAGAGAGAAAGAGACACAGAATCCAAAGCAGGCTCCAGGCTCCGAGCTGTCAGCACAGAGCCCGATGTGGGGCTCGAACTCACGAACTGCGAGATCATGACCTGAGCTGAAGTCGGCTGCCCCACCGACTGAGCCACCCAGGCGCCCCGAGACAGGCCAGACTCTTAAGCACAAGGCCAGCTTGCTGCCTGTTCTGACAGTCAGAAGCCTGCATTTCACAGATGAGGAAATTGAGGCCCAGAGAGGGAAATAACTAGAGAGAGCCCCCATCCCTGGTGTGGAGCAGAACCTAAACAGGACTCTGGCCTGGTGGCTCCAAGGCCGCTGCCCCTTCCTCGGTCATTTGTGATGTGCTTTTGTCCCTTCCTGTCCTAGAAGACAAGCCCCGTTCCCATCTGGCCTCCCTCGGCCCCTCCGTGCGCCCCAAGCTCCTATTCCCTCACCTGCTTCAGACGCAATCCGCCCACAGGGCTCTGTCCCATTCCTTCGTCTCATTTCAACAGCCCCCGTGAGGATTTCCACCAGGGATTGGAAGAGATCCTGGCCCTGCCTCACCCCCCAGGCAGGTGCATGAGGGGCACCGGAAAGAGGCAAGAGGACCAGCGTGGGCAGGCACGTCCTTTCCGGGGCACACCTGAGCCCTCTGGTGGAGCCCCACCCCCAGCCGCAGTGTTTGGAGCCTGGCATCCAGCTAAAGGGCCAGGGCCTGGGACTAATGTCCATTTCCTCCTGGACCCTCACCACCCCCACTCCTGTCCTCACCAAGCCCAAGTCTCTGCTCCTTTTCTCAAAGGACACCCCCACGGTTCCCTGATCTCTGCTCAGGTGCCCCTCCTTCCCTCCTCCACCTTGGCCTTCCTGACCCCTCCCTCCTTGGCCAGGCCCAGGACAGCCTCCCTGCCCTCCACGGTGGCTCCCCACTGCCATAGCTCCTCCCTGAGGCTGGTTTTGTGGCCGGCAGCTCGGAGGGACCTGGGGCTTCCGCCGCCACCCCTGGGTCTGTGACTGGGAAAGCTTAGGCCACTAACCCAACGTTCTCCTCAGAGACATGGCTAGGGCTTGACCATCTGTGTGTCCCCAAGGCCTGGCACGGGGCCAGCACAGGGTAAATCCCACAGCGTGGCAGGCCTGAGATGGCAGGTGGAATCGGCTGGGCTGGAATCCAGCTTACATGCTGTGCAGCCTAGGGCAAGTCCCTCAACCTCTCTGAGCCTCTGCTTTTCATTTGTAAAACCTGGGAGGAATGCGGCCTCCCACTAGGGCTGGATTAGTAAAACAATGGATGGAAACTATGTATCTCAGTCTAAGGTGGTTGTTATTCACTCAATAAATACTCGTGGAACACCCACGATGGGTCATTGGTACTGAGCTCTAGGGAAAGAAACCTAGTCAGCAGACCCCAGATTCCCCGATCTCCCATCCTGTGCTCTTTCCTGGTGCGTCTGCCCCTGGGTTCCTATTCTGGCCAGAGGCGGCCCCTAACTTGTCCAATTGCGCATATCAGTGCTCTGCTTAGAAGCAAGCAGTGGGCACTGAGGTCTGGAGTGTCTAGAACTGACTCCGGGGTGTGACAGTCAAGAACCTCCGGGATCTGGCTCCAACAGCTCTCTCCCATCAGCTGTCCCCTAATTTTGTGACCCCAAGTTCCACTGCAGTCACATGGGCCCAGTTCCGATGCCCAGAACGCGCTGGGCTTCCTCGTCACCACACCTCCCGGCTGAGTAGAGCAGCTACCCACCCCATGACTGCCAGACAGGCTCCTTCCTTCTCCTCCGTGTGGCCTCCCTGACGGCTGGGGCCCCGCGAGCCTCCACTGGGCTCATCTAAGCGCCCTGTCCCTCCCACCCCAGCTTGGGCCCTGCACTGCTTCCTGGGTCACTGCGGCAGGAACTGCTGGCCCCACGTCACAGGATGGCCTGTACTCTCCTGCCAGTGTCATTCACGCTCCTCCTGTTCCTAAGAACTTGAATGGTGGCCTGTGCCGTTCCGGAGGCTGATTAGCTTTGTCTGAAGTCCTGGTCCCCTTCCAGGTAATGGAGAGAGAGCTGGGCTCACCTCTGCACTCACAGCACCGGCCGATTGGATTGACTTCTTCAGAAAGGATCCCTGGACCAGCCTCCCAGCTGCTCGAGGGAGGGACACCCCCACCCCCCACCCCCGGCCAGGCTCCTGCGCTGTACCCTCCCCTCTCCAAGGTCCCAAGTCTTGCCAGCCTGCATTCACCCATCTCTACTGCCAGAGAGCTTGGTCCCTAATGGGGCGTCTTGTCCCTCTCTGACCTACTGGGTGAGAATTGCAACACTCACTCCTTTAAGCTTCACCCCCCCCTCAGTGAGGTGGTGAGGAGGATGCTGATGGTGATGGTGGCCCACTAGTGAGGAGACTGAAGTTCAAGAGCGGTCTCTCTGCACATCTCCCAGTCAGGGAGCCGTGGGGCGGGGGGAGAAGTGAATTTCCATCTGAGGGCTGGATGGCCTGCGCTCTATCTTCCATGAGCTGGATGCCTCCCTCTCAGGGCCCGGGGAGTAATGATGCCGTGGGGGAGACAGGGGTCCCCCGAAACCTTCAGGGGAGGTTACAGAGATGGGTTCTGGTCAAGGCTATTGAGGGGAACCACTGGGAGGAGCCAGGCTAGCCTTGGGGGGGTCTTAGAAGTTGGGAGACTCAGCAGAGGAGCCACTGGGAAAGACCCTTCTTCCCCAAGAACCTTCTTCTGAGAAGGAAGTATTATTTAACAGACATTGTGTTGGGAGGGGAAACACGGGGTCCTTGGAGCTCAGCCAGCCTCCTGCCTTCAGGCTGTTTGGCTTTGTTTGTTTTTTTGGCCTTTTTTTTTCCTTTTTCTTTGGGCTAATTGTTCTCATTAAATCTTTTTGTCCTGTTTTGTTTTTTATGAGGCTGACAATGCTACGCGGTGCTCAGCTAGGCTTCCTGTGTTTCTGCCCCAGCACAGGCCTCCGTGGGGCCTTGCTTCCTGTTGTGAGCTGTCGCCATGACGACTCAAGGCCCGGTGGGCTCCATGGGGTGGGAGGGGGTGGGGGGGCTAACATGGTTGACATCACCCGGTGAGGAGGCAAGGGTCCCGTCCAGAGGGGGTTGAATGGGGGCCGGGCAGGCAGTGGCGGGAGCCTGGCGCATTGCTGAGGGGTGACTCACAGCCTGGGAAGGGGAAGAATGCCCTCACATTCTTTTGGGAGGTAAACAAGGTCAGGGAGTGCGGCTGGGATCCTGTTTTCCTGACCCCGGCCCCCCCGGGGGACCGGGAACCAGCGCCGGACCTCTGGGGCTCAGGGGCCAGGAGGGAAGGCCAGGAGAAGGTGAGGGCCCAGTGAAAGATTCTAGCTCGGACACCTTGGAGGGGGACCAAGACTGGGATTCAAATTCCAGTTCTGCCAAGTGACAGGTCTGTGACCTTGAGCAGGTGACCTGGTCCCCCGGAGCCTCGGTTTCCCCTATTTTCAATGGGCTCATCCCCCTGTGTAGATGGCTATGTTTCCAACCATTTGGGGGCTGATTTTGGGGGGTGGGTGCTGGGTCTGGGCAGTCCTGCAACACCACCCAATGTTCTGCAGGCCTCTCTGTCCCCACCCACCCCACCCCCACCACCAGGGGAGCTCAGTCCAAGGCTAGGCACCCAGACTCTCGGGCCAGTGTGGGAGGGCTGCACCTGACCCTCTCTGGGTGATGTCCCTCCCCCCACCAAGGTATAGCCCAGCGGAAGGGCCAGGGGCAAGGGGCCTCGGGAGGGAGGACACGGGTGCCTGGCCGGCAGAGGGGGACACATCTGTAGCATCACAGGGCTGGGGTCGGTGCTTCCAACCTCTGTATCTCCCTTCAGCCTTCCCAGAGCCCCACCTCCTCTCCCCGAACCCCACCCTCCGAAGGACAGACTGTCCGGCCCACCACAAGGGGTCCAGAGGAGCCCCTCCTGAGCCAATGGAATGTACCCTGGTCAAACTCCGGAGTGGCCAGTGCCGGGACCCTGCAAGAGCAGCCAGGGAGAGGCTGGGAACTGGCCTGCCAGTCCCCGTATCTCAGAGACACGCTCCACACCGACCCTTTGCCAAGTACAAGACAGACCAGCTGCCAAGGAAGGGGCTGCCTCTCTGCAGCACGCCCATCCCTCCATCCTCTGCAGGTGCCAGGGTCCCCCCCGTGGCCACAGCGGCATTGAGACCACCTGGCCCCATGGCTGAGAACAAGGACATCGGTGTCAGGCTGACCTGGATGGAGTCTGGCTTTGCCACGTGCCAGCTGGAGCCCTCAGGCAAGCTCCTTAGCCCCTGTGAGCCTCAACTTCCTGATTTGGAAAACAGACTCTCCCAGGGTGGCTGTGACATCAGTGAGTCGGTGCACACAAAGCACTTAGCACATAGTAGGTCCTCAGTACCCTGCTGAACCCACACAGACCCATTGCGTTCTCCCCTGCCATGCCAGACCCCTGGGTTTCCCTGAACCTGGACCGAAAGCCCATCCCAGGGCAGGAGTGGTGCCCACCGCATACCCTGTGGTTTTCCCATAAGGGGGCTGGGCTCGGGCTTCCCTGGACAGGGAATATCCTGTTCTAGGAGGTGGGGGTAGGAAAGGAGCGGGAAGGACACAGCCCCTCCGCATTCCTGGAATTCTTGGCGGCAGCCCCATCCAGCTGCCTTGAGCTGCCGCTGCCGGGGGCACTGGCCCAGTGCCAGGCTGTCTCCGCACGGCAGGACCACGTCGCACTTGGGGTGCCCCTTGGACGTGGGGTGGTAGGAGACCCCTCTGGCGCCAGTCCCACTCACCCCATGCTGTTGTAGAAACAAACCCCCACCCTGGAAAGAAAGTTTGGGGGGGTCTCGGGGCAGCCACTCAACAGGAGAGGGTTTTCTGTTTGGGGTTCTGCCTTCTGGGATTCCCCGGTCTCCTCCCTTACCCCCAGGGAAGCTCAGGAGGGTGGCCAGAGGGCAGAGGTTGATGGGTGCAAAGGGGAAGGCAGGGGGATCCTGGGTTCTAATCTCTAGTGGCTGGGACAGTCATCTTCCTTCTCTGAGACTCAGTTTCTCCATCTACAAAATGGGAGGGCTGTTTTCCTCCTTTAAGCAAACTCCTTTAAGCACGGCCACACTGTGGTGTTGTGACCCAGGAATCAGGCCTTTGCAAAGCCTCTTCCCCTGACCAGAGAAATGCAGCCTGTCCCCCACTGAGCCTGGCCCAGTGTTGGGGAGGTAGTTTTCAGTGTTTATCTGGGGCCCCCTCCATCCACAGCAATGGTCTGCAGGCTTCTGGGACTCAGAGAAACAAGCCGGTCCCAGGGCGGTCTCAGTCTGGAGCCTCCTCCCCGGGTGTGTCTTGAGGCTTTTGGGAGGCAAATGACTTGTCCAAGATCCCACAGTTAGCCAGGTGAAGCTGACTCTGGACCCATTTGCTGCTCAGCACGCATTTGCTGCTCCTCCCTAGAGCCGGGTTCATTCTTTTCCATGTTTCCCTGCAAGCAGTCTCTAGTTTCAGACCATGAGAGCCAGAGCGGTCTGGGAGCCCAACAGGGCAGCTCCCTGGGGGACCATGCCAGAGACCTCCCCTCCTCAGAAGACCAAGCCCTGAGCAGGTGACCCCAGACACGGGGGCCTCCTCCTCTCCCAGTGCTGCCCTCTGCAACAGGGGGGCGGGGGGGCCTGAGGAGTCACACAGGGCCCAGCAGGAAAGGCAGGGTGTCTGCAGGGGGGCAGACACCTCTGAGGTCAAGCCTGCTTGCCTGTCTCTGGATTCCCTCCCTCTCTCCTCTCCTGCGGCTCAAGGACCCCCCCCCCACACCCCTCTATCCAGTCCTAGAGACCCTCCAGAGCACTGAGTTCAATGCCCATTGAGCTCACTCCAACTCTGGGGATAAAGGCTGGGGGAAACTCGGTCCAGGCCACATGGGGAGGCAGAAAAAGCTCTTTGCCCAAATCAGGAGTCCCAAGAAGTTCCGACACTGGACCACAGCACCTGCGATTGACCGTTGGAGAGTTGGACAAGGTGGTCCCTCTGGGCCAGTCCCACTGAGGTCATAGTGAGCCCCTCTGTGGTCCTGGGATTCTCAAGTTCAGGTTTTTGGTTCTATGAATATCCACCTCCCTCTGTATTCCCTTGAGTATTAAGCAGAAGAAGCCCTGTTCTATCACCTGCCTCTGTCTGGGACTGGACCCTCAGAGTACAGCCAGGGCCCTGCTCCCAACGACCCCATCTTCCCCGTCCCCTGGTCCCCTGGAAAGCTCAGACACCCCAAAAGCCATTGCCTCCACGTTGCCAGGGCCCCTCTCTTGCTTCCTGCCCGCTTGTCCTGTGTGTGTCTGTCCCGACATCGGTCTGTCTGAGGGACCATAAAAGGAAAAGGCTGGAACACACCCTGCTGGGGCCACGTGACCCGTGTCCTCCTCACCCTCCGCTGGGAAATCACCTCGACTGTGGAGACGGGGAGCCACCGGCGCATGCGCCAGCGTGTCGGCGGGCGTGGGGGCGTGTACGTGCGTGGAGCACGGCCCGGGGCAGTGCGGGGGACGCTCGGTAAAGTGACTCCTGGTATCTGAGTAGAATGAGCGAAATATCAGACACCCCCGGAACATGGCCGAAGAATCGTGCCTCCATGAGAGATGGTCACGATATAAGATTTAGTAAGAGAAAAAACGTGCATCCAAGAGAAAAAGTTGAAGCCAATACACCACATGCTAATACTCATTATCTCTGGATTCCTAAATCATGAGTAATCTTGTCTTTCCTTTATATTTCTGGATATTTTTGACATTTTCTGCCAGGTGCCCTTGATTTATAATCAGGAAAAGGAAAAAGAGGTAATAAAAAAAAATTAAAGATGAACCCGAAAACAAATCAACATGATTGAAGATGAAAGAGACTAAGGCCTCACAAAAAATGTTACACATAAAACTAAGCCAAATGTTCAACTCAAGAGAGCAAACACTGAGTGAGCACCGGCTGTATACTAAGGTTCTGCTGAGCTTGGAGTTACAGATGTAGCCCTCCCCGGCAAGTGCGCCTTCGGCAGGAGGGCGGGACAGTCCCCGGTCACAGATAACACAGACACAGGTATAATACGGTCGCCCCTGACCTTGGAGAGCACCAGAGAAACAGAGAATGTGATGGGTAAATCCAGAGGGCTTCAGGGAGAAGGTGACTGCTCACAGGAGGGATTCAGGGAGGGCATGCAGTAATGGAGGGCAGTATGGTAGGGGGTTAGGGGACCACCTTTTGCCCAGAGAAAGAGTGACAAACAGGGTGCAGCTCACCTGAGGTTTGAGAGACATTCTGAAGCTAAGCGGACATTCACGGGGGAAAGATTGCTGGATGACCAGCAATTCATTCATTCATTCATTCATTCAAGAAAGATTTCTTGAGGATCTACTATGTGCCAGGCACGGTCTGGATCCTGTGGTGCACCTTCCATCTCAACAGAGGCAAACAGGCAACAGAACAACTAATGAGGCAAATATTCCGCACGACACGCCAGAAGGGAAGAAGTGTGAGGAGGAAGGATGGGGCGGTGGGGGGCAGGGAGGGCGGGGCTTCGACAACTGAAGGGCAAGTTCAGGCTGCGTGGGAGCAGAGACAGCAGGCACTGAGGTTGGACAGGCGAAGGTGAGACGGGCAGTGATGCATCGGAAACATCCCATGGGGCCCAGTGGAGTGGACAGCCAGATGTGGGAGTCTGAAGTCCAGGCCCCCGCTGGGGACACACATTTGGGTGTCATTGGCTTGTGGATGGTAATTAACCTAAGAGATCGGATGAGATCACCTTGGGAAGGGATGTAGACAAAGATCCAAAGATTGAGCTCTGGGTTCCCCCAACCTTTACTGTTTGGAGAGATGAGGGGGGACCAGCCCGGCAGGAGGGGGCACTCAAGAGAATAGGACAAATATAGTTCTTGCAGAGAGGTGGGTGCAAGTCTGATGGGAGAGGGGTAAGCTGGGAACAGGGGAGAGAAGCTTAAAAGGGCAAGTCAAGACAACTCTTCCCAGGAGGGTGGCTATACAGGGGAGTGGCACTGGTGCCCTGAGACCCAGGCAAGGGGCTCAGAGGCCCAACAAGTCATCCTCCTGTTCCCCTCCCCAGTGGTGGCCAAGGGGTAGCTGTTTGCTGTGAGGGTGGGGGATGGGGGACAGAGCTTGGACTGGGCTGGGTGTCCACACACAGGTACTCAGGGCTGGTCAAGGTGTGGGGAAACCGAAAGTGAGAAAAGAAGGAAGCTGGGCTGTGGAGACCAGTGCCAAGGCCACGGCCTTGGCCAAGGCTGGTCCCCTGCTTGACCCCGTGTTCCGGAAGTGGGAGAATTCGGAATCCATTAGGAAGATCTACTTCTCTCTGTCTTCTCTGGACTGGCAGCAGCTCTCCCGCATCCGGATCCCCTGAAAATGGCCGCCTGTGCAAGGTTCGTCTCTGCCTCCTTCTCGGTGTGTTCAGCGCCTCTCAGCTGTTGAGCTGATCACTGTCTGCGTTGGTGCTAAAACCGCCGGAGACACTGACAGATGAGAGCCTCAGCAGCTTGGCAGCCCCGCGTCTCCTGACCTCACTTATTCGCCCGCAGCTTCTGAACCAGTGCCATTTTAGGGGGTATGGACACAACGGCCAAGTTCATGGGGCTGCCACGGTACGGGTGGCTGGCTCTGGGGCTGGAATCCGGGCCATGTCTGGGACCCCCATCATTGGCTGTGCCAGGACTACCTCTCTGAAGTAACAGCTCTTCTACACCACAAGGCCACTGGCTCTTGTGACTGTTAGTGGTCTTTCTCCTCTTCACCATGTGACAGAGCCATCTCCCGTCTGCCTGGTGCATTCCTTTTCCTATACTTCCCCAGGCAGCCTGGGGAAAGTGGGTGGCGCAGGGTTTAGCAGAGGGAAGACAAATAAATACGGTGGGAATAAAAAAAGAAGAATTCGACTTCTCAAGGAGAAGAAGCCTATATTTGACTTCACAGGTGTTTAACGTGTTTATATTGCTTGGAGAGTTAGACTTTGAGTATGTGGACTTCCATCTGGACTCTTGCTCCAGGCCCTGCCACGTTGGGGGTGACCTGGGAGAGCGAGCATGAGTGGGGGTGAAGACGGGGTTGTTTTTTGATTTGGCTCAGGTTTTGTTTGGTTTTTAAGACGGCAGACGAAGTAGCATTCTCGCCCAGAGAGTGAGCCCAGAGAGGGGAAGTCAGTGGTGCGGGTTGAATGCAGACTGCAGAGGCATAGGGTTCAGCGCATGCGCGAAGTAGACTCACAGGTACCCCACCGCCAACGAGACCAGCAGGGAAGGCAGCCTGAGCCATGCCGGGCCCAGCAGGAGAGTGGGAGGAGCATGTGGACGTTCTCCCATGATTCCTTCTGTTATTTCAGTGCAAAAGCACAGGCTGCAAATAAGAGAAGAGGGCCCTGGAAGTTTCTGGAGGGAGGGGAAGGTGTGAACGAGCTCTCGTACATGGAGGGGAAACAAGGGGACCAGAGAAATGTAGCTGCGCTGCCCCACAGCATTCTGCAGATGCATTTTCCAAGAGGGCCACAACAATATCTCCCATCCCACAAGCACTTCTAGAACCTTCCATTCCCCCACTAAAGAATGAAGCCTAATTCCCCACCCCTTGATCCTGGGCAAGTTGGTCACTCACTCCTTAGCAAAGGAATACAGTGGAAGTGACGTCGTTATACTCTTAAAGCTACTTCGGGAAACACTTCCATGTTGTAGAACATTCCTCCCGGAGCCCTGAGCTGCCATGCTGTGAAGAAGCCCAAACTAGCCTATGCAGAGAGACCACATGGGAAGACTCTGAGGCCATGGAGCATGGAGAGAGAGAGAGAGAGGTCCCGCCAGTGCCCAGATGCTTCAGTCCCAGCCACCCTGTGACCGCCACTCTGTGAAACGCCGAACAACCCAGCTGAGCCCCTCCCAAATCCATGACCCACAGAATCCGTGAGAGGTAACAAAATTGTAGCTGTCTTAAGCCTTTACTTCATGACCCAGAAAAAGCTCATTGGAACAAACACCAAGGACCAACTTGAGATTTATGGTCATGAACTTAAGGTGACACCCCCTTAGCCTGGTGACACCCAACGCATTTCTGTAGGGACAAGAAGGCTAGACAGTTGCCAGAAACTTCCCTTGCTGCTTCCAGGGAGGAGTAGAGGATGAGGAGGAAATGTGGAGGGCCCTGGGTCTCAGATGTCAGGGCAAGGTGTTTGGACTTGACCGTGAAGGCTCCTGAGAGTAGACTCCACCTTCCTTGCACATGACAGGTCCTCTCTAGTTTTAGCAAAACAGAACACACTGCCATCTTCAGATGGACTAGGGTGGGGGAGGAGAGGAGCCTTCCCAGAGGCCTGGGAATCTAGCAGGCTGCATCCTAAGCCCTTCCCCTCTGCCTGAGAGGGGTGGAGAATGGTAAGCCTCGGTGCCCCCGTCTGAAACCCCACTCGAGGCCTCTACATGGTGCTCTGCCTCTGAGATCAAGGATGCCACAGGGACATGTTATGGCATAAACATGGCCTGCATGGCCCGGAGCTCCATCCTGTAAGCTGGACACGCAGGAAGAGGACTGGAGGTCTGGCCCTCATTATGCTACAGGTTTTGTGCAGGATTTTTAGGTTCTAAGTTACAGAAAACCCAACTTTTTAAAACCGTGGGCTATGCAGGAAGTGAAAAGGACATGGGTATTTGGGGTTTCAGGCGGAGACAGACCTAGCCCTGCAAATGTGGTCACAGGACCTGGTTTCTCTGCCTCCATCTCTGGGCTCCATGGTCTGGCATTTGCTCCTTTCCCAGGCTGGCACTCCCTTGGGGGGTCTCAGGATGGCCCCTAGTCATGTCTGGGTCTGTCTTCTCTCCACATCCCGTAGTGAGAGAGAGAAAGTCTACCTCTGAAGGAGCCTAAGTAGAGGCCATTGCTCTGATTGGACGACTTGGGTCATGTGTCCAACTCTGAACCAATCACAGTAGCCATGAGATAGTCTTTGGTTTAAGGCAATCAGGGCCCACTGAGAGGCGGGACCATGTCTACCCCATCCAGGTATGGGCTGAGAAAAGTGGGCTCCTGTCAGGAGGGTGGGGAGGTAATGGATGCCAGGGAGGAGACGCTCAGTGTCTGCTGCTGGAGGACACACTCAAGAATGAGAGACAAGGACCCAAGGCATGGCCTTCAGTCTGCCTGGCAGAACCTTCTAGAGAGGGCGTGCTCTGTCAGAGAGGAAGTGGTCGAGCACCGGAAAGGGGAGAATCTCCTATCAAGGCTATTTTCAGTGACATCTGCCCATCTGGCCAGCCCGGAGCTCTGGGATGGGGACTGCCACCCTTGGCCAGAACCTAGGGCCTGCCTGGGACACTTGGGCAGCTGGGGACTGAGTAAGCTAGGAAAAGTGCGGGCTGGAGTAAGGGGCAGGGGAGGAAGAGCCATCTGACTCTTCCCTAACACCAAAAAAGGGAACAGGAAAGGTCAACTTTGGCGCCAGGAGGGATCCAAACAAGGAGCCTGACAAGAGCAGATAACCCTGTTCTCTGGGCTCCGCTCAGCTGGGCGCTTCCATACCTTCCTCGCCCAAGAACCCAAGGGAGCAAGACTGGGTGGGGGCTACCCCATTGTTCAGATGAGGACGCAGAGGCCCCGAGAAATGCAATTCACCCAAAGTCACTGCAGAGAGGTGGGGCAAAGCCAGACTATGAACTTGAGCTCTCTCAGGATAGCCCATCTCCCCTGCCTCCTCCTGGTAGCACAGCTCAGAGTCAGACCCTTCCTACAGAGTAATGCGACCGTGAGGTCACTGGTTGGGGGGGGAACATTCAGTCCCCTCCATGGCCCCTACTGTCTGTCAGGCCAAGGAGATGGAAAAAAGGGGGCTGCAGGGCCCAATGGGCCCAAGTTCAAATCCTGCCTCTGGCACTCTGGCTTTGTGAACCTGGGCAAGTCGGGGTCCTCATTTGAGGACAGAAGAAGAAATGAGCACTTCCCTAGAGGTCAGAGGGAGGAGGGACTGGCATCCCATACGTAAGGCAGCTGGCACAGTGCAGCATGTGGTGAGTCCTTCCCATCGTGGAAGGAGTTCGTAACGTTTAGTTACAATATCATAGCAGAAACGCTGTGAACCGCTGAACTCAACGCTCAAGATGGACAGTACAGGACTCTTCCAAGTAGGCATTGAGAAACAGAATGGGGGTGGGACTTTGGCGAGAAACGAACCCCTGGGCACAGACGCGGGGGTCCTTGCTTTCTGGGAGGGAGTCGGCCCAATTCCAGCGCTGTCTCCCCTGCTCAATGGAAGTCCAGACACTGCAGAACGTTTCTGCCCTTTCCCTGAGGACTGAGGACCCAAGCAAGACTTTCATCCCGGAGCCTGGACTCAGCAGGCGCGAGGAGGCTGCAGACAGGGGGTCATTGTCCATCCTGGCTGAGCCAGATCCCGCAGCTGCCCGCCCATCTGGGGTGCAGGGTCTTCACAGACCAGCCCAGCTGTGTGTGTACTGGCAGGGGGGCTGTTTGTCCCCCAGTTGCCACTGGAGACCCAGATTCCACCACTGGGGACTCTGTCCAGTGTCCCGATGGTGACCCCAGAGCATCTCCGTCCAGCAGGCCTGGGTGGGGCTGGAGAGGACAAAGCCCCCTTCTGCTGCTGGCGGCCGGGTGGGCAGAGTGCGTCAGCCCCTCGGCTGGCCAGGGGGACCTGGAAGTCAGCCTCCATGCCCACTCCCAACCCCATCACCACCCACAGCTTGTTTTTGTCATGACATGATTCGACAGATGTTGCTTGTAAAGTGTCTCTCGACCCACAGCCACTGCCCTGGGCAGCTCCTCCATGGCGGGCCTCCCTCCTGGCTCAAAGTCTGTCTTCCCCCTAAGCCCGGCGGGAGCTCTCAGAAGTGCAGTTCAGCCACCTCTGCTTCAGGTGTCAGATCCATTGCATATTTACAAAACAAAACACCTGACAAAGAACTCACTGTCCAAAATATATAAAGAACTCCTACAAATCAATAAGAAAAAGAGAGTCGTGAAGGAAAAGGGGGCGAGGGGCCCTTCACAAAAGAGGTTCTGCAAGCAGCCTATACACACACGAAAGCATCGTTAGGCATCAGGGGAGTGCAAAATAAAACCACAATGAGGTATCACTGCACACCCACCCAAAGTACTAAAAGGAAACTTTGAGAAAATATTGAGGGTTGGTAAGGGTGTGGAACAACTGGGACCCTCAGAACACGGGTGCCCGAGGGAGCGTCTCCTGGACAACCACTCCGGAAAACGGTCTGGCATCGACTACAACGGCTGACCGTGGGCCCCCCTCTATCCGGTGGTTCCATCCCTGCGTCTATGTCCAACCGACATGCATGCATATATCTCCTGAAAGACAGGCACACGATCCTCTGTTTCAGCTTATTCACGGCGGCCAAAGCCCAGAAATAACCCGAATATCCATCAGCAGTAGAGACGGGTAAGAATGGGGGAGGTACGGGCGCATCTCACGCTGAGAGGCAAATGCTGGACACAGAGGACTAGACACTGTGTGATTCCACTTATGTGAACTTCAAAAACAGCCCACAGGGCACTGAAGTCAGGATGGTGGTTATTTTGGGGGGAAAAGGAGACACAATGTCTCGGGAGGCGCGGGGCGGTTCTTGGAGGCTGACAATGTCTTGTCTCTTGATCCAGGCACTGGTTTCACTGGTGTGTTTAATGGATGTGAAAATTTATCCAGCCGGGCACATATTATGCTTCAATAAAAAGTTAAAAAAAGATAAGAAAAGAAAAATCAACCTCCGTCTACATTGCCCAAAGTCTTCCATGCTGGTTCCCAGCAATTTATTGTTAGGCCCATGGACATGGCCCGTAATTCTCTCTGCCTGGGGCTCCCTTATCCAGGTGGCAAACACTCCACTTTGGAGTCACCGCCACCACCAGGAAGCTCTCCCTCCTGGCCCCAGACAGAGGTGGTCTCTCTGTCCTGGCGGAGAAACCACAGCCACCTTCATTGTAGCCCCTACTCCTCTGACAATTACTCCGCAGTATTTACTGAACGATTTTGAAGAAACAGTCACGAGTAACAGGTGACACTTAAAACAAATGAAATAATGGCAGAAATAGACACTGATAAATTGCAATAAATGCCCCGAAAGGGAAGTCCAGACAGTCAGCGGAGAGCCATGCAGGGGAGGAGGGCAGGGGAGGGGCTGGTTTACAAGGGGCTTGAGCCGCAGAGCCCCGGAGGACCAGTGGAGGCGGGGCAGGAGACTCTGGGAGGACTCTCCAGGCTGAGGACACCCTGCTGACTGAGGGTTCTAGACTGAGGCTGTCCTGGGGGGGGTGGGGTAGGGGCGTCTGAGTCACTCATGTCTCAGTCCCCAGAACTTAGCACAAGGCGGGGCCCAGTTAGGTGTCTGGGAAAATTTTAGGGGTGAATGAGCGAATGAATGAAAGTTGAGGGCTGCAAGAGACAGGCAGGGAGATCAGAGGCAGGGATTTGGGGGGCCCCTAAGGCCTTCAAATGCGCACCTCCTGCCAGCAGAGCCAGTGTAGGAAATAAAGTTTAGGGTTCCCGGAAGCACAGACGACCCCGCCCCACCGCAACTGTCAGCAGGGGTGCAGAGGCAGGCATGGGCCAATCATTCCTTCCTTCCTTCATCCTTGCAGTTGGTACATACTGAGTATGAACCAGGCTCTGGAGGAGGGTCTGTTCCCTTCATCTCTCGTTCATTTCAAATTCCCAGTGGCTATTTCAGCTTCTGGGATCCCTGGGGATTCATGGCTGTCCCTGCTTCTGGATGTTTCCCCATCCCATACCTTAGCCCTCCTCCACTGGACCAGGCAGGACTCTCCCCCACTCACCAAGGGGATCCCGGGGAACCTTGGGTTACACTGCCTGGTGATTCACCAGCCCAGACACACCCCAGAGAGCGGTTGTTCCCCTTGGCCAAACAATGTCTGCTCTGCCAGAGAGCGCCCAGTCTTCCCGGCAGGATTTCCCAGACCCAGCTGGTGGGAGTGCCAACAGGTACAACCCTTCCAGAAGCTAGAAGCCATCCCTGGGGCAATTGTGACAGTGTGTGCCCGTGACCCAGTAGTCCCACGCCTTGGTGTAAACCTCGGAGCGCGTTACGCCCAGGTGGCCAGAGGGCATGCCCACGGTGTTCCTGGCGGCCCTGCTCGCAGCGGCCGTGAGGTGGGGGCACCCGGTGTCCCTCACTAGGGAAATGGGTGAGGACCTGGGGTAGATGTCTGTGGTGGACGAAGTAGCCCCCTGTAAAGCGATGGGGGTCAAACCGAAAGACCTGGGTTTGAGCAAAAAAGGAAATAAATAAAATGGACGTCTAGCAAGATGCCATTTGTGTGAACTTGAAATGCATACACACACCCCAAAAGTGTCCTTAGTGTTGAGGGTACACATATTTAAGGGCATATATTGAGTACATGGGGGGGGTTTTGGAGGAAGAATAGGAGTTGTTTAGGGATGAGGGGAGACACACACACACACACACACACACACACACATTTCATATAAAATAAGAGGGGGCTTGGGGTGTCTGGGTGGCTCAGTCAGTTAAGCGTCCGACTTCGGTTCAGGTCACGATCTCACGGTTCGGGAGTTTCAGCCCTGCGTCGGGCTCTGTGGGGACAACTCAAAACCTGGAGCCTGCTTTGGATTCTATGTCTCCCTCTCTCTCTTCTCCTCCCCTGCTCACACTCTGTCTCTCTCAGTCTCTCAAAAATAAATAAACGTTTAAAAAATAATAATAATAAGAGAGGGCCTTGCATAGAGGGAAGTATATAAAGAATCAAAGATTTTTAATTAACTCAACAATCTCCACTTGAAGTAAAAAGTAAAATTTAAATTAAAAACATTTTTAAGTTTATTTTTCTTTTGAGAGAGAGATAGAAAGCAAACAGGGGAGGGACAGAGAGACAGGGGGAGAATCCCAAGCAGACTTGGCGCTGCCAGCACAGAGCCGGATGTGGGGTTCAACCTCACCAACTGTGAGATCATGACCGGAGCCAAAGTCAAGAGCCGGATGCTTGACCGACTGAGCCACCCAAGCGCCCCTAAATTTAAATGTTACTGCTTCTGAGAGTGGTAGATATGTATTCAATTTCCTATTCCTCTGAGTGCAGCGAAACCCTCAGACAGAATATATAAAATGAGCCCGAGGGGGCTCTGGAAGGAGGGGAGAAGAAGGTAGCTTAGTTAGGGATCATAGGACCCAAGAAACAACCCGGTGATGAATTTGCTGGTTGTCAATTTTGTTTTTACCTCCTATGTCCCAGACTTGAGGGTGAAATGCCAAAGGGTCTGAATATCACAAATGCCAACAAAAGCCTACTCTGTCGAACCAAAGAACCAGAAAAGAGGCAGCTAGCAAGACAGAACATTTTTAGGCAATAATTGGTGCACTCCCGCCAAACCCTTGAGACAACTCTGTGGCCTCACCCACGCCAGTGAGACGGCGTGGGAAACCTCGATGTCGCCTTCAGCCGTATATAAAGTGCTCCAGTCTCCCAGCTGGGTGCTCTCAAGGAAGGCCAAGTAGGGGGCCGGGACTTTCCTCTCCACCTGTGCAACGACAAGGAGCCCCACCAGGTCTTGCATCTACAGAGAGAGGCCAAGTGGGGACTCTGGCTTCTAACCCTATTTGGCACTTTTCCACTTAAGCAGCTTCCCAAAACACCAGCTGCAGCAGAAGGCTTAATAAGATATAGTCTCATCACATAACACCCCAAATACCCAGGTCTCCCTAGAAAATCGCTCATCATGCCAAAAGCCAGCTGAATGGGAAAAGGGAATCAACACGATGCCAACACCCAGTAACAGAAGTGTGACGAACACATCTGAGACCAACGAAAACAATGAAAAGTCTCAGCAGAGAAACAGAAGATACCAACATTTAAAATACCATTCATAATTGTTCAAAAAACCAAGAAAATACTTTGGTGTGAATCTGACGAAACCTGTACACAGGACATGCATGCTGATCGCTCACAGAAAGCTGATGAAAGAAATCAGAAAACGACAAAGAGATGGAAAGATGTACTATGTTCATGAAGAAGACCCAGCCTCGTGAAGCTGTCAGTTCTCCCCTAAACTGGCATACAGACTTTGTGTAATTTCTATGAAAACTCCAGCCAAATGTTTTGTAGACAATAGACAACGTTATCCTAAAATGTACATGGAAACGCAAGGGAACTAAGATCAGTGGAATGATTTTGGAAAAAAAAAAAAAAGGTGAGAGGAAGCAGCCTGTATGAGTTATCAAAAACGTTACATCTAAAGGACATAAGACTTCTCACATACCTCTAGTGAGCAAGTCTGTAACATTGGCAGAGCAAGTGACACAAAGATCGATGAAACAAACTAGAGCACTCAGAAATAGACCACACAGAGATTCCTGACCGATTTTTTTACAAGAATGCAAAAGCAATTCAATGGAGGAAAGACAGACTTTTAAGCAAATGGTGCTGGAGCAAAACTAAACATCCAAAACAAGGACGCTTCGACCTAAGTCTCACACCTTCTATGAAAATAATTCAAAAGAGACCATAGACTTGAAGGCAACGTGTAAAACTATAGAACTTTTAGGGAAAAAAACACAGAAGAAAAACTTGAAGATCTAGGGCTAGGCGAACTGTACTCGTACTGAGCTATAAAAGGAAAGATTAATACATCGGGCTTCATCAAAATTTAAAACTTTTCCTTTGTGGAAAGGTCTTTTAAAAAGCTGAAGAGAAACTACAGACTGGGCAGGAGGTGGGGGGAGGGGGACGGGTGAATATTTGCAAACCACTTCTCTGACAAAGGACCGGTGTCTAGAACCTATAAAGAACTCTCAAAATTCAACAGCAAAAAAGAAAAGGGGGGGGGAGGGGACATCTAGTAAGAAAATGGGCCAAACAGATGAAGGGACATTTCATCAAAGAGGATGGCAGACAAGCCTACCGAAATATGTCCATCATCATTTACCAGCAGTGAAATGGAAATTGAAGCCCAATGAGCTATCATATACACTTATCAGAATGACTAAAATGGGGCGCCTGGGTGGCTCAGTCGGTTAAGCGTCTGACTTCGGCTCAGGTCAGGATCTCAAGGATCATGGGTTCGAGCCTCGTGTCGGGCTCCGTGCTGACAGTTCAGAGCCTGGAGCCTGCCTCCGATTCTGTGTCTCCCTCTCTCTCTGCCCCTCCCCTGCTCATGATCTTTCTCTCTGTGTCTCTCAAAAATAAATAAATGTTAAAAAAAATTTTTTTTAAAAGAATGACTAAAATTTTATTTAAAATTTTTTTCTTTTTTTTAAAGGAGATGTCTTGTCTCTTTATTTTTTTTATTTTTTTGTGTTTTTATGTTGTTTTTTTTTTTAAGAAATAAGAACATTTCAAGGCAACCTTGCTATTCACATATATGACAACATCCCTCCAACCCTGTAACATGAGACCACTTTATTTTATTTTATTTATTTATTTTTTAATTTTTTTTAATGTTTTATTTATTTTTGATACAGAGAGAGACAGAGTATGAGAGGGGGAGGGTCAGAGAGAGAGGGAGACACAGAACCGGAAGCAGGCTCCAGGCTCTGAGCTAGCTGTCAGCACAGAGCCTGACGCGGGGCTCGAACCCACGAACGTGAGATCTGACCTGAGCCGAAGCCGGAGACTCAACCGACTGAGCCACCCAGGCGCCCCTGTTTTTATGTTTTTTATCTATTTTTGAGAGACAGACAGAGACAGCATGAACAGGAGAGGGCCAGAAAGAGACCGAAACAGAATCTGAAGCAGGCTCCAGGCTCTGAGCTGTCAGCACAGAGCCTGACGTGGGGCTCGAACCACAAAGTACAGGATCATGACTTGAGCCGAAGTCGGACGCTTAACCTACTACGCTAGCCGGGTGCCCCTAAAAACATTTCTTAAATGTTTATATTTGAGACAAAGTGAGAGACCGAGTGCAGTGGGGGAGGGGCAGAGAGGGAGGGAGACACATGAACCCTGAGATCCTGACCTGAGCCGAAATCAGACGCTTAACCAACCGGGCCACTCAGGCACCCCAGAACAACTAAAATTTTTAAAATGGTGAAAAGACCTAATGTGAGTGAAGATGCTGAGAAATTGGATCACTCACACACTGCTCATGGGAACATGAAACGGTATAGCCACTCTGGAAAACAGTCTGGAGATTTCTTTACAAATTAAACGTGCGGGACGCTTGGGGGGCTCAGTTGGTTAAGCCTCCAGCTCTTGGTTTCGGCTCAGGTTACGATCTCACAGTTCATGGGATCGAGTCCCATGTTGGGCGCTGCGCTGACAGCACAGAGCCTGCGTGAGATTCTCTCTCCTCTCTCCCTCCTTCTCTGCCCCTCCTCCACTCGAGCTCTCTCTCAAAAAAAAATAACTTAAAAAAAAATTTAAACATGCAACTACCATTCAACCCAGCAATTACACTCCTGGGCATTTATCCCAGAGAAATAAGACTTATGTTCACACCAAAACTCATACGGAAATGCTCACAGCAACTTTATTCAAAATAGTTAAAACAGGGGCGCCTGGGTGGCTCAGTTGGTTAAGCGCCCGACTCGGCTCAGGTCATGATCTCACGGTTCGTGGGTTCGAGCCCCGCGTCGGGTTCTGTGCTGACAACTAGCTCAGAGCCTGGAGCCTGTCTTCAGATTCTGTGTCTACCTCTCTCTCTGACTCTCCCTTGCTCACACTGTGTCTCTCTCTCAAAAATAAATAAAAAACATTAAAAAAAAAAAGCCAAAACATGGAAACAACCCAGATGCCCTTCAACCAATGAGTGGTTAAACCGTGTATCTCTATACCAGGAGATGCAACTCAGTAACAAGAAGGAATGAAGCAGTCCAGTGAGCTCACGGCCTGGATGGCTCTCCAGAGATTACGCTGAGTCAGAAGAGCCAATCCCAAACAGTTACATACTATACGATTCCATTTATACAACATTCTTGAAATGACAAAACTGCAGAAATGGAAAACAGATTAGTGCTTTCTGTGGGGGTTAAAGAGCGCGAGGGGACTGAAAAGAAGTGGGCGTGGCCATAAGAAGGGCAACATGAGGATCCCTGTGGCAATGGAAACGTTCAGTGTCTTTACTGTATCCGGGTTAACATCCTGGCTGTGATATCATACTATATTTTTGCAAGATGCTCCCATTGGGTGAAACCAGGTAAAGAGCGTAGGGGAATTCTGCATTATTTCTCGAAACTGCATGTGAATCTAGGGTTATCTCAAAATGAAAAGGTCACGTTTGCGAAAGACATTAGCCAGAATCACCTCCTTCTTCCCCTCTCCGAGCCCCTGACTCGTAAGAGCTGTGGGTGATGTCCAGCCTCCCGGATGGAGCTGCCACCAAGAGTCCAGCTGTGGCCGGGGACCCGGTGTACCAGAGCCACCTCCATCACCTCCAAGAGAAGCTAAAAAGTAGAACTGGAGCTAGACGCTCATGGCAGACAGATGTTGTCTCAAAGGGTGAACAGAAGGGAAATGTGGATACCAGAAAGCATAAACTGGTCAGCTAGCCATTAACCTCGGCAGACCTCCAGGGTGACAAGGACACAGACAGTGTGTGAGGACTAAGGAGTATCTGCGTCACAGGACCTAACGCGGGTCCTCTGAGGAACATCATGGTGGCTGGCCAGATGTTTGGGTTTGTACAGGCCAGTGGTCTGGGGACGCCAAGGAAAAGCCAGGAGCCCGGGACCCCCCATGTGGAAAAAGCACACAGCCTGCCGGATGCGTGGCTGGAATGGGGGTGTGGTCCCCGGTTGAGTAAGTGATCGATCGGTTTGCTTCTGTTATTGATCGTTACTATAAACCGCCTGGGTCTTCTAGATGCTTTGTTGTTTTCAGAGCTCTCTCTGTGCCCCCGCCTCCTCCCCCACTACTTCTAGGATTCTCTTTTCCCAGACCTTTCCTCTGGGTCCTAGAGCTAGAAAGGACCTCCAAGGATTGTCTATCGCGGCCTTGAGACCTCGCAGAGGTAACATGGGGCACCCCTACTCTACAGTCTGGGGTGCTGTCACTTAGAGGCAGGAACTGGTTGGCCGGTCATACGGGAGGCCAGGATCTGGACTCAGGCATCCGGCTCTCTGCCCAGCTTCACTTGGTCAGAGATGGGGGAAAGGAAAGCCTCCACTGCACCTGGGGAAATGATGGCCAGAGTCCCCTGTCCCAGTGCCTCCCTCCATCCCTGCAGCCATGCCCTGGCTCAGTCACCTTCATCCAACAATGTACGGTGACAGCCTGCTGTATGCCAGGCACTGCCGTAGACTCTGAGCGAACAGCGGTGACTGAAACGGACACAGATATCCTTGCTCTCTGCAGCTCACATTCACACCTGCGCAGAGAGAGAAAGATTAAGAGAGAGTAAGGGAGGGACAGAGGGCCCAAAGCTATCTGCACAGAGCCCGGTGCAGGGCTCGAACGCACAAACCCAAGATCATGACCTGAGCCGAAGTCGGAGGCTTAACGGACTGAGCCACTCAAGCATCCCACTCAAACTATTTTAAAGACTAGAAAGCCAAGGCATATCTCCCCACCTCAGCTCAGGCTCCTCCCCCTAACATGGGAACAAACACACACACACACACACACACACACACACACACACACACACACACCAGGCCCAGCTCTGCTTCCCATGAGTCATAGGGTGACTCACAGGCATGTCCCTCCTCCCCTGATCTTCAAGGGGGAGACTGGGAAAGTGGGAGGGGAAAAGAGGTGTATCGGAGCCAAACCTGAGAAAAGTGCCTCTGGACCGCCTGGGCTGAGGAGCTGGCAGCACCAGAGTTGGGGGTCTGGGCATCCTGCCTGGGGCAGCCTGGGAAACAAGGCAAGCCACTGAGTCAGCAAGTCCTTCCTGGCTCACAAGCCCTACAGGACCTTGTTGGGGAAGTCACCGCAGTGCAATGAGAGCGGGGGTGGGGGGCTGGCATCGGGACAGGCCCCGCCCCCAGCCTCCCAGGGAGTCCTGGGGTCAGAGCCATGCTGAGTGTCAGCCAACCATCTTCAAAACCCCCCAGCCCCCCAACCATGGCCTCAGTCACAGTCCTCAGGAAGGGGGCTCTGCCCCAGCCCTGCCCGGGGGAGGTTTGTATACAGGGCAGGGGGTCACTGGATCTCATAAGATGAGTGGATGACCCAGCAGAGCCCTGACCACACTGGTTTCCATGTCCTGTCACCGGCCTCTTCCCCTTCCCTCACCTCCCAGGACCAGGGGCTTCCTATGTGACTGGAGCAGGTGAGCGGTGGGCTGGGGACAGGACCTCTGGAGTTGGGACAGCCCTGCCACCCACCCCCTTGAGACCTGGAGCCCACCTCAGTTTTCCTATTTGGGTGATTTCCTGCCATCACTCACCGTTCTGGAGTTGATAAGCCATGGCCCAGGCAAGAAAAGGGGGGCTGCCCTTAGCAGGGCTGGCTGGAGACACAGGCTCACCAGGAGGGACCTTGGAAAAATGGACATGTCCTCTCCCCACCCCCCAGCCACTGGGACAGATGCCCAAATTCCCACTACCCCACTCAAAACCCCGGCCATGCCCAGGATCCTGCTCTGGGCTGGACCCTGGACCCCATCCTCCCCACCTACCCAGGGATGTTTCGGGAGCAGGTGAGCCGTGCCTGACCGGAGATTCCCAGGGAGGCAGAAGTGGGCAGTGGGGTCTCCTGGGTCTGGGAGCTTCTCCCGAGCATTGCCCAGCTGCTTCCCAGGCCCCTGACAGGTGGCCGTGGAGCAGGCTGGGGGAGGCCTTGGGCGGCCCCCACGCCCCTGCTTTCCGCTTTGATTAGCAGAAACATTCCTACATCTGTCTCGGGAAGACAGCCTGCTCCATCACCCAGTCAATCACCCAGGAAACGCAAACACATTCCGGCTGCGCCCTGACCTTCCTCCCACAAAGTCATGGGCACCCTCGGGGCTCCCCACCCCCACCCCAGAACCAAGGGGACAGGTGTGCAGGAGAAGCCCCCCTCCCCCCCTCCCCACCAGACCTCAGCTTCTGCCACAGCAGGGGAAAGTCTGAATCACAGCCCTCACTACCTCGCCTCCCTCCTTACACACACACACACACACACACACACACACACACACACACTCAGGAAAACATTGAGCCGCCAGCAAAACACGGATACACTCAGCCACGCCCACAGACAGCTGTGCACACACGCATGCAGACACAGGCCACTGGCCACAAACCACAGAGAAGAGGGCAAATGCACACACACAGTCTTGGCCCCTACTAGGCTGAGTGGCTACAGGGCAGAGATCTCAGCTCGCCCATATCCGGCACACAGTAGGTCTACAGTGACTGGCATATGGCACTGGTCACCTTTGGACCTCCCCTGTGTCGCACCTATTTCTTCCATTGTCTTCTCTCCCTACTAGGATATGAGCTCTGCATGGACAGGACTTTTCTCCCATTCACAGATGCACCCCAGCACCCAGCACAGAGCTGGGCACATAGTAGGTGCTCAGTAAACATCTGTGGATGAATGGGCTGCCCCACCCCAGACACAGCCCTGCTCACTGTCCTGTAGTCACCACCCTCATCCCCAGAGTCAGGCTCCAAAATAGCTACTTGCTTCTCCAAGAGAGCAGTTGTGACCTTTCCCAGGACCCAGGGCACCCCAGTCCTTTCTCCCTCTCCTAGCTCAGAGGTGCCACTGTCTGACCCCACAACCCCTCTATCCTTATGTCCTCTGCCAGCTCCTGCCCCCCGTCCTAGGACATGATCCTGCCCACCCCACCTCCAGCCCCTGGCCTTACTCACTTCCCCTGAAACACCTGCCACAGGCTAGCCTCCCTCCAGGTCAGGTTCACTCCTCCCTTCCTTCAAGGCATTCTCCACAATCATCCTGGGCCAGACCAGTCTCTCCCCACCTGTGCAAGGAACCGGACACCCTCAGTGCTTGTCTCAGGGCCCCAGGGTAAATGGGCAATGACAACACAGGGGGCAGATTAGCACCATGACCGGGGGGGGGGGGGGGGGGGGGGGGGGGGGGGGGGGGGGGGGGGGGGGGGGGGGGGGGGGGGGGGGGGGGGACATGAAGGTGGCTGCAGGGGACCTGAGAGGTGACGCCCAGCAGAGATGGCTCCTTCAGTTACCTTTGGCTCTTCCCGTGGACTGAGGCCCCACTGTGCACGGCGGTGAGCATCCCGGCCCCTCCTACCTCTTCTCCCCCCGCCACCTTCACCATGCAGACCTCCGTGCTACCCCAGCTCCTGAACACGCCCTTCTCCAGGCGGTGACATTGAGACCCATAAGGGAGAAATACACCCTCCTTGCTCTGTGCGCACTGAGTTTGGAGTTTGTTGCATAGTGTAAAGCGGGTGCTGGCTCAAGGCTACTGTTTGCTAAGCTCTTGCATGCACTTTTTTATTTGATACACTATTGTCATTACCTCCTTTTTTCAAATGAGGAAACCAAGGCACAGAGAGGCTACAACGTGCCTGAAGGAAACGCAGGGGCAGCTGGGCTCTGGAGCCCTAGCTCTTGACCAGCCTTTGTAACCACACCTCCTTCCTCAGAGCCGGGGTGGGGTAGGTCTCCTGGCTTTCTTCTCTTGGGCCACGGTTAGCTTGTCGCACACCCGGGGAGCCCCGGCCTCCGGAAGAGAGACCCTCAACTCCTCCTTCCTAGATGAAGCCCTCACGGTCCGCAGAGTCAGTTCCCAGGCTGTGTCTCATGGAATCCTCCCAAGAGTCTGGGGAAACAGTTGTCTCTGCCTCTATCAAGTGAGGGGACACTCAGCGAGTCACACATCTTGCCCCGGGGCTCGGCGACAGTGTGCTCTAGAGGAATGGGTCCAGTTGCAGGAATAAGAAACAAAGACCCAAGGCCTGGGTGGCTCAGTCAGCTGAGCGTCGACTTCGGCTCAAGGCATGATCTCGCAGTTTATGAGTTCGAGCCCCGCGTCAGACTCTGTGCTGACACTCAGAGCCTGGAGCCTGCTTCAGAGTCTGTCTCCCTCTCTCTCTGCCTTTCCCCCCTCAAAAATAAATAAAGATTTTTAAAAATTTAAAAAAAGAAACAAAAACCTAACTGATACTGGCTGAGGGAAGAAAGACAGGGGTTTCATTTTCTTCCATCACAAGAAACGAGGAAGGTAGCCCCCTCCCCCCATTGTCAGGTGGCTTGACAAGGTCAGGGCTGGGGTTCCTTTCGCATCCTTATCACCTCATTACTGCAACCAGGTGGCTGATCGGCCAAGCATCTAGGGGAGACTAGGAAGCGCTATGTCCCTGTAAGTCTCTGTCTTTTTATTGAGGACGACCTCCAGTGTCACCCTCCTTCTTTACCCGACAGATCTGCTCTGACAGCCCATTAGGCAGAATAAGGTCACATGGCCGCACTTGGACCAACCACAGGCCCAAGGGAATCAGGTGTTCCTGACCAATCTCACTCCATCTTCCGGTGCTGCGATCACAGCTTTTCTGCTGGCTCCATCAGCAGATCAGGGTCCTGCTTGTCAGGAGAAGGGGTGGCCACCGGTCAGGTGAGGTGACAGGCAAGGGTATGCTTCCCCAGACACCACGCTCAGCAGTTCACAGACAGCGTCTCATTGGGCCCTCGCGCAACTTTATAAAGCCCAGGACTGTTTAATGCCAGTTCTGCAAAGCCAGTGAGCACAGAGCAGGCCTGTGTTCCTAACCATTCTACCAGACGGCCGGGTGGTGAAGGACTCAGACACCGGGAGAGCAGGAAGCTGTCCAATGGGACCCCTACCAGGCCCTGCTCACCACCAGCCCCACCACACACCCAGCTCTCCTGCGTTTTGTGTGTGCCGAGTAGGGGCACCTGTCAGGGGAGGGTGGGTGTGTGTCCCCGCCCCCCACGGTGCACACTGCGGCCGCTGTGCTCCGGGGAGCTTTGGCCAGAGGCGTGGGCTGCACTTCTACGTCTTCTTCCTTCATCCATCGATGTCTGCCCATGCCTCAGCGGGAGCAGACTGGCGCCTTAGGCACAGATCCCGCCCTCAGGGACAGATCTTGCCGCCCAGCGTCTCCTATTTCTGGGGAACCTGGGGTGGAATGTTTGAAGGGTTTCAGAGCAGAGAGAGCTCATCTCTGGCTAGGGGGGCCCCCAGGGCCCCTCATTATTTTGCTCCTCCCTCCTTTATTGTAGTAAAACACAGAGCATGAAACTTACCACCTTGCAGCGTCCAGCTGGCTCAGTCCGTGAAGCATCTGATTCTTGATCTCAGCTCAGGTCTTGATCTCAGGGTCGTGGGTTCAGGCCCCACGTTGGGCTCCATGCTGGGCGTGAGGCTTACTTTAAAAAATGACCATCTTAACCATTTTTAGATGTACAGTTCAGTAGCATTAAGTGCATCGATACTTTTGTATAGCCCCACAACTCTTTTCATCTTGCAAAACTAAAAGTCTGCACCCTTTAAACACACTCCCCTTTTCCCCTCCCCCAGCCCCCGGGAGCCACCATGCTACCTTCTGTCTCTATGAATGTGACTATTCTAGGGACTTCATATAGGCACCACTGTACATGGGGCGCCTGGGTGGCTCAGTTGGTTGAGTGTTGGATTTCAGCTCAGGTCATGATCTCATAGTTTGTGAGTTTGAGCCCCGCATCAGGCTCTGTGCTGACAGCTCAGAACGTGAAGCCTGCTTCAGATTCTGTGTCTCCTTTTCTCTCAGCCCCTCCTGTACTCGTGGCGCGGATGCTCTCTCTCTCTCTCTCAAACATAAATAAAAATACAAAAAAAATTTTTTAAAAAGCAGCACTGTATACTGCATGTCTTTTTGTGTCTGGCTCATTTCACCGAACATGATGTTTCCAAGGTTCACCTGTGTTGTAGCAGGTGCCGACATATCTTTCCTTTTTAAGGTGGAACACTTCTCCAACGTAGGGATGGGCTACATTTTGCTTATCCCTTCATCCATGAGTAGACACTTGCGTTTCCACCTTTTGGCGACTAAATTATGCTGCTGTGAACACAGAGTGCATATAAATCTTTGCCTCTAGGATTTCAATGACTTTGTGTCTATACCCCCCCCCACACAGTGGAACTGCTGGGTCATATGGTAATTATGTTTCATTTTTTGAGGAACTGTTGTACTGCTTTTCTCCAGCGGCTGTACCATTTTACGATCCTACGGAGGGGAGGGGCGGTTTTACAGCGAATATGAGGTTGACTTTGAAGGGGGGGATTGGTGAGGTGGACGCCCCCTGTGCCAGCCCAGAAGAGCTGAAAGAAATGTGCTACAGGATGAGACAGACATTTGGCTTTGGTTTTGGTACATTGTGTTGCCCAGCCTCTCTTGGTCCCCCCCACTTCCTGGGTCCTGGACCCATGGGCTCGCCCTCCTGTATTAAAGCTAGAAATATGGGCCACTCTTGTTCCCAGATTGCCTTGCAGATGGTGCCTTTGAAGCTCACCAATCCAGATCTGAAAACAAAACCTGGGCTGGAAAGCGGATCACCTGCTCGCCGGGTACCTAGGACAGTCGTGTCCAGAGCTGGGGATCGGGCATGGGGTGGGCCGGTCGGATGCACTGCAGTATCCGCTGGTGTTTAGAGGGCTGACCTCATGGGCTGATGTTGGTCCTGTTTGTAAACCACAAGCCCAGGTGTTCAGCTCACTTATGATTTATGAGTCACCCCACATCCTTTGAATAAATACCCTCTTGAATATCTATTCTTCAAACATCCTTTTCTGCTGAAGTTAACCAGAGTCGGTTTCTGTTGTCCGCAACTAAGAACAGCGCCCTGTAGAGAAATTGGTGCCTGCTGTGGTTGGAGGTAATAGATGGTGAAGGAAATTCAGGGAAGCTGGGGGTGGTTATCTGGACGGCTTGGGACTGAAGACAGTAAAAATTCAGCACATCAGAAGGGACCAGCTCTTGAATTCTACGGCATGCAGAGGGAACCAGGAATTCAGTGTCACCACCAAGAACCACCTAGAACGAAGGGCCTGTTGACTGCCAGGCTCTGAGACTGAGGCCCCATTGCCTTAAAAGAGAATGAGGATGTAGGTGCCCGGCGGGCTCAGCGGGCTAAGCCTCTGACTCTTGGTTTCGGCTCAGGCCATGATCTCACGGTCATGGGATCCGGCCCCGCGTCTGGCTCTGCACTAATCATGGAACTTCCTTGGGATCCACTCTCAGCCCTTACCCCGACTCTCAAAATTAGAGAGAGAGAGAGAGAGAAGAGGATGAGGCTAGCTGACTCTCACAGGGCTGGACAGTTGAAGAAACAGAAGACAGTCTCCTAAATTCTAGAATCTTGGCTCAAGACCTGGATCAGAAACCGAGGACCTCTGTGCTAAGAGTACCACCCACCCAATTCTTGCAGCCGCCAGACTGAGACAGTGAGAACCGGAAGCTACCATCTGAGCCCGCAGAACAGTGAGCTGAGTCGTGAGTGGCTGCCATGGCCTCACCAGCTCCGCTCTATGAAAGTCAGACCTCTGACCGGGAAAGCGTGAACTTGGCATTTGCATGGAGCTACGTGGGAGGGGCTGCGGGGATGCTGAACTCCTGACTCCCACCGAGCCCCCTTGCAGCTGAAGCAGCCCGTCCCCACTGTCTGATAATGCTGATCCTGCCTTAACAGGGCCCCTCTGGTGACCCTCCCCCACACTCCCCAACCCACCCCCCATGTTTTCAAGCCACAGTAGGATCTATAGATGTCCAGTGGCTTGGGGCAGGACTGGATATCAACCCCAGCCCAAAATCTGGGCAAAACTTCGCTATTTCATATGATCAAAAATCTGGAGGCAATGCATGAGCAGATCAGTTGAGTCGAACTTACTAATATGGTCGTACCAACTGGCAATTCTGGATTCAAGGTGCCAGTCCCCTCTGCTGGGGGTGGCTCTATTGTTTCCAAGCGAGTTTATGGCTTGGCAGGTACGTTGCTGAAGCCTGACTCAGCGGAGGCCCATGCTCACTGAGGTGGAGATGACAGAGATACCGAGGTGTAATGCAGAGTTGTAAATTAACCATGGGTGACCCATCGCACCTGAGCCACGACCCTTTCACCAGGACAGCGGGCACCACCTTGTTGATGCAGCCCAACAGCCTTCAGAAGGCCCCAGTGTCCTGGGGGTCCTGCTGGTGGCCTGACCCCCGGTTCCTAGGGTGGAAACCAAGCTGGACGCACAGGGACAAAGTGGGTGCTTACATTAAGAGCAGCAGGACCAAGAGTCATTGGCCTGACCAGGGGGGACTCATGGGGCTCGTGGATCACAGGGTCCCCAAAGCAAGAATGCATCAGCCACCCACAGGGACACCCGACTTTCATAACCGGAGCGGTCTGGATCCAGTAAACAGAAAGTGGACGTGAACCTCTCCCCCCAACATCCCTCCCACTGGTGACAGAGATATGTGATCCCCCTCCACCCCCAGACGGAGTCTGCTCGCAGACCCAGAGCTCCTCTAAATGAGGGAAGAACCCAACATTACGTTCTAAGTCTGTCCACTAATCTCGCTCACGCTCCCCCAAGGGGACTGTGGCCATTTACAGAAGGACCAGGCACTGGAGGGCAGGGGGAGGGGCTTGAACCTGGCCAAGTCCTTGGTTCCTCATCTGTAACACTCGGACAATAACATCTGCCTCAAAGGATTGTCGGGTTAATTGAGCAGAATAAGGGGAGGGTGGCTGGAACATAAACTCACATTGCCTGCAGCTGAATTCTAATTCCTCTGTCAGTGTGTGTTCATTCTTCCAGTTGCCTCTACCTTCACTGCCCTGCCCTTTGCTGGGCACTGATTGTTCAAACTACCAGCCCTCCCTGCCATTGACAGAAGGTGAAGTGCAAGCCGGGAGCAGTGCTCGGCCTCCACGTCTCTAACCCAGGCACCAGCTCGGGCAGCTCCGGCAGGGGTAGCAACCCTGGGACGGGGACCTACCTGTGTTTTCTCCATGGTGGCACTGAGCTCCTCAGAAGTTTATAAAATGAGGTGACAAATATAGAGCTTGGGACATGGTGAAAGTGATAAAGAAAAAAGGAAATAAACAGTGATAAATGGGTGGATGGATGGATGGATGGATGGTTGGAGGGGTGGATGGATGGGTAGATGGGCAGATGGATGGATGAACAAGTGGGTGAATGGATGGATGGGTAGATCGATGAATAGATGAATGGATGGATGGACAGATGGACAGGTGAGTAAATGGATGGAGGGGTAGGGGATGGATGGGTGGATGGACAAATGGATGGGAAGGTGAGTGAGTGGATGGATGGATGGATGGATGGATGGTGAGTAAGTGGATGGATGGGTAGGTGAGTGGATGGATGGATGGATGGATAGAGAAGTATAGACACACAGAGAGAAATAATGGCTGGATAGACTTAGAAGATGGATTTGACATGACCTCTAACCCTCGAGGATCTTCCAACAAGGAAGATGCAGAGCTAAGCATGGAGTTAGCTGGGAAATTGAACTATCGTATCTGCAGTTAGTGAGTCTGTCAGAATCTGCAATTTTCCAGCCATAACCGAGTGTGTGATGAAGGTTAAGCTGTGATGTGGGGCAGACACACTTGATCGCCCCAATAACACACCTTTAGTTCATTTGTTCGACTTGCATTTATGAGCACACATGTGCCAGGCAATATCCTAGGCTCTGGGTATAGAGGAGTGAGCAAAATACCTCCATGCGGAGATTCCGGGGCAGGGAGGGGAGACAGGGAAAGATGGACATGCAGAGCCAGCCAGATGAGGATAATCGCTATGAAGCTAAACGAAGCAGGGTATGAAAGAGGGGCTCTGGGCGGCTCTTTCAGGAAGGCTGACACCTGCAGAGGCCCGGGTCTGGAAGGAGCAGGGCTTTCCCAGGATCACAGTCACCACGTGGCTGAATTGGGACCATGACCCAGACAACGCACAGGTGTTGGGGTTCTGGGGCTCCTGATCCAATGTTACAAAATGGTGGGTGTGGTTGGGACCCGCCAGTCGGGAGCTGTGTGATCTCAGCCTCTGAGCCACACTTCACTGTGCATTCCTCCCTCCGCTCCTGAAGGCAACCCAGTGAGTGTTTTCACAGACATTTTGTTTTATACGCTGCCAATGTTCACTACTGTGTTATTTGATGGAGGCCGTGAAGGCCAGGCCTCTAAAGAGGGCTCCAGTTCCAATGGGTTGAGGGAGGAGGGCTACAGGCTGGGTTAGAGGGGGCTCCTTAGAGGAAATGAGATCTGATCAGGCCTCAGGAGGAACGTTCACAAGGTGATGCCGAGTGCCAGACTCCCAGACCAGCCTGGTGGCCACATCTTCTCTTTCCCAGAAAGAAGGGGGCCACTATTAGGATGAAGTTCAATGACAGAGGACAAAAAAAAAAAAAAACCTAAGGTAAGAGTACCTCACACAGAGGGGCACCTGGGTGGCTCAGCTGGTTAAGCATCCGACTTTGGCTCTGATCATGATCTCGTGGTTCGTGAGTTCAAGCCCCGCGTCGGGCTCTGTGCTGACAGCTCGGAGATTGGAGCCTGCTTCAGATTCTGTCTCTCTGTCTCTATCTCTCTCTCTCTGCCCCTTCTCCACGTGCATTCTGTCTCTGTCTCTCTCTCTCTCTCTCTCAAAAATAAATAAAAACATTAAAAAAAAGTGTAGGTCAAACAGAAAGAAATTTCTTCCTTTCTTATATAAAATTCCTGCAGTGGGGAAGGGGGTGATGGGCATGGAGGGGGGCACTTGTGGGACAGAGCACTGGGTGTTATATGGAAACCAACTTGGCAGTAAAGCATTTTTAAAAAAAAGAAAATCTACATAAATCACATAACGGTCACTTGCCCATAATCACTGGTGTTAATTATTGTTATTATTACATGTCCTCAAGGATTGTAGAATGCAGACAGAAAAAAAAAAAACTCCTGGGGTGTTTTATAGTGGTTTGATTTACGTGCTCCCTGGGGCTGCCTGGCTGACTCAGTCAGTAGAGCAAGCAACTCTTGATCTCAGGGTCATGAGTTCAAGTTCCAGCTGGGCGCTGGGTGCAGAGTTTACTTGAAAAAATAACAAATAAAAACGTCTAAGCTAGGTGGTCAGGTGGCAGGGACGGGACCCCCTCCATCTTCCTCCTTCAATCTCAGTGTTTGGCTTTCATCTCATGGCCCATGATGGCTGCTTGAGTACCAGACATTACGACTGCATGACAGCCAACAAGGCAGAGGAAGGGATGAAGAGGGGGATGCCTTCTCCTCAGCAGAAAGGTTTCTAGAATGTCGTTTAACTTGGCAGTTCTAAGACCCACAGAGGGCCCGCCAGACCCCTGGAAAGCCCACAGGTTGGCACTGCTGTTGGCATCCGGGGAGGGAGGGATGCCAGCCACTCTCCCAGGAAGCTCCTGCGGCTGTCCATGGAGCACTAGCCGGGGGCCACTTCCTCGATGCCCATGCGCTGGGCCCTCCAGTGGCCTTCTTACGTCCGTCTCCTACTGGAGCTGCCCCTCCTCCCAGCCAGAGCTTTCTCTGGTGCCCTGGGAACCCAGAACCCTGGGGGCTTGGGGGAGAGAGAGGGTCCTGCAGAGTTGGACAGGCAGGGGTAGGAGTCCTCTGACCTGCACCTCCCACCACAGATGGACTCCACTTTCCCAAGTGTAAGAGCAGGAGCCCCAGGGAGCACTTAAATCAAACCGCCATAAAAGCCCCTGCTAGAGACAGACACATGGTAGGGGCTCAAGAAGGTAAGCAAGTGAGTGAATGAATGAACGAATGAATGAATGGGTCAGTGAACCAACCAAGTTGTCACCCAGCTTCCACGTACATACTTCCAGCGGCAGGGAGATCGCTCCTTCCAGGGGCAAAATGGTTTTAGGTTTAGACTCTCTGGATGGTAAGTCAGATTCCCCCCTCCCGAGTTTCCCATCAGCCCCAGTCTATGTAAATGTGGGACCCAGAACACATTTAGAATCTTTTTTTTATGGGATGGTACCCAACTCTCTGTAGGCAAGGGGAGGCACAGAACCCCACAGCTGGGCCTCGCAGCCCACAAGTCTCTTGGTCATCTTCTTGTGTTTCAGATGAGGCTGTGACCAGAGAAGGGCTAGGACTCAACTAAGACCACACAGCATGCTAAGGGCTGAGCCCAGATCAGACCCCAGATCTACCTCTCAGCTGTGTTCTCCTTTTTTTTTTAATTAAAAAATTTTTCCTAATGTTTATTTTTGAGAGAGAGAGAGAGACAGAGTGCGAACAGGGGAGGGGCAGAGAGAGAGGGAGACACAGATTCTGAAGCAGGCTCTAGGCTCTGAGCTGTCAGCACAGAGCCCGACGTGGGGCTCAAACTCATGAACCGCGAGATCATGACCTGAGCTGAAGTCGGACACTACTGACTGAGCCACCCGGCTATGTTCATTCTGAATTAATTCCACATCCAGCCCTCCCCACCTTGGGTATCTCCTCCCCACAGCCAACCCCAGCCTACAACCTGCAGGCTAGGCTGTATGGCTCCTACCCACCCTCCAGACAGAGGCCCCCCTCTCAGAGCCACAGACCTACATGTGCATGCGCCACGTATGAGTGTGTGCATGAGTGTGCGCCAGAACGTGCCAGAGCGATGGCACACAGCAAGCTGCCCGCTGCCCGTAAATCCTGCCCATGCAGGAGGGGGAACCGTCACGCACGATGCCAACAGACAGAACTCCGGCGGATTCATTCATTTGGTTTTGTTTTGTGGTTATTTTTTTTTTACAACTTTAAATACGGAATATAAATAAATTTACATTTAAAAAATAAAAGGAAAGCCCCCAAAAATATAATCACCAACTTTACAAACTGAAGAAAGCCGATTTTGGAGGGGGGTTGGGGGGAAGGTGCAGTAGGTGGAGGGGATGTGGGAGCTCAGACCCCACCCCAGGGACCCCTGGGGATCTTTTCCCTTCTCTCCCCCACTCCCAGCCCATGAGCCGGTTTTCTGGGAGGAGTCACAAAAGGCAGATCTCAAAAGAATCTACGATGGGGATACTGCGCAGGGGGAGAGCAGGACTACCCCCTCCCTCAGAGCCTTTCTCTTGGGTTTTTCATACCTGCCTGGAAGGGGAACTGCCTGAGTGGAGGACTCAGGAAAACAGAGGCCAGCTGGACGACACGCGGCCTCCCTGCCCAGCGTGGGCTCACTCTCCTGTCCAACCACTCCAAGTCCATTGGCGAGGTCGGGACACAGCCAGTCCACATGGAGCCTTTGTGTCAATTAGGAAAAGGATCTCTCTCCTCAAGACATTTTATCTCCATCTGCCAGAAAGCTGTCCTAATGAATACACAGCTTGGCCGTGTTCTACGGCGTGGACAATGACCCCTGCCTGCGGCGCCCTGGTGCAGTACACACCGTGCATAAACCTACATGGCAGTCTCGGCTGGGCTGGGATACGATGTGCGGGCCCCCTGCTGCCCTGGCCCCCTGGTCTTCTGCCTAGTGGGGCAGGGAGTGGGGTTATTTATGGCTGTGGTATGGGGTCCAAGAGTCCCTTGGTGGAGCGGACTGAAGGCCAGGACAAGAGGAAGATGCAGGGTGGAGGTAGAGAGATGAAACAGGGGAGGTGAAGGTAGGGGAGTGGAAGGAGGCAGTGAGTGCCCAGATCACCATCCATGGTGGCGCCAGACCAAACTGCATCTCTAACCCATCTGAGGGGGCACTTGGCTGCCTGGTGCTTGGGCCCCGCCCACCCAGAGGAGTCCACATCCTTGAAGATTTCATACGTAGAAAATGAAAGGAAGCCACTAGAAGCGGAGGTGACCAGCGAGAAGTGACTGGGCCTGGGCGCAGTGGGAGGATTTTCCTCCAGTCTCTGGTCCAACGCATGGTCTCAGCCACAGGAGGACGAGGTACCCTGGCCTGCCGGGGGGTGGGGGGTTCCCTTCAGAGCTGGCCAGGGGGCCTGGGACCAGGCAGGGCCTCCACGCCTAGAGGGCCTCGGGGGCCCGTTCAGGGTTTCAGCCAGTCCACGGCGCTCCAGTAGGACCTGGGCCAGGTGCTGGGGCAGGGGGCTCTGGGCCCCAAACAGCGATGCCACGGGTCTCTGTTGCACTTCTGTCCCAGATTCTCGGGGTCAACGGAGGAAGACAGCAATGGAGTTTGGGTCCTTCGTCTCCTGCTCGAGCTTCCGGGCCAGGCGCTGGAGGCCAGTGTGGGGACCCGCTGGTGGGTAGGCAGGCGCATGGAAGGGGGGGAAGCACCATTGGCCGTCCGAATCAGGCATCGAGACAGACGGACGAGGGGAACAATATTATCACTCCAAGGACCCCATGGGGGCGATACAGCAAATACCATATTAAATAACCCTGTAGGCCAAGCAGAAGGAAACAGGGGTCAGAGACAGCCTAGGGCTCCATCCCCTACTCCGACACCTCTCTTGTCAGGGACAGGAAGCCGAGGTTTAGACTTCCCATTCTCTTAGGGCATGCAGGGACACAGCTGGGCTGGGGTCCCCAAAGACCCTTGCCTACCTACCCCATGGGAAAAGTCCGCTGAAGTTGGGCGGAGGGAATCCCGGCTTAGAGCTTAGGTTTTCGCATGGGGACATGCAAATGCAGCCCAAGCCACAGGCCAGGGAGAAGAAACCCCAGGGATCCGGACCTCGGCTTCCCCACCTGGCCTCACCTGCCCACACTCTCTTGCAGATGCCCCTAGGCTCCGAGGGTCTCCTTCAGGGCCTTCTTGTCATGCGTGTGTTTGAACTTCCGGTGCTTCCCCTTGGGGGGCCGGCGGACTCGCACCGTCCGAATGGTCACCCGAGTTTGGGGTGTCTTGGCTGTGCGAGAGAAAGAAAGGTCTTGTCAGCAGGTGGACAGCCTCTGGAGGGGCTCATCTCAACAGATGAGGAAACTGAGGTAGAGAGCCTGGGATCTGAACCTAGGAAACCTATGAGTCAGCCTCTGGAATCCATACTTTCAATCACTGGCCTATAAATCAGTGCTTGTGAGCCTGGGTCAAGGTTAGCACTTATGTCTCTTCCTCCTGAGCCCTTAGGTCGACATCCTGGAAGTGAAACCTTTCTCTGCCAAGTTCAAGGCCCATCTCTTCCTAGGGACTTTCCCCGGCACCCCCAGCTCTTTGGGGCCAACACCCACCTCCCACCTCCCAGACACAAGTGGCCATGAGGCAGTCAGCCCATCTCGGCAAACAGGCAATGCAAGGATACAGGCAGTATCAGGTCCCCTTGGGGGAGGACATCTAGAAGGGCCATGAAAGGGCCCAGAGTGTGGGCTTCAGAGATGAGGTCATCAGCACAGGACGCTGGGCTGGGCAAAGCCTGAACAAGCTCAAGGTCATCATGCAGCTCATGAGTGACACAGCAGAGTCTCGAGCCGAGGAGGCCCGACACTGGCCATCGCATGGGCCACACCACCAAGCCTTAACCAATGAATCTTCACGTGGGGCCGAGCTGCTGAAACTGACATGACGAGCCTTTGTGTAATTTACATATTAGTCAGTGGAACAGGCCTTCCAAAATCTGGTTTGGAAAGTCACATGGAGCAAAGGCACGTAAAAGAACCCCATTCTAGGGGTGCCCGGGTGATTCGGTCGGTTGAGCATCTGACCTCAGCTCAGGTCATGATCTCGCTCATGGGTTCGAGCCCCTCATCTGACAGCTTGGAGCCTGGAGCCTGCTTCGGATTCTGTGTCTCCCTCTCTCTCTCTGCCCCTCCCCTGCTCATACTCTGTCTCTCAGTCTCAAAATGAATAAACCTTAAAAAAAAAAAAAAGAACCCCATTCTAAACGTAAAGAAGAACATGATGTTTCCTGAATGGAAACCATGCAAAGTTAACAGTCTTTTTACGATTCCGCATTATTTGATGTTCCATGATGTTCCCTGTTAATTATATGAGTCATTTACAGGTCAGTTAGAAGCAGGCAATTTATCAGTCTCCTCGGGGCATCTGTGCCTTAGCCTGGCTCTCAGAACAGGACAAAGAGGCTAGGAGACAGCCCTGCCTTCAGGAGGCTTATAAGATATCTGTCCTCCAACAACAGAAAGTTACTGAAAATCAACATGTGATTTTTTTTTAATGCTCATCTAATCACATTAACTAAAATATTCTTGATTTTTACTGTAAACATGTGAGGGAGAAAAGGCAGCAAGATGGTCTAGAGAACCCAGAACAAAATAAGACCTGGGTTCTGGGCTATACTTTGTCACCGTGCAACGCTCATTAAGACCCTTAACCTCTCTGTGCTCCAGCAACCCCATTAATAAGACTGAAGGACTGATTTATGAGGTCATCTCTCTGGACTATTCTAGCTCTCAAAGTTTTAAATTCTTTAAGAAAAGAAAACGACAAGGCAGGTAAGAGCAGTGACTGGTGTCGGGGTAAGGAAAGAGCCAAGAATAGAACTTCAGGATTCCGGCTATACCCCTGCCTGGGACTGGCTGTGTGACCTTGGGTAAGACCTCAGCCTCTCTGAGCCTCAGGCACCTCCTCTGTGAAATGTGGACCAGGTAATCAGATCAGGTGATTTTTTTGGTCCCTTTTGAACTCAAGTCAAACTATGCCCCTGAATTGTGAAATCATGAAATCTAAAGAGAGAAACAGAGTTCTGGTTCCAAATACCCATCTGTCCCATCATGGCTGCAGGACTGCCTGGTCTCTACCTACCCACCTTCAACAACAGAAACTCACTTCCACCCAAGGCATACACTTCCATTTTGGCCCCCTGAATGACCAACAGCTTGTGGCATATAGAGTTCAAATCCCTCTCCAGGGGCTTTCCCTACTGGTCCTAAAACCCCCCTGAGGTCCATAAGGAATGAGTTTGATTTCTCATCCCCAGGACAAGTGGTCAAATATCTGAAGATGATGTGCGGGGACTCATCTCTTGTCCCACCATCTCATATACTCATTCAACAGAGTAAAGGGCTATGGGAGCAAGACAGGGATGCGGACTGCTCTGGACAAGGTAGTCCGGGTAGACCTGTAGGAGGAGGTGACTTCTGAGCTGAGACCCAAATAAAGAGAAGGAGTAGCCTTGTGAAGAGTTGAGAGAAGTGAATTTCAGACGGAAAGTGGTGTGTGCAAAGGCCCTGAGGCAGCAACACATTTGGCCACGTAAAGAGGTCAGGCTGGTTGGGGTGGCATACGTAAGGGGGAATGGTTGGCAACAAGGCTGGAAATATAGAGCTTCACAGGCAGGGGAGGAATCTGATTTGTTCTCAGTGAGATGGAAAGCTTCGGGTGAATTTAAGCAAGGGTATGCCTGGTCCAATTTCCCCCCACTGGCAGCTGCCACAGGAGAAGCGAGCTGCCCAGCTGAACAACTCAGAGGCAGAGCCCGGACCGGTGGTTACCTCGTTGCTCTTGGGAACTCCCCGGGCTTCGGGTCACGGGTCGCGCAGCCGCCACCACTGTCTCACACTTGCAAGCCAGGTGGTCCTCCAGGGTCACCGTGGCCTTCTTGAAGACTGGCCTCTTCCGCACAATCTCAATTTTTCTCACCTGGAGAACGGAACCACCTGAGTGCCTCTGGGAGGCGAAGCAAGCAGGGGCTGCGGGAGCCCGCCTGCTCTTCCCACCCCAGTGTCCCCCGCAGGAGGTTTCCTCGAAAGCGGGGTGTGGAGAGGGGCAGGCAGGGCAGACGCTCTGGCCCAAACAATAGCAGGACCTTGCCCTCTACCCTTCTCGTGGCTTTTCCATCAAAACAAGCCCTCCCGACCTGGCCTCCAGCTTTGACTGCAGCCCCTTTGGAGCTCCCAGAGAGGGAGAAAGGCATTTCCGGGTTGAGCGTAGGGCCTGTGGTGTCCTCATTCCCGGAGCGCCAGCCAAGGTCAGGGACTATGGCAGAGGCGGGAGATGGTTGTCTGGAAGGAAGTCGGGGGGAGGCTTTATCCAGGAGGGAGGCGGGAAGGGGGAGGTCAGCTGTCAGGTGTCCGCAGAGCTGGAAGCACTGGGGACAGGAGATGCCATGACAGTGGGTGGTGCGGTACAGAGTGACACTTGTGATCTTGGGCACAGGGCCCAGGCATGGAGGGGATGGTGGGCAGGGAGAGGCCACAGCTGACCTCAGGGAGGGGAGCGAGGCGAAGCAGGTGGAGCCTTTGGCAAGAGTGGGGCTGGCCAGCCGATGCTGAGCCCTGGGGCGCAGCTCTGACCAGCCTGCTTGGCTGTGTAGGCGAGGCCACCCCGAGGGGCTCAGAAACCTTTCCACGTGAATCAGAAGACAGCCTCGGCTTCTCTGGCCCTGCCTTGCCCAGTGTGAGACCCGGAGCTCCCCAGGGCAGCCTCTACTATAGAATTCGCCTTGGGTCAGAGTGCATCCCCAATCTTTCCAGAAAGGAGGCAGGAGGCAGCGTTCTGACTCAGCCAGGGGGCTTCCCCAGCTCTTGCAATGTCTGTCACCTGGAGGGTCTCTGCACTTTCCTTGTTAAAGACACAGAAAGGAGCTTCAACCGGCTTGGAGGAAAACTGAGCAGCCCAGAACATTCTGAGGGTCCAATAAAGGCTTGTAGGCATATCTCTTCCAGGGACATTTGGGGATTTTATCCCTGGAAAAGGCGGCAGCGCCTGGCCCTGCCTGGGGGTCTGGCCTGTGGCTTGAGGATTCACAGGGGGCCTCAGCACACCTGTCCAGAGAGCGTCCTGCAGGCGGCTCTCTCAGGACAGAGCCCAGTGGCCTGCCAGGAACGCCTCTCATCCCAATGAAGTCTGGTCAGTGAGGGATGAGCCCCAGAAGGCAGGCCCCGCCCACCGCCGGGCGCTAGCGGGTGGGGTTGGGGGCGGGGCTTGGCGGGGCGCACCTGGACGTGTCGCAGCTGCACCTGGGTGGGGCGGCACTGCACGTTGCGATTGTTACAGCAGCCGGAGCAGCGCTGCACCTCCACGCAGGGCGGCCACACCAGGAAGTTGGCGTTGGTGCGGTCTATGAGGCGCCGGGAGACCTCAAACACCTCGGTGCGAGTCTTGCACTCAGCAATCATGGCTGGCTCGGCGACCGTCGGGGAACCTGAAGGGAGAGGGGGGGCCCGGTAAGGAAGCTGGGCCTGCCCAGAGCCCCCACCTGGTGACCAAGCCCAGCGGGACAGTGCTGTCCCTCAGAAACGGCAGGCTGGGGGTGCCTGGATGGCTCAGTCGGTTAGGCGACCGACTTCGGCTCAGGTCATGATCTCACAGTTTGTGAGTTCGAGCCCTGCGTGGGGCTCTGTGCTGACAGCTCAGAGCCTGGAGCCTGCTTCCAATTCTGTGTCTCTCTCTCTGTCACTTCCCCACTAGCACTCTGTCTCAAAAATAAAACTTTTTTTAATTAAAAAAAAAAAGTGGTGGGCTGGTCCCCAGTTCCTTCGGCCCCAGGGGCAGTTCTGGCTGTTATCAGCCATGGGGCTTGGACAGGCTGCTGATGTCCTCTCAGCCTTAGTTTTCGCATGAGATCTATACCCAAGAACCGCGAAAGGATCAAGTGAGATCATCCAGAGAGTGCTGGGCTGTCCTAAGTGGTAAATGTTGGTTTCCTTCCACCAGCCTTCAATTTCATTCCTAGATTTCACACGTTTATGGGCTTGCAGGCTCCTGGCTCCTACTCACGTGTTATTTTGTAACCAGTCTTACACTGCCATTTTACATTGTCATCTCTTCTTACACCCTCACAAATTTGAAAGCCTGTTTCCTCCTCTGTGTTTGACAAGGGGTCACAGCCCCTGTACTGCACCTGCAGATCTAAGGACTAAGGTGAGTGGCCTGGAGCATTGGTCGATGCTGGGCTCTGTCATCATTCTCACATAGAGACGCTGAGGCTGGACTGGCTGCCCAAATTCACAGAGAGATGAGTGGAACGTGGGCCACTGACTCTTTTCAGAGGTCCCCTAGCCACTGTCTACAGTGCTATGGGGACTACAGGTGGGCAGAGAGGAGGAACGGCTTAGAGCAGGCATTGGTCTCCCCAGGGAAGCCTCCCGTGGGACCTGGGCAGGTCCCAAGCTTTGCCTGCTGACCCAGGCTGCAGCCCTGAGCCGCAGAAGAGAGACACAGCCCACCAGGATGGCACTGGGTTCAAGTGAGAAGAGCAACTGGGCTGCCAGCCTTATTTCTTGTTTGCTATGCAACTTCGGCCAGGCCTTTACCCCTCTCTGGGCCGCTGCTTCCAATTCTATAAAAGGGAGTTAATAATATCTGTCTCTAGCATCGAAGTAAGGAACAAATGAGTTTAAAACCACTGTATTTAGGAAACTGTGTGTGTTGGGGGATGGGGCGCGATGACTCAATTCCTCAATACAGTGTCTGAAGGACGGTTGTACTCAGTCCTGAGTGAGGGACGGACGGCGCAGCCCAGGGCCTTGGCTGGCCGCACGCCCCAGGCCTCCCACTGGTGAGGAACTGCCATCCTCACCTGCGGCCTCACCCAGGCTCCTTCTCCCTCGGGGTAAACTCTCCAGTTCGCCTCCAGAATGGGAGCGGGTAGAATTCAGGTCCAACTCGGCTCCGTCTTCGTCTGCAAGAGAAGGCGCAATCAGAATGCACCCTGATAACTGCTGGCTGGTCCCATTGTAGGGTGGGGGCTCTGGGGCAGGCAGGGAGGTGGCCCCTTACCCCTCGCTAGAATCCCCCCAAACAACAGACTCCCTTTCCAGCTCCCTGTACAGCAGAGGGTCCCAGCTCTGCGAAGGGGCTCTCCAGGACCCCCAGGGTGGCCGTGGGGTGCAGCGGGTGGGTGGAGCCCTGACTGCATCCCTCTTCAGCCACATTTTTGGACAGAACCCATGTCAATGGAGTTAAAAATAACCCTTAAAAATAACCCTTCCCTTTTGCTACTGTAAGCGAACCCTCCTCAGCCTCCAGGGCAGGGCAAGGACCCAGAGCCTGGGAGGCCAGTTTCCAATGCCCCTCCGCCCAACGTTCCCATAGGAAATGCTGAATGGAGAAATTCCCAGAATCCCCGGGGGGACCAGTTTGCCCTGGACACAGCCCCTCTGGAGCCCCGGACAATGGCTCAGCTGAACAGGAGAGAGGGAGGAGGGAGAGGAGCAGGGGTGAGGCCCAAGGCAGAGAGGGACGGGGGGGGGGCCTGCTGGCATGGGGGTGCCCATACCCATGCCCTTCCTAGCCTGGGTCTGTCCAGCTCCCAGTGTCTCATTGTGTTTGCCTCTCTCCTCTGACCTTTGGCCCCGGGTCTGCCCTATGGTCTGTTTATTCCTCAGGTTGCAAACTACAGTTCCCTTGTCCAGCCTGGGGGCCCTCATCTCCGTGTCACGACTGCCCCTGGACCATCCCTCCCTCTCTCTAGAGGCAGCCAACACCACTGTGGGAGGTGAGGGCCAGACAGAAGGACTTTGAACTTGACACTGAATCCTGGGCAGCCCTTGCTAGCTCTCTGATGGCTGAGGAGTCAGCAAATAAACCGACGGGTGTCAGGGACAGGCTCCTGCCCCGTCCCCACATCCCCTTGCTGCTCCTGTCATCTCCCCCTCCCGCTGGCCCGGCCAACAACAAAGCTCCCGCTCTTCCATGTGGGCTCCCGGAGGGGGTTCCTGTCCGGGGGAGACCCTCCCGTATAGCGTGTGCATTTCTATCCAGCCTCCTGCTCCCGCACGTAGGTGCATCTGTCTGTCCCTCTCGCTCCCTTCCCTTCTCCCTGCCATCTCTGGAATGTCCGTGGTGGAGAGGAGATGGGGGGAAAGATGTGCTTTGTGGGAAGGTTAAGTTGATTAGGAAAAAATCGCCACATGGTTGCCTTCGAAACAGGCCCGCTATTGAAAACCTCTGTCTCCAATCCCGACCCCCACCCGGGGTGTGCAGGGGCTGAAGGAGGGTGGGGGCCAAGGGCCTTGGAAAGAAACTGCAGAAAGGCTAAATTTGGAAGTTGCCCCATTGTGTTGGCCAGGGCTGGCCAGTCGGGCATGGGGTGGGGGGTGTGGGAGACGTCGGGTAGGGGGGCCCAGTGAACAATAGGGGGGCCCAGCTGGGGCCCCTCCCGCCTGCCTCGCCAGCCCCCAGCACAGGCGGGTTTGAAAGGGCCCGGGAATGCTTTTGACAGGGAGCCAGGGGCCCAACGGGGAGAGGAAACAAAGACAGGAAATGCTGTCCCCCGTAGATAGGAGTCTGGGCAAGGATTACAAAGTGACAAAGAGACAAAACCCTAGAGGGAAGGAGAGCTGGGGGTGCAGGGGGGGTGCTGACCGGGGCTCCAGGGAATGGGCCAGAGGTTAGAATAGAATGGAATTTGCTCTGAAGACAGCGTTTATAAATACATTCCTGACCCAGCCCGCCAGCCCTGCCACGTGTGTGCCACCGAGCACGTGCCCATTCGCTGAGTGCACTCTTGGGCGAGGGCAGGGCTGCCCGCTGGTCTGAGCCAGGTGTCCCCAGGAGACCTCACAGACGGGGCCCTCGGCCAGAGGGGCAGGGAGATGGCTCCTTCAGCACCACCCTTCCTGGCCGAGTCCACACCTGGATACACATACGGCGTATTTGGCGCCTTGGGCACCTCCCTGCCCCCTCCTCCTGGCACCCTACCCCGTGCACCAAGCCAGAGCCACATGTGGGTGCTTCTCCTGCCACGCCCCACGCCCCAGGTACCAACCCATCCACCTACTCGGCCCTGCCCTGGACAGGTGTGGCCAAGCCCTCCCTGGGCTGTCACAGGCCTTTAGTTACCCGGAAGTCAAGGAAGAGAGGATGCCCCTTGCCCTGCCCCGCACCCCCGCACCCCCCGGCTCCCCAGGACACAGTGGGGGCCCAGAGCACCGAACAAGGATTCAATTTACCTACGGAGTCTCCGTGCAGCAGGCGCTGGAGGTCATCGAAGGAGCGGATCGAGTGGTCACTCAGCATCTCGTAGAGCTCCTCGGGGATGGGGTCCCCCTGCCGGGCAGACGCCAAGGGGCCAAGTGAGCCGGGGGTGAGGGCTTCCCAGCCACGGCCCTCTTCCCCGCCGCACACGCGCACGCACCCTCCTATGGAAAACCCCCACAGGCCCTCTGGGCCATGGGCAAGCGGACAGCCAGGATGGGGGCGCGGGCAGGGGCCGCATCCCATGCCTGACAGCCGGAAGCACAAAGGTCTAGGGGCCAGAACCTGCTGAAGGTTGAACCAGGTCAGACACTCATCCCACACCCCCCAACACGAACCCCAGCTTGCTCGGCGTTAGGTTGGATTATGTATATCTGTCTCCCCATCACACTCCCTTTTCCTCCACACGTGACAGCCAATGACAGCCAGCATTTGTCAGAGGAGACCTAATTATCCCCATTTTACAGATGAGAAAACCGAGACCTAACAGCCAATTATCAGCAGAACCTGCATTCAAACCCAGGGCCTTCTGACGGCAGGGCCTGGACTCCCAGGCTCCTGAGTATATGAGGTATTTCCTAAATCCCCGAAGAGTTGGATGGTCTCAGGAGGCCCCAGGTACTAATGTATCTCCGTAGTCTCTTGCTCAGAAGAGGAGAGAAGGGAATCCTCAGACAGAGACGGGAAACCTGAAAGCTTACCCCTGCCCCATGCCCCATGCCCAACCAAACCCTATTTTTAGAGCCCCTCTGGCCTGTTACCAAAAACACTTGAAACTTAATAAGTGCTTTAACAAGCCCCACTTGGAGCCGGGCTTCCTCCAGGGAAACCGCAGGCCCCACAGCGACATGAGAGCAGCCTGATAGGAAGGTCATGGCCACGTCCCTCATGGGCCAGGGAGACCTGAGGGGCTGCTGCCGGAGGTCTTGAGAAGGAGTGCTTAATCTGCACACCCAGTGCCTTGGGGCAAGGGCGATGCATGCATCATATGCTGCTTCGGGTCCAAACTCACACCCATGCAAACACACACACACACACACACACACACACACACACACACATGTGCACACCCAGACACGGGATGGCAGGTCTTGTAGAAGGAGCCCTGGAGGGGGCGCTGGCAGACTTGATTTACTTCGGTTCAACAACTCTGTGCCTCAGTTTCCCTGGATCAGGAAGCAGGAGCTCCTGCACTGGGCGGTTCGTGGAAACGCTCCAAGGACTGGAGTCCTGATTGGCTGGGCACAGGCTACGTCCCCGCCTGACAGGGGGGAGGAAGTCATCTACCCTGTGGCCAGCCCCAGGAGGAGTCACCCCAAAAGCTCTGATTCCTCAACAGTCAGCATGGTGTCTCGGAACGCCTCCTCCAGGGGGCCCACCATGTCCATCCAGCACTGGCCACCCAGATCGGCCTTGGAGCCAGAAGACCCAGGGTGGAGTGTGGATATGACAGCTTTTAAAATGAATCCCTTCGGGGCGCCTGGGTGGCTCAGTCCGGTTAAGCCTCCGGCTTCAGCTCAGGTCAGATCTCACGTTTGTGGGTTCGAGCCCCGCATCAGGCTCTGTGCTGACAGTTAGCTCAGAGCCTGGAGCCTGCTTCTGGTTCTGTGTCTCCTTCTCTCTCTGCCCCTCCCCCTCTCATGCCTGTCTCTCTCTGTATCAAAAACAAATAAAACATTTAAAAAAAATTAAAATGAATTCCTTGAAACCCCTGAGCTCAGTTTTTTCATGTGAATACGGCACTTAGATTTCTGCCTGGTGTCTAGGGTTGTCGGGAGGCTCAAAGAGAAGAAAGAAGTCCTCGAGTAAGCTTGGCTGGGAGACAGGGTCTTTCCTTCAGGGTCCATGACTACGAAGCTGGGGAGCCAGGGCCTGCATGTGTGGGGGTGGGGGAGAGTGACATCTTACTCGCCACCCCCACCCCCGCCACGCTCTGCCTCCTAGACTCCAAGAGAGACCACGCCTTGGTGTCTCCAAATGTGGATACAGGGCCCTCCCCACAGTACGAAGGCAGGCGGCTGGTCCCCACTTAAGAGCCAGGCAGGCTACTTCCCCTGAGGGTATTGTCAAGTCCAGAGAGCTAGATGCTACCCTCGTGCCCTACTCACCGCCCCATGACCTCAGGCTGGGCACTGCCCCTCTCTGTTCCTGGCTCTCATCTGTGAATCAAGCGTTTGAAGATATTAGATTTGATCCCAATTCTGCCTGTGGCGGCAGGAGAAGCGGCCGAGGAAAGCGGACAGTGGGGGTGCCTAGCCAGGTGTCCAAGCTGTCTGTGCAGCGATGATTCAATTAACCCCCAGGAGCGGGGCCCAAGCGCCCAGGACCAAATGGCATATAGTATTCATGCCCAGACCTGGTCCACTGGAGAGCCGGCTGCAGCTGCCAGCCAGGCCAGGGTAGGCAGACCCCAATCACGACTGGCGGATACCCCAGACCCAGGCTACAATGCAACAGAGAGGATGTTTTCTAGAAACAAACCCAAGCCCTCCCAGGCTGAGTGGGGTAGAGCCCAGGACAGACTTGGGGGGGGGGGGTAAGATTAGTACCCAGTAGGTGCTCAGTAAATACTGGTAAAATGCATGAAAGACTCTCCCCTTCTCCCTGGGGTTCTGTCCTGTACAATTCTCCTACCCCCTCCTCCAGGAAGACCACCTGGGATATTTCCCCCCACTCCCTAAGCAAATCGCCTCCTAAAGAAAGAGTCTGCTTTATTCTCAGCAGGGAGGCCATCCCTGCACATGTTTCTAGTAATCTGGCCACTGGATGCCCAGAACTCACTAAGAGCCCCCCTGGATTTGATAATAAAACAGCTAACTTTTAGTACGTGCTGACATAAGCCATGCACGGAGCAAAATACTGTGCTAACCACCAATCCTAAGCGGCGGGCCCTATTTTGATCCCCATCTTCCAGATGAGGAAGCTAAAGGCTTAGAGAAATGAAGTAAAGGGCTACGCAGGTCTGCGCACTAGCAGAGCAGAGCCCCACCCCACCCCCTCCTCCAGCCCACCACGGAGCTTTCTGGCATCAGAAAAAGCAGCAGTTGGTTCTTACCCAGGGGCTAGAGGGTCCTAAGGGGACACTGGCCACGCTTTTGGTGGCCACCCCTAGAGGGGCACTACCAGCATCTGGTAGGTGGTGGCCAGGGATGTTGCTAAACACCCTACTATGCACAGGCCTGCCTTTCCCAATAAAGAATTCTCAGGCCCACAGGGCAATTCTGAAGTATCAGGAAAGAGAAGGGACTTCAGCTAAGGAAACCTGGCCTCTTGGGATTAAGCCTTTTAACAGCCAGAAGCCTGATAAAGCCTCTTTATCTTTTAAATGGGGCTCAAAGAATACCCGCCTGGTGTTCCTGGGAGGTGTCATTGCACCTAGCGGAGAAGCCAGCAAATACCAGCAAATAACGGTACTTAATGAGCTGTCACTGTGACCAATTCAGTCCTTCAGTGTGGCTCCTGTGAGGGCAGCCGTGAGCAGCACACACACACGCCCAGGGCCAGCAATGCAGGGCATTTTGAGGGGTGACAATTGGTGGGTGGAGAGCTGTGCTGCCCTGGGAGAAGTGTGTGGCTTTGCATTATGCCCTGTGCTGGGCCGACAGGAAATGGCCCCCAGTGGCACTGCCCGGGTCCCTTCCGGGGCTGGGGGTGGGCAAGGGGTGAGGAAATTCAGCCTGTGGTCAGCTCCAGGATGAGATGCCCTGGGGGAGACTCACAGGGGCACCTGCTGGGAGTCAGAGGCTCCGCCGGACATGGGAGGGTGAGCAGCCGGGAGCCCGGTTTTCCTGGGCTCGGGATCTGAAGCTCTCGTTGGGCAGGCGGGCAAGGAAAAGAGGCATGGCACCCTGGCGAAGCTGCCCCAGATCTCAGGCCTGGGGTTCCTGACAGGGCAAGGGCGTGGTGAGAAGGGCGCTGGGGCACAGCCAAGGCAAACAGCCTCCTCCCCGCCCCACCCCACCCCCAACACCAGCTGCAGGAGGGCACGAGCTAGCGTGAGGCCAGGTGACTTACCTGCTCCCAACCAGGCTGGCAGATCAAAGGGGCTTGGACCCCACCCTCCCCCAGGGCCACAGCTGCACACACAGATACGCAGGCTGTACTCCCGGCCCGCCAGCCGATCTGCTGGGGGAGATGACAGGCACAGCCCAAGCAACCAGGGGCGTTGTCTGCGTCTGGTGCAGAGACAGCCGACAAGGCCTCCGAGCGCCTGCCTGCCTGACAGTCTCAGGCCTGATTTAGATTCAACGCCAAAGCCAAGCCCTTTGAAGAGGCCTTCCCTCGCCAGACCACAGAAGTCATTTAGAACCAGACTTCCCCACCTAACACTTCCCTTCTCTATTGCTCCTGGGACCCCCCCCACCCCGCTCCTTAAGGTCAGCCCAGCCCCACACTGGGTTGTCCTCCCCATCCCTGAAGCAGAAAACCTGTCCAGGCTCCCAAGGGGGGGCCAGGGCACCAATTACAACCCCTGGAGAAGCCGGAGCCCGTGGTGGCCGCTGCCTCCCGGGCAGGAATCTTCGATTTCCAGAGACCCTAGGTAATTCTGTGGCTCGTGGGGAAGGGGACCTCTGAGCTAAACCAACTTTCACGTGTTTGGGGGCGCCTGAAACCAAGGCCCCGGCTCAAGATACACAGGATCTTGGCAGTCTGATTTTCCTTCTGTTTTCTTCCTCTGTCCTGTCCAATCTTGGCAGTCCAAGTCCCAAGACAGAGAAGAAAAAGACAAGCTTGTCTCTCGAGTTGGGGGAGGGGGGTGGGAAGGCTCCAATGAGGATGCACTGCCCTGGGGGCCAGGCCTACATGAGGGCATGTTTATAAAGCACTTAGCAAGCGTGAGACACATGTCTGGTCCTTCCTCCTCGCTGCCCACCACTCCCCCTACATCCACTGTCCTTCCCACAAATATTTATAGATGAATCCACCTTGGGCCAGGCACTGTTCCAAGAATGGATGACAGTGGTAACCGAGACAAAGTCTCGAGTAGAGTTTAGACTAGTGAGGAAAACAGATAATAAGTGAATCAACCGGAAAATGAAATAGCTGTCCTAGAAAGGGCATTTTGGGGCTGGGGGGCAATGGGCGGGTGAGGGGAGACTAAGAAGGACCTAGGAAGCCCACGGCAAACACGTCTTTACCACTCTCTGTCTGCTCCCCGAATCAACTCGCCCCCCATACAAGCACACCCATATAGGGCTTGCACCAGAACCTCAAATTCTGTTTGGTCCTAAACCTGCAGACACTTCTAGGGCTGGGAGATGTCAGCAAGTCGGTCTCCCACCACCTAAGGCCATTAGCAAACCAGAAAGAAGCTGGGTGGTAAAGGGCTGCCGGGCCCCTTCACTCCGTCCTGGCAAAGCCAGATCAGCTGATGGAGATGGGACCTCCTTAGGCTTCAGCAGACCACCCGCCACACCCCGCATCAGAGGGCCCACCCCTCCTTCCCAGCTGCTGAGGCCTCTACCTGAGGCTCAGGCAGGGACAAGGTCAGCCCCAAGGCCACCTCCACCAGCTAGCTCTCTAGGAGCCTCCTTCCCCAGCTGGCTCTCAAGTGGATGGGTTTTCCCTTTAGGCCTCCTCCCCCAGAGCCGCAGGAGGCTGGCTGGGGCTTAGGAGGAAAGTGCTCGGGAAACTGCAAAGCACCACACAACTGTGGGTTCCCCGGGGGCCATGTGTCCCAGAACGCTGTGAGTCAAGTGAAGAGACAGGCACCAGCTTCTGTGTCATAGGGTCCCCCCCAAACACACGCACCCATGGAGTTGCAGAAAAGGAGAAGGAAGTGCCGGAAGCTGGAAATGGCCAGGACAGGCCCGCGAAAGCCTCGTCCAGCTGTCTCCCAGCTTCTCTAGAGCACCCTGGGATCAGCAAAGAAGACAGAACAGCTGGGCAAGAGCCCTCCCTCAGCGAGTCCGGGTCCTCTGGTCGCGGAGGTTCAGAGAAGGGCTTATTTGAAGAGAGAAATGCTCTAGACCTCAGAGCGACCCCACCCCCACCCCCAAGTGGCATCAATACCATCTTCTGCCACCTGGGAGGCAGCTGAAAAAAATGACAGAGAGGTAATGCTTGAGGGGCGTCAGGGTGACCGAGCAGGCAGAAACCAGTGGGTGCCTTGGAGCCAGGACCTGATGGGAGGGTCCCTGTGTCCCCTCCTTGCTAGTGCCCAGCAAGGAAATGGGGGCACTCCAGAGGGGACTAGGTTCCAGGACCCACTGTGGGCCCACCTGTTGCACTGGGGGTGGTAACCCGGCGCTGGGCGTTGAGGGGCCTTGCGCGCCCGTGTGCGTGCGTGGGTGGGCGCGCACGTGTGTTCAGGCCGCGCGTTTGGGGGGCCGTACGTACGTGTGTGCATGCGGAGCGCGCGCGTGTGCCCCCGCGTGTGCACGGGCGTGGCGGCGGCGGGCGCGCGACCTGGC
>NC_043709.1:8718781-8720131 GCF_006229205.1 Suricata suricatta | reverse complement strand
CGGCGCGCTCGGTCCACGCGTCCGGGGCCCCGCGGGGCCGGGCCCGGAGTCGGCATGAATCGCTGCTGGGCGCTCTTCCTGTCTCTCTGCTGCTACCTGCGTCTGGTCAGCGCCGAGGTGAGTTGCGACGGCGGCTGGGGCTGTTTCGCTTCATTCATTCCCCCTCCCCGCACCCCCTGGGCGCCCCCTCCCCTCCCTGCAGTGAACTTTGGACCCTTGCAGCCCTCGGGCCTAGCGTCGGGCGCTAGGTGACCTCCGAGGGCTGGGACGCGAGGTGCGTGAGGTGCCAGCTCCAGGGGGAGGGGGCAGGGGTGGCTTTCTTTCCCACGGGCGATCCCAGATCTCCGGCCCTTTTAGCGTCGGAAGAGGGGGTGTGTAGCCCTGTCCCCCGCCCCTCAGGAACCTGAAGGGAGAGAGAGTGGGGGTGGTGCCGAGGGTGCAGGAGGCAGCGCGGTCTCCCAAGCCCACTTCGGTTCCAGCCTAGGTTCCATTCAGGACCCCGGCTCGCACGGGAGATGCGAGCTCGCGCCCCGGTGGCAGCCATGCCGACCTCCCGCGGGGGGTTCGCCTCCCCACCCAGGCTCGGGCTCCGGGTCGAGACGGGCGCCCTCGGGCCAGCGCAGGGCTCGCCCGCCCCAGAGCGGAGTCCAGCAGCAGCTTGCGTCTTGGGCGCGGGGGGTGCCGAGAGAGAGGTTTCGGCCGCTCGGGAACTGGGGAGGAGCAGAGGCTTTTAAGAAATCCAGCCCTCGGGGCGGGTGTGTGCCCCAGGCCCCGCCATACCTGCGCCCGCCCCCTGCGAGGGGAAGCGCCTCTCTCCCCCGCTTGCAGGGTGCGGAGCGCGCCCGTAAAAGCGTAGCTGCAAGGCAGGTGGGGTGTAAAAACGTCTGCGGGAGCTATTAGGTCGGATCGTTCCCCCCCACCCCACCCCTTCCAGCCTCACGTTGCAGTGAGTTGGCAAGTCCACCCGGAATCCAGGTGGGAAAGGGGGCGGGGCAGGGAGGAAGCGCGAGGTGGAGGGTAGGAGAGTGCAGCAGGGAGCGCGGCGAGCCTGGGTCCCGTCCCGCCTCCGCTCGGCCGCGACCTGGAGCCCCCATCTCGCCGGCTCCCGAGGAGGGCCACCTCCCCGCCCCGGGCGCCCAGCAAGGCGCAGGAAGGAGGCGGCGGCGGCGAAGGAGTTAAGGTGAAGGGCTCCGAGGCCGCGGCCAGACCTTGGGCCGCCGCCAGCGCAGGTTGTTTTGACCACAGAGGAGCCGTCGCCGTCTCCTTTTGTTCTCCGGGCTCCTCGAGGGCCGCCGGCCGCCCGCCCTGGGGCCCCGCCCTTCCGCGGCCAACCCCCCGCGGTCCGCACCC
>NC_043709.1:8639627-8718681 GCF_006229205.1 Suricata suricatta | reverse complement strand
GCGGGCACGGCTGCTCCGCGCTCGCGGCGTGCCCGCTGCGCGCAGTGCCGGGCGCGGCAGACAGGTGGACGCGGCGCGGGTCCGTCGGTCCGTCTGTCTGCGCGCTCGCCGCTCTGGGCTTCCTCTGCGGGCTGTGAGCTGCGGCTGCTCCGGCTTCTCTTTGCAACGAGGCTGGAGGGTGGGCCTCTCCCCCCCCCCCCCCTTTTTGCGCGTGTGTGTATGTGTGTGTGGGAAAAATATCTCAATCTCGGGAATGAAAGATGGGCGCTGGCGGCCGGAGGGGAGCCCTCAGGGAGGCAGCGGGGGAGGCTGCGGGCGCGCTGGGAGACAGGCGGGCTGCTCCCGGCGGCAGCAGGAGAAGTTGCCACCCTTTCAGCTGTTCCGGCCTTTATAAAGGAGAAGCGAGTGCTAGAGGTGGGTGGAGACTGCCTTTCCTCTTCTGGCCGAGAGTCAGCACCGGGAAGGGGGGGGAGCTCCGGGAGGGCCTGAGGCGGGGGCGGGGCGCTCAGGGGTCTCGGAGAGCCCCGCAGCCCCTCCGTCCCGGAGTCTGGCCCTTGGGAAGGGAGAACTAGGGGCGACTGCGCGCCCCGCCCCTTAGCACAGTGACCGTGGCCTGATTTCTAGCCCACGTGGTTGGGGAGTTGTCTCCAGGGCCACCGCCAGGACTCCAGACCCGCAGCCCCAGGGCAGCGTTTGCACCCAGGCGCAGGCACAGCGAGGGAGGGACTCAGGGTCTGCAGCTTGGTTCGCATCCTGCCCTGGCGCTGAGTAGCTGGGTCACCTTGGGCAAGTCACTTCCTTTCTGTGCTCTTCCATGTAGCTGCAGAGTGGGAGAGGGTTATTGTGAGGACTTCATGCCAGGAAGGGTGAGAGGCACCCGTCCCCAAGCCGGCCACAAGGTGATCACACAAACCCCACCGCCAGCACCATTCAGCTGAAAGCTGGGTCCATGTCTCCGCCTCCCAGCTGGTTCCTGGTGGCACACAACAGGCATGCCAGCATTGGCTGGATTTGAATTTGTTGAAGTACAAAGTCACAGAAACCCCCACGCCCCTGCAGCATCCTTACCGGCGGCCATCACGGTTCCCACAGTCACCCTGATGTTTACTACCTCCTTCAGCCCCCAGGTTTGAGGCCCCAGGTGGGCGGCTGGGGGGCACCCACACACCAGCATTCACACAGTTAACGCCTTCCGCCCCCAGCTCTGAGAGCTGCCGTGTCCCTGCCACCAGCAGTCACACGGTCACAGTCACAGAGTCACACGCAGGCACGCCGAGCCCCACACCCACCACGGGACCCGCAGGCTCACTGCATCGCCTGGCTCCTGGCTATAGGACACCTTTATGTGGTCCCCTTGCAGTGTCCCTGTCATCTGCCTTTTGTACCCAAACGTCCCTGCTGCTTGCACCGCAGAAACGGAGACAGGCACCCCTGCTGTCTCTTCATAAGCCATCTTCTTGGACCTGAGCAAGGGTGGCGCACAGGAGGGGAGGACTTCCCAGGCCGGGCCTCTTTATGAGCAGCCACAAACACCCACCCTCTGTCCCGCACCGCTTAGGCAGCGTGGCACAGTGGCCAAGAGGTAGGCTGCGGGCAGGTCACCTTGGTTCAGATCCTGGTGTGGCCCCTTGCTGGCCAGGTGTCCCTGGGAAGCTTAACCTCTCAGTACCGATAAACTGGAAATAAATCTATAATTGGAGGGAGAGAAGGATTTCAAAGAGGCATGGGAGAATTTTCGTGGTGATAGGAATGTTTCTCAGCTTTGCCGGTAATGACGAGTGCACGGGGATATACGTGTACCAAAACTGAGACGTGCAGTTTATTGCACCTCGATACAGTTGTAGGATTTTTAACTACCTCATACAGTGGCCTGGAGGCTCGATGAGCCGATCCATCTGGAAGGACTGAGCGTGATGCGTGGCACATGCAGTGCATCGTTCCTTCAACGCAGGTTTTGAGTGTTCCCTGGGAGCCAGGCACTGTTCCAGGCATGGGGGGCGGGGCGGGGGGACAGCGCAATGCTAACACAGGTCCCTGCCCTGGAGGAGCCCCAATCCAGAAGGCCAGACAGATGCATAAACAGATAAATTAGGAGACAGGGTCAGGGAGATCGGGGGGCTGGGGGGGCCAAGATGACCCCAGAACAGAACCTTTGAAGCCTAAAGGCTTACAGATAAAATCACCGGACGCTAGGTGATGTTGCCCTTGACCTTCTGTGTCCTTGTCTAGAAGAGGCGAGAATAGCTACCGTTATTATTGAGGTGACTGTGTTGTCCGGAGCGTCCTCACTCTGCATGTAGCCTCTCAGTGCTCCTGTGAGGTATGTGACTGACTTGAAGCACAGAGAGGTTAAGCAGTCTGCTCAAGGTCACACAGCCAGTAAGTGGGAGAGCCTGCACTCACACCCACGGGTTCCAGCTGCGCAGCCCACACGCTTAAACCACCAGGCTGTGCTGCCTCCTGGCAGGTGATGGCTGACGACGATAATTATGACACATTTTACACAGGGCTTTTGTGGACATCAAACGCACTGCTATATGTACAAGGACTTTGCCAGCTGAAAGCGCTGTACCGATATGACTTCTGACTGACACACAGTGCTGTAGGAGCACAAAGGAGGAAGCACCAGCTCAGTCTCAGGAAGGGGTGCCAAGCAGGTTGGCTACTGGGAGCAGCATCACTGAGCGCCTACTGTATGCCAGCCCTGTGTGGACATGTAATAAAGGAGACCCAGAGCTGGCACTCTGGGGCCTCCCAGGCTCTCGAGCCAGATGGATGGAATCATGACAATCCAGATGTCTTTGTGCGTTGTTAGAAGTGGCAGGACAGGAGAGGCAGCGGGGACCCCATGGCACCTGGCCTGAATGCCATGCACCCTTTCCTGTACCCTCTCCTTGCAGCCACTGTGCCAGTGTGGGCATCTTTCCACGCAAGTGGTTCTCTGAATAACACCTCCTCTTCCTCCTGTGAGACTCTACTCAGCATCTCCTCCAGGAAGCCCCCGGGGCTTAGTGCTTGCTTTGGGTTCCCACAGCAGGTGCCCCGTGGTATTGTCACTGCCCATTTATCGGTCTAGCACTAGACTGAGATCCAGGTGAATAAGGACCTCATTCCAGCCTCCACAATACAGCAGTTGCTCAATAAATGTCTGCCAAAGAATGAATCAATGAGTAGAAAGTTTCATCTCTTTCTTCCTCTGAGTCCTAGCCTTTTGGTGTAATGATGCCAGGCCCTGCCTGAGGGGTGGAAAGTGTTGGGGAGGGGGCTTATATCATGAGCCTCCAAGCCCAAATGCACAGGGGCACCTCACAGACCTGGGAAGACCCCAGCCCATCTTTGGCACTGGGGCCCTGAGGAAGCAGGCTTTCCAGGAGGTCCGGGAGCTGGTCATGTGGGCCACACCCCATAACTCTCACTCCCCTCCAACCCCCTTGATAAGTCTGAGCCAAGCAGAAAATCAAGTGGCCACAGCCCTCAGCTAAGTGCTGAGGGGCCTGCCCAAGGCCGGGGCTTTCTAGACAGAGGATCTGGAACAATCTAAGCTCTCCTCCATCGAAAGCATCTCATACCCTGGGAGTGGGGGCCCAGGGCCAAGGAAGGAGTTGGCTTCCGTCCCGGGGACAGACTTGAGCCCTCAAGTCCTGAGTGGGCATCCCTGCTCTCCCAAGAGAGCCCTAGAGACCCTGTGCCAGGCCAGTTTGCTTTCCCAGCTTGATGGCGGGGCAAGTCAGGCCCCAAACTGGGGACTGTCCAAGGCCAAGCCACAAATGGCCAAAGGCCCCAGCCCCGGCTGTATGATGGCAGAGGACATGACCTACCCCCAGGCCGCGTGGCCCCTCACTGTCCTGCCCTTGGCCTGCTTCACCCTCGCCATCACCCAGGAAGGGAGGTGTGTTGGTGCTCGTTTTATGGGTGAGGAAACTGAGGCTTGCAGGGGACAAGGGACTAGACTTCCTGTCAGAGATGGCCTGGGTTCAAGGCCTGCTCTAACCATTTCCTAGCCCCTGACCCTAAACAATTTACTTCACCTTTCTGAGCCTCAGTGTCCTTGTCTGTAAGATGTGGATAAACAATAGCAATTTCCTCATGGAGTTAACACATCCTGAGCGTTGCGAGCATTCCACACACGTTGGTTACCAGGACCGTCATTGGTAATATGCCAAGCTGCACATGCACCTGTGAGCTCCAGAGACAGAGCTCAAGAGGAGGCCGGGGCAGGCACGTCACCTGGAGGGAGGAGGTCCTCACACAGAGCCCCCGCCACTTCTGCCGGAAACCCCCCCCACACACTGGTGAGCCCCTGGCCACCGTGGCTGTGCCAGGCAGGCAAGAGAGACCCAGGAAGGCAGGCAGATGGACAGACAGACCGCCAGGCAGAGGGCAGGCGGGCTGGAGGGTCCCACCACACTGCCTCTGCAGCGCTGGGCCTCGTGTTCTGTATACAAAGGCAAGGGAAGCTCAGTGTTTGTTTTCCTGGGGCTGAGTGATGCATTTTGTCTCCAGACGAGGAAGAGGATGTTTGGACGGGGCAGCTCGGATCTACCTGTCCTGGGAGCCGGCTGGAAGTGGGGCAGAGGCCCCCCCCCCCCGGGGCTGGGAGATGCCCCCACTCAGGATCTGGTACTGGTCACCTTCCCCCAGAGAAGGTTCATACTTACTGCATCCTTTGCTGCCTGCACTCTGGGGCTCTGGTAACCGTGAACCTCACTTCCAGAGCATCCGCCCTGGGCCAGGCACTCCGCCTGAGCTAACTGCAGTGAGGAAAGCGTAGCAAGTGTCAGCAATGGAGCAAAAACCACTGCCTGGAGGGCTGGGGCTCTTATCTCGTAGGGCGCTGAGGCTCAGAGAGGGAGAGCAGCTTGCCCGGAGTCACACGGCAGGGAAGCAGCCTTGCCAGGGTTTGGATCCAGAACTGTGATGCCAAGGGCCACACTTGGGCCGTCTCCTGTTACATGCTGCCTCCCCGTGTGACCTGGACGGGAGCCGCCCAGCGTTCTGTGTCACTCTCCGTGCAGAAAATTAAACAGATGAAGTGAGCTGCATGGAGGAGGCCATGCAGGGCCAGAGGCAGTGGGCCCCGAGGACCCACAGACGGGAGAATGTGTGCCAGATGTGGGTTAGCCAGCCCTTTCCAAACTGGGATGTCCTTGCTGCTGGGTTCTGAAGATTTGGCCAGGGTAGGGCAGCGGGGAGAGGGGCAGGCAGGTAGCGGGCAGTCCTTCTTGGTGGGGATAAAGTGGCATCTAGACCCCCTGCCAGCTTTCCAGAGGAAGACATTTGTAACTGCAGGAAATACAATGGCCCGTCCGAAGGATGGGAAGCTAATCAATCACAGTGTAAGAGTCACAGATTTGTCCTCATTACTCCCAAGAGAAAATGAGCCCAGACCTTTAGGGTCTGTTCAACCAGTTACGCCTCACAACGTGCCTATGAGAGAGGAGCTGCATCACCCCCAATCTACAGATGGGGAAACCAAGGTCCGCAGCAGCTTCGCATGGTCAGGGATGAGCAAGAGCAGAGGTGGAGTTTGAACCTGGACAGCTGGATGCCAGTATCGCTCTCTGGACATCTACGCCTGTCGGCCAGGCTGGGCAGATGTGAAACACGGCTGCCCAGTTCATCTGAGTCCTGCCCTCACTCACCTACAGATTTTGGCCAAGGGTGCTCAGAGGGGACGTTTGAGATTCAGAGACACAATGTGACCAGCCCAAGGTCACACAGTGAGTCGGGGACAGAAATGAGTGACCATTCCACCAACTCCAGGGACTCCTGGCCCTCTTCTGCTTGGGGGCTTGGGGGGAGGAGAGCAGAGGAAGGACACCAGGGCAGTGACTGTGGAAGTGTGTTCAGTGGGAGAGGAAGGGAAGCAGGTGGGTATGAGAGAAGGGTCTGGGCGAGGCTGGGGTTCCCAAGGAATAGTGGATGGCTGAGTTTTCCCCTAGGCCACACCTTTACTTGTGAGGTTCCCCCTCCCGTGTGCCCTCCCCTCCCTCTCCAACCACATCTCACCCGCTTTCCTTTTTTTTTAGTTTATTTATTTTGAGAGAGAGAGAGAGAACACTTGCAAAAGTAGGGGAGGGGCAGAGAGAGAGGGAGAGACAGAACCCCAAGCAGGCTCTGCACTGACAGCACAGGCTCGAACCCACAAACTTTGAGATCATGACCTAAGCTGAGATCAAGAGTTGGACACTTAACCAGTGAGCCACCCAGGCGCCCCCTCACCTGCTTTCTTACACGTCCTGCCTCCCCATGGGGAGCTTTCCCAGGAGTGAGTTCCCAGAAGTAGCAAGCTGTCCCTTTTCAGCACTGCCTTGAGGCCACTTGAGGATGCTTCCATGTCCTAGATGTATCTTAGGTCCCCCCGAGGCCTGTGAGCTTCTCCAAGGGCAGGGAGGGTGAGCCTGTGCGGGGGTTTGGATGAATGGACAAGGATCCTGGTGGGTAAGCCCCGCAGGCTTGGCTTTGAAACCCTGCTGTGCCAGCTGCTGGCCGAGGGTCCTCGGGCAGGAGATTGACCTCTCTGAGCCTCAGTTTCTTCAGCTGTGAACTGGGATCACTACATTTGCCTTGCGTGGTGGCTGTGAGGACCAGATATGAGAATGGCACCCTCCCGTGCCTGGCAGAGTACAATTACTCAGCATACAACACAGCCACTTACCTTTCTATCCTAGTCTAGATCCACACCATTGCTGCCCCCGGAGGCTTGTCCGAAATGCACAGTGCCAGGCCTGCCACAGACCTGCCGGCACGGAATCTGCATTGTAAGAAGACTCCCAGTGACCCATGTGCACAGTAGTTTGAGAAGCACTGATCTAAAGGGTAGGTCTAGGGGCGCTCAGTCGGTTAAAGTCCAACTCTCGATTTCAGCTCAGGTCATGATCTCACGGTTCACGAGATCGAGCCCCATATCAGGTTCTGCGCTGACAGTGCAAGTCTGCTTGGGATTCTTTCCTCCCTCTCCCTCTCCCCTTCCCCTGCTTCCTCTCTCTCTCAAAATAAATAAATAAACAACAAAAAAACAAGGAGTAGGTCAAAAATGGGCAAGCAGTGTGATTTCATGTGGCTCAAACTAATACTCAACTCCCTTGAACCACTCAACAATCTAGGAAGAACAAAATGTATTATCCCCATTTTAAAGACAGGAAAACTGAGTCCTGGGGAGGTCACCTGACTTCCCGAATTCACACGAGCAGGGGTTAGCCACGCCAGATTTGAACCAGTGCCATCCTGGGCCTGTCCCGTGTTGAGCTTGGGGGACCCCAGGGTCCTCATCTGTAGAATGGGGTCCCAGCGCAACCTGAGTGCGGCGATTATGCTCTGACATGCCCCGCGCGGTACCCCAGACTCGTCTTCACAAAGCATCGGGCGTTACATTGCCAGCTCACCTCTCCGGAGCCCCCTACCCTTGAGGGGCCTGCAGGCCGAGGCAGGCAGGTAGAAGACAGACAGAGAGACCGAGACAACTGTACAAACACCCTCGGGCGGTGCTTACATAAGTCAATAAGCAAACAGCAGCCCAGTGGGAGTGACTAATGTTCTTAAGAGTAACCGCCACAGCAGTGGGCATAATGCTCCTCCGGCACGGACGCGCCCCCTGCCCAGCGGGGCACATCCCTGCTGAAGACGTGGACTTGTCATCAGTGGTCCCAGTGGGAACACATGGCCAGGGAAGCTAGATCTCGCTCTCTCCTCCTCCTCCCCTTCCTCCTCTTTCTTGGGACTCTGACAGCACATCCTTCTCTCTTTTTTTTTTTTTTTTGGATGGAAACACTTCGGAGGAGCCCAGAGTTCAAAACCAACCTCCACCTCACCCCAGCTGTGTAACCCTGGGGGAGTCCCTGCCCTCTAGGCTCTAGAGGCCGGCGTTCTGGGACCAGCGCATGTGGCGATGGGGTTAACCTAGCGATGTGTCATTGATGCGTAGCAAATAGAGGGCCCTCGGTAAACGGGAGCGCGCGTTCCAGTTCCCCCCGCTAGGACGACGCCGTTTCCTTCCTTTGCCCTAGAGGGAAGCAGCACCCATACCCTTATTACAGATGCAAAACTGAGGCTCAGAGAGGAGAAGTGACCTCCCTACGGTCATCCTACGCGTAGTCGTTGGAGCAAAGGCAGACGTGAACTTACGTTTTAGGACTCCCAGAACCGTGCTCAAGGGGAGAGAAGAACAACTAAGGCAGGAAGGCAGACTTCCCAAGTCACACCCATCCAGAGTGAGATCTTTTCTCCCGTGGGATCTGGTGAGGGCGTGTGGGGGTGAGCGAGGGTGCCTGTGGGATGTGTGTGGGAGAGGGGACGAGGGACATGGGGCTGTGTGTACGTGGGCATCTGTGTGGACCCGTGAACGCACACAGGCTCGGGAGGGAGGGGACGACAAATGGCCCCTGGGACCCCAGGGATGCCCCCACGGGGGAGACCCAGGGCCGGCCGTGGGCCAGTGGGCCCTGTGTGCAGGCGGCCCGGGCCTCCCCTCCCTGAAGCCCACCACGGGGTGGAGGACGTACCTCAGCCTTCACCGGTCATCTCCCCGTCCACCCCCCGCCGCCCCCAGCTCCTTCCTGTTTTGATGGAAGGAAAAATTTTCAGCTTTTTCCTTCTTTATTTTTCCAGACGGGTGACTCGCTCGGGAGAGGAATTCCCCCCTCCCCAAACCATAATACCGATACATCGATGCCATAGATCCAGGCCCATCCTGTTGTGCTGGGTAGTCACGGTTATTTTTGGGTGCTTTACGGGGGTGGTACCCCAGGGGAGGTGATACGGGGGGGTGCTCAGCTGCCTTCTCCCAGTCCACATGCCCCCTCCCAGAATCCTCCCCACCCCCTCCCAGTCCTCCCTGCATGAGCTCTGGGAGGAGGGAAGGAAGCCTGCTAAGCTAGGGTATAAATAACTCAGGTGGTTACTCAGCTCCTGAGAACATGATAACATGAGTCATGATGTGAAATCAAGAGGAGCCGTGAGCAGCCTTGGGCCACCGCCCGGGACAGGGCAGTGGGGCTCCAAGGAGAGGGGGTCTGGTGCCCGGGGCTGGGCCGTGGGTGGGGCCCAGGAGGACAGGAGTATGGTGTCCCCACGTTCGGTGTCGCATCCTGGCTCAGACCCTCCAGTTACTCACCTGGAACTGTGGGCGGGGGGAGGGGACCTGGGCCTCATTGCCAAGGCCATCCTGAGCTGGGGAGGGGAAAGAGGGCAGTGGGCATCTTCGGTCTCCTCCCCGTGTCTGGTACACGTCAGGTCCATTGGAACTTACAGTCCCGCCCCATTTCCAAGGCAGGTGCCCCAAGGAGTTCCCTGGGCTTCGGTGGGACTTGCAAGAAGGACTCGCAGCGTGCGAGGTGGGGGGAAAGGTTCCTTCTCCCTCCAGGGTGGCCCTACGTTGAGGACAGTCCCCACCCTCCTTTAACTGCCTGGCCACAGCGTGGGCTTGAGGTTTGGGTGCGGAAACAGGACGCCATTAGGGAGCACCGGCCTAGCCCGTGTGAGGAGCCCAGGCGGCTGGGGGGAGCCCGCTGGGTCCGTCCCAGGTGCTGGCTGGCAAGGAGCAGAAGCCAGCTCCAGCCCCTGCCCGCTCACCCGGGGAAATCCTCGGCTTTGGGCGCTCCTCCGGAGCCAGGCAGGCTTGGACCCTGGGTTGCCATGGCAATGGGTTCTGGAGCCTGCGCACGGAGCCACCCTCCTCTGTGTCCCCCTGCAGCTGCCCGGCCTCACAGGGAGAGAAGGCTCTGCCAGGTTGAGGGCCCACAGCACCTGTCCTGGGGGGAGGGCGCAGGCTGGGGCTCCCATGACTGCGGTGGACCCAGGCTGGGAGTCAGGACACTGTGTGGCCTCGGGCAGCTCGGTGCCTGGGGCCGAGCCGCAGGCTCTTGGACTGTACAAGGGTAGAATAGGGAGGGGGGAATAATGGCTGTCCATTAGTTGGACCCTCAGTTGTGAGGGTCCCATAGCTGAGCAGCTGTCACCCACAGCCCCTGTCCTCATCTCTAAGGTGTCTCCTCTCCCACCTTGGGCCTCAGTCCCAAGGGCAGCAGCTCCAGAGCCTGCACCCCACCTGGCTCCACCCCAAGGACCCTTGGCCTGGCTTCTTCCCCAGCATGGAGGAGGTCGCCCCACCCCCCCTCCTCCTCCTCCACATGCCCAGACAGCTTGGCATGGCTCAGACCCAGCCATTCAACGGACAGCCTGCCCTCTGGCCCCGCACACACAATGGGGACTCCAGGAATATTGTCCCGCCTGAGCTGAATCAAACGCTCTAAATTTAGCCCATCTGATGCGTCCTCTGCTTCCTGGCCCTGCTGCCCTCCTTTCAAGGCGATGAGGTCACCCCGGGAACTGCCTGCCCCAGCAGCCGGCCCAACCCTGGGGCTTTCCAGGGCCAGGGCTCCCCTCCTGCTCTTGGGGAATGGGCTGCCAGGGGATTAGGGGCCTTGGGTCTTCCCTCCCTCCCAGCCTGACCTGCCTCTCAGGCTGCTGGGCCCAGAGCTGAGTCTGCAGGAACTTTGAGCACCGGGCCTGGGATGGGAGGGGGCGTGGAGGAGGGAGAAACCACGGAGGGAGGGGCGAGAGAGCTTCTGGGCACAGAGCACATGTTGAAGCACCAGGGGCCTGGGCATGTTGGAAGTCACACGACGCCTCCTGGTCGTTGGCAGCGCCGAGCGCTGGCTGTGCCCTGGGCCCGGCGCCCCGGAGAGAATGGACCCGGCTCCCTCCGAGCGGGCAGTATAGAGGATGGAGGACACTCAGCAAGCGAACAGTGAATGACCGAGGTCATTTTCGTCCTGACACATGTTCTGAAGGAAATAAATCAGAGAGGACATGATGGCGAAACCTCGGTGGGGTGGATGACCCCGATTTAGAGAAAGGGTCAGGGGAGGCCTCTCGGAGAGGTGACATTTGAGCTGAGCCTTGGATAAGCAGAAGGAACTATTCGAAGAGCTGGGTGGGGCCAAGCCCTCGGGGCCAGAAGAGGGTAAGGGCAGACTCCAAAGAGAGGAGACACCTACGTGGTTGAGGGGCAGTCTGGAGGCCAGGGGTCCACTCCCGGCAGGGGGAGGGGCGGGCACAGGGTCAGGAGGCAGCAGCGGCCAGGTGCAGAAGAAGTCAGGGTAGCTAGCATTCCCTGAGCCAGAGGAGGTGCCCCTCCCACCTTGATGAGCAGGGAGCCACTGTCTGACTCAGATTTAAGAGAATTTGTTGGCTGCTGTATGGCGAGAGGTCCGCAGATGGCCCCGGGAGGAGACTAAAGTCACAGCACCTTGGGATACTAAACAATGGATGCTGGAGGGCACCTTCAAGGTTTACCTGCTTTGGCCCTCTCATGAGCCCCTGAGGCCCAGAGAGAGTCTGTGTCTGCCCAAGGTCACACAGCAAATGGGAAGTCTGCCTGGAAAAGCTTTTAGAGAAGGTAGAAGAGGAACTTGGCCACCTGAAGGGGACATGTCTTTTCTCGAACACCACGTCTGAGACCCCGCCCCTCAGCCCAGCCTCCTGCTGCAGTGTGGGCTGTGGGCCAGCAGGCCAGAGAGCGAGGTCGCTGGGCGATGGGGAGGGGTCTGCCCTGTCTCTGGCCTGCTTCCTCCCACATCCTGGGGACAGGTGTTCTGACTCTGGCCCCTCCCACAATCCTCCCCAACCGCAATCCTCCCCCCTGCTCTGCCAAGAATCCAAGGTTGGCAGGGAGTAGTGGGGGGGCCTCTGGAATGTCGCTTTCCGGTGCCAGCACCAGCGTGCCAACCTCGGCAGAGGCCTCGGGGGTGGACGGGGGATCACCGGATCTCGTCTGGAACGGGGAGGCTGGCAGCCATGAGCCACCACCGGGGAAGGGCAGGGCCCTGCCTGTCGCATCTCAGGCTTACACTAGACCCCTCCCCGGGGCTCCCCGAACTGCTGGCCAGCTCTTTCCCGCTCATCTCTCCTGGAGTGGGGGAGCTGTTTCCCTAGCAACTGTGTCCCCCCATCATGTTCTGCCCCTCCAGCTTCCTACACCCTCAGTGCTTCTTGGCTTATACCTGAACTCTGTTGCGGGGGGGGGGGGGGGGGGGGGAGTGCTCTGTGTTGGAGATTCCTATTAACCCTTCAGACACAGTGTGAAGAAAAGTGTTTTGGGCTGAGGCCGATCGGGTTCAAATCTCATCTTGACAGTGACTGCCTCTCTGGGCCTCAGTGTCCTCATCTACAAAATGGAGACAATCACCCGATAAAAGAATCGCATACGGGTGCGACTTCTGGGGGTCTCGGTTGGCTGAGCATAGTACGACCCTTGATTTCAGCTCAGGTCATGGTCTCGTGCTGAGTTCAAGCGCTATGTTGGGCTCTGCACTGAGCATAGAGCCTGCTTGGGATCCTCTCTCTTCCTCTCTCTGCCCCTTCCCTGCTTGCACAAGCACGTGTTCTCTCTCTCTCTCCCTCCCACTCTCTCTCTCAAAAGTAAATAAATAAACATTTAAAAAGAAAGAATCGAATAGGGTAACACTAGCACCAACCCACCCCTGCCCCAGGGCCTTGGCACATTCTGGCTCCTTATCTGTCGCTTGCTTCCCTCCCTGACCACCTAGGAGAAGTAGACTGCTTCGTGCCTCTGCTGGCCAGGGCGAGGGCCTGGGCCGGAGCCTGGGAGGAGGTGGGGCACTGGAGTGGCGAGGGCCAGCGGGGCACCCGGTTACGATCCCCACTCAGGAGTCAGACCAACCTGGGTCTGAGCCCTGGCCCCTCCACTGGACAGCTCTGTGGCCTTGGGCAAGTTACTAAACCTCTCAGAGCCTTCATTCTCTCATTTGCTTAATGGTAATAATAACAGTTCCATAATAACAGTATCTTCCCCACTGGGACACGTGGGACACAGCTATTATTGTTAGTATCATCAGCTGGTGGGGGAAAGGGGGTGCTGTGCAGGGAGACTGTGTCTCCCCAGTGGCCCGAGGTTGTTGGAAGCTTCCAGTGAAGGTGACGGGCAGCCTTGAGTGGCGGGAGTGAGGACGGGGCGTCCAGCACCCACATCCCCTCTGCCTGCATCTCTCAGGCTGAGGTGCGATTCTCTGGGGGGACCCCCCACGCTCCCAGCTATGCTGGTGGTGGAGCTGGGTGAGGCCTCTTTTTCCAGCCAGATGCCCTTTAGGCCTGGGGCAGGGCCACCCCCTCCTCCCCTCTGCCAGCAGGGCCCCGGCCAAGATGCCTTTATTTTTAAACCAGCGAACAATGCCTGGCCCTGCACAGCCTCCTACAGAGGACAGAGAGAGCAAGGATGGGCTGGGAGCCGCACTTCCTGGGCCGACACTCCTCATCCCGGACAGGTACCCTACTCACTTCCCCTCGTCCCTGGCCTTGACACTGCTCTCCCCCTGGGAGGCGGGGGGGGGGGGGGGGGGGGGGGGGGGGGGGGGGGATGGTCCGGATTCCAGAGTGCCTGTCCTCTGGCTGGGATGGGATGTCCTCTGGCCGCCCCCATCAGACAGGCATGTATGAGGCACGCTTGCCTTGCTCAGCCCCTCCTCCCCTGCAGGGGGCCAGTCCTAACAGTGGCTTCGGAACCAGAACCAGGACATCTGACCCCTCAGACTTCCCCTCTGCCCCCATAACCCCCCCCCCCAAACCAGGCTGGACATTCTGCCTCCTCAGGAAGGCTCCCATCCTGCCCAGTGCCAGTGAGGTGCCGGTGCCTGCTCACACCTCCCCTTGCTCACAGCTCTCCAGAAAATTCCTGAATCAGTGCAGCAGGGGGACGGTGCACCTGGCACTGACCAGCAGCTGGACATTCCTAGAGGGCAGGGCAAAGTCGAGAGACTGGGGATGCGGGGTCTAGTCCTGGATCTGCCATCAGCTCCTGTGTGACCTTGAACAAGACCATCACCGTCCTTCCTCCCTCTATTTCCTCTTCCCTAAACCTGGGATAACGCTCAGGATGGGAGAGGACTTGGTAAAGTCTGAGCTGCTGTGCACCCATGGGCGCAGGGCCTCTGGATGAGCAGGAGACACGGAAAACAGGGGTCCCTAACCCCTACCTGGTGGTCTCTATGGAGAGCCGCACACACCAGACCTCAGAGCCAGAGACGGCCCAGCTTCAGACCCCGCCTGTCAATTGCAGATTTGGGGCAAAGTAACTACTCCCCTAGCACCTCTGTGTCCCCATCAGTAAAATGCGATCATGATCTACCTGCCGCATAGGGCTCTTGGGAAGATTGAGACAGAATACGTAAAGCGCAAGCGCTCAGTGAGCACTTGCTCTTCCCACGTGCTCGAGGGAGCCAGACGGACGTGTGTGTTCACACTGAGTGCGCGCCAGAGAACGTGCATGGAAGAGAGCAGACACCAGAGTCGGAGTGTGAATTTACTCACAGGCCAGAGACCGGTGTTCAAGTATGTGCACCGATGTCCGAGGACCATGTGCGGGCCCAGGCCTGGAGCACGTGGGTGCTGAGGACGTGCTCACAAGGACCTGAAACACTTTATGTCCCTTCATCCTGCCATTGAGATGAGAGCACGGGTGTGACCACCTGTCTTCTCCCGCTGTCCTCCCCTGGTGACGTGGGAACACAGGCCCTCAGCCTCCCCCTCCCAGAACCTGGCCCCGCCTGGGCTGCTGGGGAAGAGCCTTAAGGGGAGACCTCTGGGAGAACACTGGTCACTGGAGGCCTTGAAATGGGCTGGGTCTCTCCTGGCTCTGAGGCTGCTTTGCTTTTCCCCATAGCATTACTGCCTGTGGTATTTCCTGCAGATATTTCATCTCCCCACCACTACCCCCATGAAGATGAGGGTTTTGTTGGCTCTGCCCACCTGGCTCTGGAGAGGGGGCCCGAGGAAGATGGAGGGACCCAGCAACCCAGCGGGGTGGAGGAGACCAAGACGGGCATGGCCTGGGGGAGGGGGCATCCTGATCACTGGGTTGGAGAGGAATTCTCAGGACCAGATGACCTTCTGGCTGCACCGGGAAAAGCAAGATTTCCTCCTGGGGCAGCCAGAGGTGGAGACGCCCCTCACTGCTTCATTGGGAGAGGGATGCGCTCACAGGCACTGAGCACATGGGTGTGCACACTCGAGCGCACGTGAACACACGCATGTGCACAGGCACACACAAGGAGGGCAGTCCAGACCCAGGCAGGTGGTGCGTGGTTGGCAGATGCCATGAGGCTTAGCCACTCAGTGCCTGTTTCCATCCTCCCTGTGGAAGAGAGCCTCTTCCGGGCTCCACTGAGCTGGTGAGGAGAGGGCAGGGGAAGGTCATGTTCACGGAGCCTCCCCCCCACTGTGTTCCCCTTCTTGAATCTGGATAGGTCTGAATTTGCAAAGCAATGCTCTGTGGCTTTCAAGCTAGGTCAGAAAACGCAACGTAGCTTCTGCTTGGTTCTCTTGGGACACTCACCTCTGGAGCTCTGGGCCGCCATGCTGTGAGGAAGCGCAATGAGCCCCCACAGACCAAATGGAGAGCTCCTGGCGGTCCGGAGGGGGACCCAGCCAGCTCACAACCCCCCCCCACCCCTGCTCTTCCAGTTCCAGCCACCATCAGCAACTGCACGGGAGATCCTATGCCAGACCACTGAGTCAGACCCATCCCAAGTCCCCGGGCTGCAGATACTATGACAAACAATAAAATGATTCTGATTGTCTTAAGCTACCCAGGTGTGGGGTTTGTTATACGGCAGTGTTTCCCTGGAACACAGCCCACTGCAAATCGTGGTGGGTTGAGGTTAAAACATCCAGAATCCAACCACTTCTTGTGCCTCCACACACCACCCTCATGCAGGCCACCAGGATCTCTTGCCTGGACACCTGCAGTAGCCTCCTGACTGATTTCTCTCCTTCTGTCCTCAAGCCTGCGGTCTCTTCTCCACACAGCAGCCAGAGCGAGCCCGAGGGCAGAGACACCTCTGCTCAGAGCCCTTTGGTGACTCTCGACTCCCCCAGGTCTTGACAGCGACCCACAGGCCCTACACGATCTGCCCCTGACCTTAGCTCCCCTCCACTCTCCCCTGGCTCATGGCATGTATCTAGTCCCCAAACGCAGCCAGCACTTACTTTCTCAGAGCCATTGCTGATGCTGTTCCTTCTGCCTGAGGTTTCTTTTCCCTGCACATCTGCCTAGCTCGCTTTCACACCCCTCAGCTTTCAGCTCAAAGGTCACTGATACAGTGAGGCCCCCCTCCCCCCCACACACACCATGCCCCCCAAACTCTCCATTCTCTCCCTGCTTTATTTTTTCCCATTGCCTCCCGCCTCCTGACCCATTGTATCTCAACATTCGGTTGGCCGCCCTCTTCCGTTGTCACGTGTGTTTCCTGCCAATCGGATTTTGTTTTTACTGCTCTGTCCTCAGGGGCGTCACACAGGGTGGTGCTTCGGAAGTCTCTGGAATGCATGGAGTGGATGGATGAATGACTAATTCCAGAATCCTTCCACTCAACCCAAACCCCTCATGGGTGAGTGGAGAGGCCTTGAGCCTCTCGAAAGGGGCAGCCCTCTTGCCCATTCCGGGTGCACCCTCTTGCTCCAAATGAGGAAACTAAGGCCCAGAGAAGGTAGATCGCTTGTTGAAGGCTAATCAGTCATTCATGTAGTCAACGGATATAGAAGCTTTATAGCATCCCGACCTGGCAGAGTCATTGAACGTTAAGCCCCAGCACCACTCACATGCACAGTACTTCCAAGAGACATGGAGAATCCCTACTTTATGTTCCTAATCATCTATGTTTTCCTTAAAGGTCCCAAGATTACTCAGCTTCAGGCCCCAGCAACCCAGGACTGACCCCTGCCTCCCCACAGGGTTTTCCACATTAAATAAGTTACTGCCCATAGGGCAGTGCCCGGTACATAGTGAGAGCACAGTGCTGCGGTGTGGGGGGCCGGCTGCGTGCCAGGGGCTGTGCTTGGAGCTGGGGATTCAGTGAGAAACAGGGTGGACCAAGCCCCTGTCCTGCTGGAGCTTATCCCCAGAGGCGGGAAACAGACGATGAACAAGGGAGCATATAGGCATGAAGTGGCACAGTGATGGGGCAATAATGAATGATCAAGTGGTGTGGAGGCAGGAAAGAGGAGATAGATGGGCAGGGGGGAGGTGTTGGAGACTTCTCCGAGGAGGTGACATTTGAAGAGGTAAATGATTAAAATGAGAGAGCCATTATCAGGCAGTGGGAAGAGCAGGTGCAAAGGCCCAGTAGACAGAATGAGCTGGATACTCAGAGAAACCACTAGGCCAGTGAAGACATGAGTGAGGAAGATGGCTGGGAGCCGTGGTCAGAGAGGCCCCGGGGGTTTCTCTTCCACTCCCATCTCCCCCTTCACGCCTCTCAGAGATGAGCACCTGCAGAACTGTCCCCCAGGCCACCGCTGGGGTGCCACGGCTGGGTACTGCTAGGGCGGCGGCCACTCCTGCCTTGTGACCTCAGCCCCACCCAGCCCAGCCCCCACTTCCCCTTCCAGTTGTGACCCAGGAAGTCAGGAACCACATCCTTTCCTAAGCTGGATCTCCCCTCCCTTTGCTCCGTCCCAGAGGGTGGGCCTCAGCTCCCAGCGTGGACTCGCACTTAATGGCCAACCCCTGTGGAGGCCTCATCTGCCTTGCCCCTCACCCACCCACTGGCTCCAGCGTGTCAGACCCTAGCGGCCTCCTCTCCTGCCCCTTCACCAATTCCCAGAAACCATGTGGTTTCCCTGTGAATGAATCAGGCCCAGAATACCCTTCTTCCCTCCTCTCTCTGACCAAATCTCATCTGTCACCTCCTCCTGGAAGTCCCTGGGTTCTAAGCAGCAGATGAGTCTTGCTCATCTCTAGCCCCCAGGGCCAGGCATAGGGACTTAGCACCAAGAAGGATCTCAGTAGATGGATGAACAAATGAATGAAGAGCTATTTGGGTCCAATCAGCCAATTATCCCTTGGCCCAGACCCCAGGGGTGACAGACCTGCTCGCATTCATGCGCAAAATGCTCTTTCCCTGAATCCCGGGGTCTGAAGCAGGTCTGGGCTCTGCACTGATTTGCTGTGTGACCTTGGGCAAGACTGTTAACCTCTCTGAGCCTCCGATCCCCTATCGGGCAGTGTTGAAGAGCATCAGGACTCATCCCACAGAAGGGCTCTGAAGATTCACTGCGATGGCCCAGGGAGCTCAGGGAGGGGAAGTACCAGACGCCTGGTAACCATATGGCTGATTAGATCACATTAGGTCTGAGGTCCTTGATCTCAATCTTACTGGAATGTGATGGGTTTGTGGGGACGCATCTACTGTGTGTCAGAGCAGAAGGCTCGGGATGTCCAGGCCTGAGTTTTCTTGAAGCACCAGGAAAGGGCGGCAGGCACGCCCAGGCTGGAAGTATGACCATTCACACGTGCAGGCCGAGTGTGGGCTGGCGTCCTTCTCACGTACACACTGCCTGCCCTGAAGCAGCCTCGCCCTTCCCCCCACGGCCAGACCCTCTAGGGCATCCAATGCACCAAAGGGTGCTGAGGGAAACTGAGGACAATCCCACCACAGCAGACTGAGCTTCCAGAGACCAGCTGGGAAATGTCCTTCCAACCTCCAACTCTCCTGGGAAATTGGGACTAGAAATGAGGTGACAGGTCACCCATGGGAGGTTCTGGGGACCCCAGACTTCAAGGGGCTGCCTCTCCGACTCCAGGGTCCCTTGCCCCTAAGCCTGGGTTCATCAGCGAGAGTTCAGCAATTTTAGTGATCTCGGTGTCCAGAGCCCGCAGCCTAAGGGAAACCGAGGCCAGGAGGATTGAGTGACTCGCCCAAGGTCACACAGCTGTAGGGGAAGAACCGGGACCAGATCCTAGGACTCTCACCCCAGCTGTGCTCCTCCTCCGCCTGGTGAGACATTTCTGGAAATCACCCCAGCTCTATTTTCCAAAGTGAGTCAGGGACATCTGTACCTCTGGGGGCCGAAAATATTCCAGGGGCTCCCTGGCAGAAATGCTGACATCTTTCTGAGGTGTGAAAGCCAACTGGCCTTCCCGGGAACTGATAATTAACTGGTAATTTCTGCTCATTCGATCGGAATTCCTGAAGGCCTTCCAGGACCTCATTCCTGTCCTGTTCTTGCTATGCCCAGGCCCCATGTGACAGGTAACACCACGAGGTACCAAGGGGCAAAGAGATTTGCCCAGGGTCACACAGGCAGCCCCGCTTCTGACACCTGGATTGCCAATTCCAAGCCCAGAAACTTTCCTGCTGCCCAGGGGGCAAGCTTGGCCTTCTCGCTAAGAGACCCAGCCAGATCTTAGACAGTATCGGCTCTCACCCGCAGAATAGAATTCTTTCTCATGCTTAACATCCTTACTATGAGAGCCACAATACACTTTCACTGACAAGAACCTAAAAAATGCAGCAAAGTCAAAATAAGGAAGAAAAGGCACCACCCACAGCCCCGCCATCCAGAGACAATCATTGTTAAGGTTTGATGCATTTCCTTCCATAGTTTTTTGTTTGGGGACTTTTTTTAAACGTGGCTGAGATCATACCGTATAATAAAAGAAAAACACAACCCAGGGGTATCCTGCGTTTTCTGCGCTGCCATAATAGCAAAGGCGTCTCTCTGGTTGGTTCTCTCTCTGGGACCTCATTTCTGTTTCCTCTTCTCCGAACTTCATTTTGATTGGCTGCCTCACATTTGGCCAAGTGGAAGTTCCATAGTTTATTTAGCCAGTCCCTTATTTCCAGTTGTTTGACATCATCAATAATATATTTTGGTAGATCTTTGTCCAGAAAGCTGTTCTTTTTCCATATTTAGGGACAGCTCCTTGGCTAGATGGAATGACCGGGTTGGTGAGTCACACACCTTTCTGGCACACTTGGTCAACTTGCTTTCCAGAGGACCCGGGTTGCGCCCACTCTCCGGATGAACAAAGAGAGGTCCCAAGAGGTGACGTGGACCGTCCACAGGCACTGAGCCAGGTGGTGATACCCGCAGTCCTTCCTCTGACCCTCATCTACCTGCATCTTTATGTGACCCTCTGATGGATCATTCCTTTATTCCATTAACAGGTAAGGTGCACCTGCTGTGTGCCAAGGGTAGGTCTAGGCTCTGGAGATACCTTAGTGAGCAAAACAGACAAACTGCCCCCCAAGATGATTCTACCCCAAAGGGATGGAGGGGAGCAGCAAGCAGGGGGGAAGGCGGTTCTGTCACCCGCCTCTGGACTTGACCACCTGCAAATCAACTTGCCTATTTGCATCTCAGAATCCTGGGCCGGCGAGAAGGCAGAGAGGGGTGACACCTGGCAGCCCCCTCTGCCCAGTTTTCCTTGACCCCAAATCGTTTTCTAAAATTTGGCCTTCCCGGGGCACCTGGGGGGCTCTGTTGGCTAAGTGCCCAACTGTTTATTTCAGCTCAGGTCATGATCTCACGGTTTGTCAGTTCGAGCCCCACGCCAGGCTCTGTGCTGAGAGCTCGGAGCCTGCTCGAGATTCTGTGTCTCCTCCGTCTCTCTCCGTCCCTCCCCCACTTGCTCTCTCTAGAAAATAAACTTTTAAAAAAGAAAAGAAAATAATAAAATAAAATAAAATAATATGTGGCCTTCCCTTAAAACTTGGGAGAAACACTCTGCAAAGCTGGCCATGCGGGGCCCAAGTCCCAGATGGTCCGTAGGAACCGCTGCTCAGCCTGGGGGTCCCCACGACCCAGGCAATTGCGCCTGGCTGGAAGGGTTCCACAGTAAGACCGGTGACGGTCACAACACTGAGACAAGCGACAAGGAGGTGGAGTCACTGGGGCAGGTGACACAGCCGCGAGTGGAATGTCACTGGAGAGTTTCTGTTTCTTTGAACTTGAGGTCCCCCCGCCCAGAATACCCTCTCCCCCTTTCTTAACTCTTTAATGCTTCCTCTTGCTTCACTGAGATGCCACCTCTTTCAAGAAGCCCCCCTGACCTAGGGCAGGGTGTGCAGCTGGCTCTGGAGCCCTCGTCCAGACAAGGAGATAGACGAGAGAGCGTCGGCGACACCCACATTCTCAAGCCCACAAGAAAACCCTCACTCCCCACCCCCCAATCCCTCATCCAGCTCCCCTACCCTCTGCTACTGGGGCAGGGGGGGGTTGGGGGGCAGGTAGGAGAGAAGCGGAGGGTGAACCCTGACCCAGGCCTGGGCTGCCAAGCAGTCTGACCCCCAGGGAACATCCCCGCTTCACACTCACTGGCTGAGTGACCTTGGGCTTTCCTTAACCTCTCTGTGCCTCAGTCTCTTCACCTCTGAAACACAGGGTAGGGGACGCTTGGCTCACGGTCACTGTGAGATGTCACAGGAGCAGACCCGGCCTGGACGCCCCAGGAAGCGTCACTGCGTCGTTGCCAGGAAGCAGGGGAGCACGCACCCATGGGTCACAGGCTCACAGAACTCGGGGGGTGGGGGGCTTAAAGAGCCCCTGCCCCGCTCTCCCCTACATGGCAGGGAGAGCCACGCCCAGAGAGGGAGCAGGTCGTGTTCTAAACAAGAGCCCCTTAGCCCCGCCCCAGGTGCTGTCACCAGCCTCCTGGGTCCTGGGTCCACTCCACCCCCCAGGAAGGGTTTCTGAAAGAAGAGACCCGACCTGAAGCTCCCACCCCCCGCTCCTCCCTTAAAGGACCAGCCTGCGTCTTCTGCCCTGGGCCCAACCAGAACCTGCTCCCCGGGCATTTGCCTCTCAGGGAAGGAACTTTCGCCCAGAGGCCACCTCCCTTGGCCATCGGGGGAGGGGGTAGCTTCCTGGCCTGAACAATGGGTCCGGGAGGTCCCTCAGCCTCTGGCACGCAGGGGTGTGGGGACATTTGACATGGCGATGCCACTTCCATTCTGGAAGCCCAGGGAATGTGGAGACAGGGCAGGAGGGGCCCGGCCCCGGCTGGAGGCAGCAGCGCCCACTGGCTGGGGAGCCGCTCGCCAGCCTTGCCCTTGTGACCTCGGGCAAGGGCCTCCATCTCACTGGGCCTCAGTTGCCGCACCTGTACAATGGGAATGACAAGGACGTCTTAGCCCATAGGGTAGTTACGACGTTAACCAAATCCTTTCTGTAGAGGGTCTAACATTGCCCAGGTGGGGTCAGAACGCACACACAAGGTGAAGCTGGACAGTGAGTGCAGCAGCCACACACAAATTCACCGCCCCCTGCCCGGCTGCGAATCCCACTCCACCCCTCCAGCTGTGTGGCCCTGGGCAAGTTACTGAACCTCTCTGTGCCTTGGCTTCCTTGTCTAAAATGGGAGTGATAATAACCGTTTGGCAGATTAATTGAGTTAATGTATGTAATGCTTTTAAAGAACACGCTGTGTCCTTTCTTTTTTTATTTTTAATTTTTTTACATACATTTATTTTTGAAAGGCAGATAGAGACAGAGCATAAGTAGGGGAGGGACAGAGAGATAGAAGGAGACACAGAATCCAAAGCAGGCTCCAAGCTGTCAGCACAGAGCCCTACGCGGGGCTCGAACTCACAAACTGTGAGAACATGACCTAAGCCGACGTCGGACACTTAACTGACTGAGCCACCCAGGCGCCCCCGTCATTTTCACCATTTTTAAGTGTAGAATTTAGTGTGTCTCTGTTAGAAAGACACTGTGATGACTCTGGGCCCCCCTGGATAATCCGTCACAAGATCTCAACCTCATCACACCTGCAAAGTTCCTCCTGCTCCGCACGGTGACGAAGTCACAAGTTCCAGGGCTCAGGACACGGTCACTGCCGTGGGGGGAGGGGCTGGGGCTATCATTCCGTGTGACACGCTTCCCTTGGAACCACCAGCCGCCACACGCCCAAAATCGCCCGTCTTCCCACTGGACTCAGGCCCCCAGCCAGTCTGCTCACTGCTGTGCCCCCCAGCACCTAGAAAGAGGCTTGGGAAAACTGAACTCCTACGCCCATCAGCTCTCACCGCAGCCCGAGCCTGGGAAATTGCCACTTTTGTCAAAGACGGGCACATAGCAGTTCCACCCGGTCACCCTAACGTGCACAGGCTGTGGGGCCTGCGGCAGCGAGAACGAAGGACCTGGCTTCCACCTCAACCATGTGGGCAGAACCAGCCACTCCCAGACCCATTTTAGGGACAAGAATTCCAGGGGTCTCGGCCCCCGGGGCTCCTCCCCCTGACGCTGTAGGCTGGGGGTTCCCAGGTGGCTAAACTCCTGAAATACACCCAAATCAACATATCTCGCCTCTGTTGCAGGCCTCCAAATGCCCCCACATGCCGGAACCTCCCTGAGAACCCCAGAAGGGGTTCTGTCCCAGAAGGGGGTCTCTGGGCCTGCCCCCTCCCACCCCCAGTCCTCTGATTGAGCAGTGCCTGGGCCACACTGGGTGTGAAGTACTTTAACTCACTCCTCTGCTCTGGCACATAGTAGGTGCTCAGTGAGTCTGTGGTGAATGAGTGAAGAGGGGGCTTGAAAACCCTCGAGACTCCCTGTCCGGTGCTCAGTCCACTCAGCACCCCCCACCCCACGGCCTCGGTGCTGTAATGGCGCCTCCCCGCTCCCCCGGGGGCCAGTGGCTGTGAGGGGCCAGAACAAGAACGCTTTGAGGCAGCCCTATCTCCGGAGGGAAGTGGAGGAGATAACACAGCTTCTCACTTTCCCAGCCTGTCCCAGACCAGAGATAACCCAGGGGAGACGGGGTGCCGGAGCCCTACTAGCAGCGAGGCCACCCACCTTCCCCCGGGGTCCCCCCATGACCCCCCTATCACAAACTCCAGGCTGAAATCCGAGGAGCCGCTCGGAAGACGGACGATAAGCAGGCCAGAGCTGGTGAGGAGGGGGCCAAGACTCCGGTGTCCCCTGGAAAATGACCCACAGACGGCAGCCACCCTTCCCCAAGGCTGCTTCTACCCACGCTCCGCCAGATCGCACCCAGATGCACTCCATGCTCTCCAGAGCTGCCCTAGACTTGGCTCCTGTCAAAGGCCCTTCAAAGGCACTCAGTCCAGCCCTCTTGATGACCAATGAAGAACCTGGAACCCGAGAAGGTGGGGGCCTTGCCCAGGTCAAGGGGAGGGCTTCAACCCACATCCCCTGGCTGCTGTCAGCATCCCAGACAACCGGCTCAAATAGCGGTCAGATATTGGGTGGATGGGGGTGGGGGGCGCCAAGCACCAGGTCCGAGTTGTAGAGGGTGGGGTGGGGAAAAGAGGAAGGGGCTGCAGAGCAGGGAGGGAACCCAGAGCTGAGAGCTGGACACTGGGTTTCCGCCCCCGGCTCTGCAATGGACTCACTGGGGCCCCTTGACCCAGTCCCTGCGCCTCTCCAAGCCTCAGTTTCCCCAGGAATAAACAGAGATAATAATAATCTTGCCATTTGAGTGTTGCAGAGGGAGTTAAGAGGCTCCGCAGGGCGGCGCCTGGGCCCTGGCACACACTCTAAGGAACTGGCGTGATTCTGCAGTTTCTTCTCTTTCTGTCTCTCCTGCTCAAATAAAGCACTGGGGGGTGGGGGGGGGCAGGGCAGCACCGGTCCCAGGCTTGCCGCGTCTGCCCTCTCGGCAAGTCTGCGGAGCCAGTGACCGATGATACCGTGCTCTGTACTTCCACCCAGAAGGTACAGCTGGCCGGCACCCGGCGCTGGGTGAACCACTGATGGGTGAGTGCGTGAGTGATGGAGCCGATCTGCTCAGAGTCCTACCGGAGGAGGGGCTCTCCGCCTGGCTTCCTCCCCAGCCTGACCCTCCTCCCGTTTTAGCTTCCTGCATCACCCCCGCCCCCAGGTGGAGGCAGCAGGTGGACAGGGGGGCAAAGCACTCAGCCAAGGGACAAGTGTGCTGTTTCCCACAGACTGGCAGCCCAGGCACTGACCACCTGCTCTCCGCTCCCCACCAGCCTGAGCAAGACCTTCCTGCAGCCCCAAATTTCCCAGCATTTGATGCCTAAGAGCACGGGCTGGTGCGAGACCCAGGACACAGAGAGGCCCCCGTGCACGGACAGCCCTTGCAGGCCAGTGACTGGAGGTGAGCCCCCTGGCTCGTGGAAGCTCCAAGCCCCTCATCTCAGTGACATCACTGACAGCGCCAGATCTTGTTCTCACAGCAGAATAAATGTTAGATAGGGAAACTGAGGCCCAGAGCAGGACCTGTCTTTCTCAAGGTCACAGAATGAAACAGAAGAGACAGAAAGAGAATTCAGGGCTCAGTTTTTTGTTCCTGCAGCCCCAGGGCGGGGCTCCGAATACCCCCTCATCCCCACCCATCACCCATGGCCTCCTCTCCCCAGACTCAGTGCCCGGCATGGTGGCCCAGAGCTCGCCAGCCCCATGCCCACCATGTCTCAGGTGCTCCCCTGAACCTCACTATGCTCCTCTGTCCGCGGAGCTGACCGTAGTACAAATCTCGTGATGTTGCCGTAAGGATGAAACGATGGTGATGCCATTTGAAGAGACACTGCTCCAAAAAAGCACGGTGATTCGTGATTCCTTGTCAGGGAAACAAAACTCAAAACCGCAACGGGACGCCGCTTCACACCTTCCGAGGATGGCTGTGACGGGAGGACAGGCTGCAAACCAGCGGCGCTGAGGACGCAGCGAAATGGGAGTCACGCGTGGCTGGTGGGAATGTAACATGATTCGGCTGCTTTGGAAAACGCTCTGACGGTTCCTCAAAATGTGCAACGGAGCTGTGCTAGGAGCCAGCAGCTCTCTGCCCCGGCATCCGTCCAGGAGAAACGAAAACATATGGCCACACAAAGGCTTGTGCAGGAACGTGCGGGGAAGAGTCCTTCGTGACAGCCAAAAACGTGGTGAAACAGCCCCAGGGTCCCCTGCGGTGAATGGATAAATCAAATGTGGTAAGTCCATGCCATGAAATAGTATTTAGCCACGAAGAAAGAACCAAGTGCTGATACGGGCTACTTACAACACGACGCTCCAGGAAAGAAGCCGGTGGCAAAAGACCACAGGCTTCCTGTGATTTCATTCATAGGAAACATCCAGAAGAGGCACACCCAATGGAGGCTATGCTGGTAGCTCTGGTACCTGGGGAAAGGGTAACCAGGAGTGACGGCTGGTGGGACCTGAGTTTCTTTCGGGGCCACTCTAAAATTAGGGACGCCTGGGTGACTCAGTTGGTTAAGCGTCCGACTTCGGCTCAGGCCATGATCTCACAGTTCGTGGGTTCGGGCCCTGCGTCAGGCTCTGTGCTGACAGCTCAGAGCCTGGAGCCTGCTTCAGATTCTGTGTCTCCCTCTCTCTCTGCCCTCCCCTGCTCGCACTGTCTCTCTCTGTCTCTCAAAAATAAATTTAAAACATTAAAAAATTGTTTTAAATAAATAAAATAAAATTAGATGGTGGTGGGACATCTGGGTGGCTCAGTCGGTGAAGGGTGTGACCCTTGATCTCAGGTCACACCATGATACCAGGGCTGAGAGTTCAAGCCTCGTGTTGGGTTCCACACTGAGCCAGGAGCCAACTTTAAATGAATAAATAAATAAATAAGTAAATAAAACATTCGACTGGGGACCCCTGGGTGGCTCAGTCGGTTAAACATCCGACTTCGGCTCAGGTCATGATCTCTCGGTTTGTGAGTTTGAGCCCCGCGTAGGGCTCTGTGCTGACAGCTCGGACCCTGGAGCCTGCTTTGGATTCTGTGTTTCCCTCTCTCTCTGTTCCTCCCCTACTTGTGCGCTGTGTCTCTCTCTCTCTCAAAAATAAATAAAGATTTTTAAAAATGTAAATAAAAGAAAAGAAAATTAGATTGTACCGATGATTGTATAAGTCTGTAAATACACTAAAGACCGTGGATTCACACACTTTAAATGAGTGAATTTTATGGGATGCAAGTTATATCTCAATAACGCTGCTTTTTCCAGATGAGAAGCTGCAAGCCAGCCTGTGGCGCATCTAGCTGGAGTTCAGGGAGGCGTTGTGGCCGGGTTAGCACTCTGATTATCTGCATTAGCATCTCTTTTCTCCTCATGACCATCCTGGGAAGTGGGCATTTGGCAGATGACATAAAGTGAGGCTTGGAGAAATGGGGTGTCCGACACAGGAAGTGATGGAGCCCCAACACCTCCCTGGCCATCCAGACAAACGACAGCAGGGTTAGGGGCTGCTAAGGCACACTTTCATTTTTTTTAAAACATTTATTTATTTTTGAGAGACAGATCATGAGCAGAGGAGGGGCAGAGAGAGAGAGGGACACACAGAATCAGAAACAGGCTCCAGGTTCTGAGCTGTCAGCACAGAGCCCAACGCAGGGCTTGAATCCACAAACTATGAGATCATGACCTGAGCCGAAGTCGGACGCTTAACCAACTGAGCCACTCAGGCTCCCCAAGGGCACGCTTTCGAGGGGAGGTGGACGGGAGCACCACGAACTGCGTTTTCACATGCCAGGCTCTGTTGTAGACTGGGGACCAGGGGGAGAGGGGCACCGCCAGGGCCCCCAGTGTCTGACCCTCCCACTCCAGGCCTCTTTTCCATCTGTCAAAAGGGCTCCATCAGTGGTTTTCAAACTGCGTTTCAGGGCACCCCTAGGCCAAGAAGAGATTTCAACCACCCTGGAGAAAGGATGCCCCAGGAGGTCCCCCTGGGAGCCCACCCACGTCCTGCCTCCCATTTAGGCCTGGCCCAACCTACAGGATGTGGCTGCCAAATGTAGGTGAGGAAGAGGAAGGCGTGGGGGCGGCGTGCAGGAATCTGCATCCTGGGGGACCAGGAGATGGGAACTCCAGGTGCTGAGGCCCAGCTTCCGGCCCCAGCCGAGGGAAGAAGACTTAGCCGCTGCCTCTCGGGGACGCAGCTGCCTGGCTCAGAGCCCAGAGCCCTTCCCAGACGTGGTGCCAGCGTTTCCTCTTCCCTTCTGGGAGGGAAGACGCTCGGAGCCTGCTGCTCAGGGCCCGGCCTCCAGCCGTCCCCTAGCCGCGGCTCCGGCCACCGAATCCCAGACACTCTGGGGGGTGAAGCCAGGCCTGGGCAGGGTGCTGGGGACCCTGACCCTGGGGAGTTCACAAAGCCCCCGTTATGCTGCCACAACCCCTCTGCCAGCAGCCCGAAGCCGATAGGATGAGGCAGGAGCGAAAGCAAGCGGCCACGTGGGCGTGGTGGGGCCTGTGGCCAGGCACAGCACCGCTGCCCCAGCCAGAGGGCTGTTAGCCACCTCTTGCCAGACTGGAATTTTCAAAAGCCGAGATTTTAATGTGAAATCTCCAGATTTTGGAAAAGTTGGAGGAGCAAAACGCATCCAGGAACTGGGCACCTACAGTCTGTGGGCTGCCAGTTAGCAAACTGTCTTGGGGCCGGATACAATGGCCAACTTCCAGGCTGGGGCTGAGAGAGAAGCAAGTCGCAAGGCCCCCCTCGCAACCTGCCTCCCCCCGCCCGCCGATGCGAGGAAGGACGCTTTCGTGAAGCCGTTCCCTTGCCTTCCTAAATAAACAAATTACACTTCCGTCCTCAGTCTCGTTCAAGAAGCACACACCTCGGCCATGGGAAAGGGTCAGGAAACCCTGAGTGTTGAAGTGGGCCGCTCTCCAAGGTGCGGGGAGGCGTCCGCCATTTACGGACTGTGTTTAAGGTGTAGAGAACAAAGATAATATATATTTGAGTGTACCTGCCTAGGCCACCTCTGGGAGAATCCTCCAGAAACGGACTGAGAGGTGGGACGGGGGGACGTTTCACTCCACACTCCTTGATTTATTTTGATTGTGAGCCTGTAAGCAAGTATATAGGGGTTTTGTTCTGTTTTGATTGTCCTTTCTTCCCCTCTTTGTGTCATTCTCAGAGCCTGGGAATGAGGGGAGATGTGCAGGTGTCCTGGGGTCTGGAAGCTAGAGAGGATGGGGGAGGGGAGATGCCCCGAATGAGGCCTACTGTGTGCCAGGCACGCTGGCACAGGAGCCACTCAGTCCTCACAACCACTTTGCAAGGTGAGGCAGTTAAAACCACATTTTACAGATGGGGAAACTGAGTCACGCAACTAAAAGTAGAGAAACTGGCTCAGGGCTGAGTGCAGAGGCCAGGTATCAAGGTGTCCTTGCCCCCCCCCCCCCCCGTAGATCCACCCCTTTCCCAGCTGAGGATCCAAGCCAAGGGTCTGTCACCTCCCAACCCAGGCCCCGGGCCAAAGGCTCTTTCTCCATGTTCTTCTCAAGAGCTAGTGGGGCAGAGCCCGGGGCCCCCCAACCACACACTCTCCCACTCCCATCCACCCTGTAGGCCTCAGAGCAGCTGGATTACTTCCGGAAATGGCTCAACCCCGGGTCCGGAGACCATCTGGGTTCCGGCCAGAAGCATTTCCACTCCTGAACCTCCGGTCTAGCTGGGGGGGGTGCTGTCTGGGGGCTTCTGCCATTACGTCCTGCCCAAGGTGGGATCTGCAGGCAGGACGCCTCAAGAATTCGTGGCCTCCCCTTACACAACACACAGCATCTCCAGGAGGAGGGTAGTGCCCCGTTGATGCCTAACCCGAGAGGTTAGGCCATTTGCCTCAAGTCACACAGTATAAGTGAAGACTTGGGGCCTGTCACATCCCAGTGGGACCTTGACTTCTTCTTCTCCTGTAGAAGAGGACAGAATAACACCTCTCAGGCTGTGATGGAGAAGGACTGAGGGACCCGATGTGAACACAGAGATGGAAAAGATTCTCTGCCCTGCTGAGCGTGAGGGGCTCCAAGGGAGGGAGCTGGCACTCAGAAGATGTCCCAGCATGGCCTGGGGGTCAGCGAGGACTTCCCAAGGAGGGGGTGTGCGGAAGCTTTGGGGCAGTGCCACTAATCCAGGAAGCACCCTTCAGCGGGGTGGCCATCAGCTCTCTGATTGCCAAGGGATAGGACCAGGCCAGGGCAGGGAGCCCACCGGGGGCCTGTGAGCGGGGCTTCCTGGGTGGAAGATGGAGAATGAGATCAGGGCTTGGCTGACGCCAGCAGGTGATTTCTCCTGGCCCGTGCCCTCCCTGCCCAGGAGGAGAGCCCACCCCCGGGCCTCCCTGCCGCCAGCCCGTACTCAGGCCTGTGCTGCCCGATGCCCCCTCTGATGACTCATGTCCGTCCGGCTGGCCCTGGCTGGAGCGAGGGGGCGGGCCCCGCTCCATGCTTGACCTTATCAGGCCTTGCTGGAGTCCGGCCGCCTGGACGTGGGTAGGGCCTCGGCACCTCCCCACCCCGTCCCTGCCCTGGCTGAGCGGGGCCTCCAAGAGCTCATGGGAGTCCAAGGCGGGGACAGGCAGGGAGGACGGTGGCCCAAGAAGGGAGGAGGGCAAGAGTCTGGCTAGGGTGCCCCGTGGGGTTGCCCATCTGCCCCCTGCCCGCTGGGACAGAGCTGGACATGGGCTATTCTTAGTTCTCAGAGGAGGGCCAGCGGCTGCTACGTGGAGGCTTTTCACAGCCGCAACCTGCCCGTGGAATCAGACACGCGCGTGCACACACCCATGCACAAAGCATTTGTGCAAATACACAAGTGCGTGCAAACGAACATGTGCACCCACAGAGGCGGGCACCCAAGTGCAGAGCCACACACTGGCCCAGGGGCCTGCCCACACCTACCTAACAACATGCACACAAGCATTCTCGTGCACACGAACATGCACACACGCACATCACACGGGGCTGCGGGAACACACAGAGGCCTGTACCCGGACCCGCCCAGGTGCACACTTGGGCTGTATTCACCTGCAGAAGCAGCTGCAGCCCCCACCGGGGTGCGCATCTACCTTGGACACTTGAACCGTTCGCTGGCCCCTCTAATGATGCTTTGAGGTGCTCCCAGCCTGGGGGCTATAAACAGGCCGTGACTGCACAGCAGGATCCACATTGTGGGGGGGGGTAGGGGGACTATAGCTGCACAGAGGGGGCCCCACTCCCATCCCCTCTGCCTTCTCCTGCCCACCCCAGGGGGACAGAGACCCACAGAAGGCTGGGGAGAGGCTGCTCAAGGCTCCCCCTGAGTGAGACCCCAGTACAGATACGCTTCCAGGGTCCCTCTCCCAATGCCTTCGAGTTTCCTGATTCTGGACTTGGAAATATTCAACACTATAAAAATCCAAAAGCCTGTCTCCATGCTTTTCTCCTGAGAGAGAGAGAGAGAGAGAGCGAGCATGAGTGGGGGAAGGGCAGAGAGAGAGGGAAACACCATCTGAAGCGGGCTCTGCATGGACAGCGGTGAGCCTGATGCGGGGCTGGAACTCACGAACTGTGAGATCATGACCTGAGCTGAAGTTGGCCACTCAACCAACCGAGCCCTCCAGGTGCCCAAATAGTTTACATTTCTAATACATGTTGACTCTGTCTGATGAAACCAATCAAACTGTAAACGAGCTTACCCTTGGACCCAGTAACTCTCCTAAAGCAACTTCTATGCTCCAGGGACCCCAGAGCAGGTGCCAAAGGGACAGGGCAAAGATGTTCGTCATGGCAGTGTGTCTGACAGAGAAAAGCTGGAAACAGCCTGTGCGTCCATCAGCGAGGGCTCGTCGAAGGAAGGACGGCAGAGTCACACAGGGACTGGTAGAAAGGATGAAGTCAGCTGTGGAGGAAGAATTCGGACTCTGGCAGATACATGGGTGGGTGGGCAGGCGAGAGCCATTTATGAAATGTTCCGAGGGGTGTGCACAATGCCTGGGGGGCGCCTGGGCGGCTCAGTCAGGTAAGCGTCTGACTTTGGCTCAGGTCAAGATCTCGAGGTTCATGAGTTCGAGCCACCTGTCAGGCTCTGTGCTGACAGCTCAGAGCCTGGAGCCTGCATCGGATTCTGTGTGTGTGTCTCTCTCTGCCCCTCCTCCACTCATGCTCTGTCTCTCTCTTTCTCTCAAAAATAAACATTAAAATAATTTTTTAAAAGCACAATCCCTGCATATGCTACAGACCCGTGTGGGGAGTGGAGACCAGGTCCAGAAGGACGGACGGCAGACTGTGGGGGGCCCTAGTGTCTGGGTGTGTGTCCTGTGGCGGCCGGACAAAATCATCACAAACTGGGTGGCCTAAAACAACAGACAAATATTTATTCTCTTTGTCCTGGAGGCCAAAGTCTGAAATCAAGGTGTCACCAAGGCCACGCTCCCTCCAAAGGCTCGGCGGGGCTAGGTGGGGTGTGGGGAAATCCTTGGTGCCTCTTCCAGCTTCTGGTGGCTCCTGGTGGTGTGGCCTGTGGCTGGTCCCCCCCAGTCTCTGCCTCTGTCTCAAGTGACCCCTTCAATCCTGTGTCTGTTTTCAACTCTTCCTTTCCTTTCTCATGTAAAGTCACTCTTGGTGGATTTAGGACCCACCCAATACTGCTATGATATTAATTTGAAACCCTTTTTTTAATTACATCTGCAGAAAACTTTATTCCAAATAAAGTCACATTCTGAGGTTCTGGGTGGACATGGATTTTGGGGGGGACTATTTAACCCTGACAGGGTGGGAAGGCGAATATATGCCTTCCTTTTTTTTTTAATGTTTATTTATTTTGAGAGAGGGACAGAGCACGAGCAAGGAAGGTATAGAGAGGGGGAGACACAGAATTGGAAGCAGATTCCAGGTTCCGAACTGTCAACATAGAGCCTGACGCAGGGCTCGAACCCAGGAACCTTGAGATCATGACCTGAGCCGAAGTCGGACACTCAACCGGCTGAGCTGCCCAGGGACCCTGAATTATGCACTCCTACTATGAGTGTGTTTATGGATTTCTACATTGTTTGTGTTATTTCCTTTTAATTTTCAAAAATTCTAAAACCGCAAAAGACCAGAGGTCTCCGAAGATCCCTTACCTCTCCAGGGTCAAGGTCTCCGGCTGCTGGGAGGCCTGGCCCCTCTGAGATGACGTAAAAATGGTCACCGTGGGCACGGCTGGAGAGTCGCCTACGGGCCCTGGCAGAGCCGGCTGGACGTGGCCGGGGGTCCTTAGACCTCTAAGCAATGGGCCTTCCCCATGCCCACGGACAGAGGACCGGCTGCCATTCACAGCCCAGCACCTCTTGAGGGGGTACTGAGGTGCACACCCTGGGTCACGGGGAAGGGGGGCAGTGGGAAGGGAACAGGGGTCTTTGAGGCACCAATGACCCACTCACCCATTAGAAGTCACTCCCAAGGTCCTGGGCATTCACTGATCCCAGCCCCTTGTTTTATAGATGGGGAAACCGAGGCCAAAAGAGATGAAAGGCCAAAGTCACTTCCTGAGTTAGGAGCCCTGTGCCCTGTCCTGCTGCTTCACCGCAAGAACCCTGCCCCCAAATCTCCTCCACAGCTGCTCCCAGTGTTCCCACTAGAGAATCCTTCTGCTCAGTTCACCCCGGGAGGCAAGCAGGGCGGGGAAACTGAGGCTTAGGCTGGTGAAGGGGTAGCAGGGTCAGGACCCACACTGGGCCAGTCCTGTCCAGTCAGCACACACCTGCTGGGCCCAGATGGTCCTCAGAGCCGGCGCGGTGTTGGACACCAAGGACACCAAGATTCGGGAAGTTCCCAGCGTGCACTGTGGAGCTCACACAGCCTGCGAGTCCGAGAGGCAGGAGGAGGCCCCAGCAGCCCTCTGCGCCCGCTCTGGCTTCTCGGGCTCTGTCTTCCCTCCTCTGGCGGCCCTTGCCCGGCCCCTCGCCCTGTCCTCTGCCAGCTGCAACTGTGGCCAGGGTCTGGGACAGAACAGGGTGACCGCACTGCCCCTGTCTGCATCTGAAGGTCTCGTGGGCCTCATCTGTGTGTCTCTCTGCCCACGCTGGTGTCCGGGGAGCGGGGCACTGGGGAGACGGTGCCCTGGTCACAGGCACCAGGTGCACCCAGCCGAGCCCCCGTGGGTCTTAGTAATTAATTAATCATCAGGCTGTTTAACGATTAACAAGAGCAGAATGTTGGGGGAAAGACTTAACCCGTGATGGGGGGCACAGAGGAGTTCACCCTTTCCCTGGCGCCCCCTGGACCCTGTGACACAGGGCGAGGGTGTGAACCCCCAGCCCTCCCTGCCTCCTCCCCTGCTCTCTAAAGAATGCGGGGGGGAGGGGGTGGCACTGAACTCACAGCATAGGGTCTGGGGGTATAAGATAAGGCAAAAAAGTTTTTCCAAAAACAAAAATTTGAGGCTTGAGTCAGATCTCCGTCCACAGGCACTTTCCCGGGCAGTGTGACCTTAGGTGAGTGACTCCCCACACTGAGCCTCCATAAGCGAGGGTACTTACTGACAGGATGGCTTGAGAATTCTCTAGGATAATGTCTGCCAAGTGGATGCCACGAGCCTGGCACCTGGCATCTTCCTCGAGGGACCTGACATCCCGGAATCTTCGCATTGTATCCGCCCCCACCCCACCCCCCGCCCAACGTGTCAGAGTCACTCTTCTGTAAGTTAATAGTCAAGTTCAAGTTTGGTTCCAACCCCCGGGGAAGGGAAAGTGGCCCTTTCTCCAGGGCCAGGTGGGAAGGTGAGTCAGCTTCCTCACCTGGGCTGATTCACACCTGGGTTGGGGGCAGGGCGGGGAAGAACCTGACAGGGACACCTTCCTCCCTTCCCTCTGGCACAGCCATCTCCACGAGCTGGCCAGTTCTCGAAGGCCCAGGTTGGAGTGGGGGGGCTTCGATGCACCCCCCAGCAGGGGCGATGCTGTGCCCAAAGCCCGAAGAGGGGCAGAGGTGCCCCCTAATTTGCACTCCAGGGCTAATACCACAGCCTCTCCCCCACCGCCCCCTGCACCATTAGGTAACAGAGCCCTGCCCTGCCCACCAGCCCAGCCGCCCATTCTCCTCCCTCCAAAGGTGCCCAAGGGGTCAGCGAGCAAGCTGTGGTGATTCAGGAGTGGGAAAGGCCCATGAGGTCATCCAGTGGCCACCTCGGGAGCTCAGGAGGCTGTCTGGACCTCGGGCTCACCGGCCGGTCAGGGAGTTCCCCAGGGAGGGGCTGTCTGCTCTGCCGGCTGCACCACAGGGAAGGCCCGCTGACAGATGGCGACTGTCCGGACACTCCCCGCCCTCCACACTACCTGCCCTGATTGTGGTGCCCTGGCTCACCTGGCCTCCTTGTCCCGCAGCCCTGCCGCAGGGAGGAGTGGACGAGGGCTTCTGATAAGCCACTGGTCCGAGGCCCTGGGCCTGGCCAGAGTGAGTTAGGGAACAGGACAGATTACTTTTTTTTTTTTAATGTTTTTTATTTATTTTTGAGAGACAGTGCGAACAGGGGAGGGTCAGAGAGAGAGAGAGATACAGAATCCGAAGACAGGCTCCAGGCTCTGAGGTAGCTGTCAGCACAGAGCCCGAGGCGGGGCTTGAACCTATGAACCATGAGATCATGACCTGAGCTGAAGTCAGATGCTTAACAGACTGAACCACCCAAGTGCCCCTTTAAAAAAAATTTTTTTAACCTTTATTTATTTTGAGACAGAGAGAGACAGAGTGTGAGCAGGGGAGGGGCAGAGAGAGAGGGAGACACAGAATCGGAAGCAGGATCTGGGCTCTGAGCTGCCAGCACACAGCCGGATGTGGGGCTCGAACCCGTGAGTGACATCATGACCTGAGCTGAACCGACTGAGCCTCCCAGGTGCCCCAGGACTGATTCCTTTTATTACCTCTCAGGCATTCCCCCTGAGCATCCTGTTACTGCTCCTACCATCAGAAAGCTGAAAGTCAAGTGCTACCCAGGACCAAAGGCCCCAGGCCCCAGAGTCACAGAGACCGGGGTTCAAGTTCTGATACTCCCCAGTCAGCAGGTTTAGAGCCATTCCCAGCGCCTCTCTGGGCCTCAGTTTTCTCGTCTGTGAGATGGGGACCATGGAAGCCACCTGGTCGCTGGCCCAGGGGTGAGGAGGGTAAAACGAGCGCACGCAGCAGCGTCCTGGCAGGAAGCAGATGTGAGGGGCTTCAGAAGAGGCCATCTTGCACAAAGGCCACTCTGAGCTGGACAGCTGAGCTGGGCAGAGATGCCGCGGAGGAGCTGGGTGCGTCCCGGGAGCCAGTGAGAGGGAAAAGCCAGTGAGGGCAGGCAGGGAGGAGGGCACCACACACAGGAGCTCCAGCGGCCCTGCTGGACCGAGGAGTGCAGGGGAGAACTCCCCTCCCCCCTGTGCCCCTCTCCCATCCTCCCGCTGCCTTCCTGGTCGAACCCCCAGCTGCTCCCAGGAGGGAAGCCCGCTGTCCCTGAAGACCTGAACGGGGCAGCTGATGGGCAGAATGGGAAGGGCAGAGAAAGAACCTGGAGGCAACAAGGAGAAAACGATCCAAATAATAACGAAAATGCCTTCATCCAGCAAATGTTTACTGAGCGCGGCCACGGCCAGGCTTTGTTCTGGGCCAAGGGACAGAGCGGTTGACAAGACAGACAAGTCCCCACTCCATGGAAGGAGCGTAGGGCGGAGTGAGGGAGGCGATGGGGCCACGAGAGATGCTCTCACCCAAGAAAGTCCCTACAGGGCCATCAGAGACCATTCACTCAGTTGGGGAAACTGAGGCCTCGAAGGAGGCAGGGACCTGCCCAAGGCCCCCCGGCAGGCCAGCGGCATGGGGAGCTCCTTGCGCCCGCCCCCATTGTTCTTCCAGGACCCGGAAAGGTGGTTCAGGCCTGCGGGACTCCGCATGTGCCCGTCCTCCCTCGGCCGTTCCGGGCTCTGAACCACGTGCGGCAGGGAGGGCTCCAGGCCACGGTGGAAGTGATGCGCTCACATTCCCAGACAGGCCAGCGCATTCCTGCCGGGGTGCCACTGTGCGCCCACGCCGCCCCGCCCCGCTCCCCCCTCCCCCACACACAGTGCCCATTGTCTGCCCCAGACACTTTGAGCTGCCGCTGCCCCCTGGCCTCCAACACCACCCCACGCCCTTTGACACCGCTCCACGCCCTCCTATTGCCAGGTGGGGCTCCACCAGCCAGAGCACCCGGGTCCCCAGCCCTGAAGCGCCACTGTGCCAGCTATCTTGGAGCCAAATGATGATCAGAGAGGGAAGGCGACTTGCCCCAAGTCCCACAGGCCAAAATCCAAATCCCTGGACACCACCCCCGCCATTCATCTCTCTCCTCAAAGAGCCACTGGGCACACTGGCTCGTCTCCCAGGGGTCAGACCCGTGCGGGCCCTCGACCACCCCTGCCTCACGTCACCCTGCCCAGGTGTGCAGATCCCCATTTTACAGCCCACGAAGCCAGCTCAGGAAGGAAGGAGCCTGCCAAGGCCACCCAGCGAGGAGCAACTGCGATGAGATCTAGGCCAGGTCGTGAGTCCCAGCCCACGCCCTCCACCTCCTGCAGGGAACAGCTTGGAACAGAGCAGGCCTGGTGGGCGGCACGGGGAGCACGTCCAGGGGCAAAATGGCGTCCCGGCAAATCCCCGCAGCAAGGGTGTGTTCATGGCCCACAAAGGCAAAGGCAGGGTGGTCTGTCCAAGTGTGTTCACTCGTCTGTCACGCAGGTCCCCGTCCCGGGGTCCAGGCGAGGCAGCTGGGAGCTGGGATGCAGGGCGAGGGCACCGCCCTCCAGGAGATGGGAGCGTGTTCCAGAGAGAACAGCAGATGCTCACTGGGTACACGAGGGCTCTGGGGGCAACAAAACAAAACAAACAGACCAACAAGACACAACCCAGGGCTACCGTAGCTAAAATAGTGACCCCTAAATATATCACCTTTCAGTATCAACCCCTGATGCGACAGCTTCCAAACCCCGTTTTCTGGTTTCCGTTTCTCCTGAGGGCTCACAGTGACCTCTCCTAACCCACAGCCTCGTGGTCCCTCCCCTCCTTGCTTCGGGGCTCACCTCCCCGGCCTTATCATCTTGCTTCCTTTCCCACCTCTCCCTGCCCTCCGATCTACAACATATTTGCCTGTTTTTCTTGTTTAACGACTGCCCCCTCCCCGCCCCGTAGATTGGAATATAGACGACACTTAGGATTTTTGTCCCCTGCTGCGTAAAGTTCACGAGGAGAGAGAAGAATCAAGACTGATGATTAGATTTTTTAAATCTCAACAGAGGCGCCTGGGTGGCTGGTCGGTTAAGCCTCTGACTTCAGCTCAGGTCATGATCTCATGTTCGTAGGTTCGAGCCCCGCGTCAGGCTCTGTGCTGACCGCTCAGAGCCTGGAGCTGCTTCTGATTCTGTGTCTCCCTCTCTCTCTCTGCCCCTCCCCCTCTCATGCTCTGTCTCTCTCTGTATCAAAAATAAATAAAGCATTTAAAAATAATAATAAATAAATAAATACAATCTCAACAGACCTGTAAAATTGGCTCCCAGATTGAGACCCAGATCACTTCTGGACCCAGAAGCTCCCTTCTCCTTCTGGTCAGTAGCCGCCCACCCCACCTCCAAGGGGAAACCCCCTCCTGTCCCACCCCTTCTTGACCTTCATGTATACGGTGCCACAACACATGCTCCTTGGTGAGATGCAGATTTTTGCTCCTGATGGAGATTCGTCGTCGGTGTGGCCATGTGCCACAAGGGGGACCTGTGGGGTTTTAGCTTAAGAAACTAGGTGAGCAGTGGCGTCATGTGCTGAGCGGGAGATGGCCAGGGAGGAGCCATTTGAGGGGATCCAGTGTCCCGTTTCGGGCCACAGAAGAGGCAGCCGGGCACAGGACTGAGGCTGGTAATGAAAGGCAACAGCAGCTTGTTGGTGCCATTAAAGCTGGAGGGTAGGGAGATGTCAGAATTACCCATATTACCAAGGGGATCGTCTCTCAATGCCTCAGATTCAGGGCCACCTGCTCCAGGCCAGGCCCCCAACCTGCTGTCCACGGGGAGGGCCCTGGCTGGAAGCTGACCTGTACTCCAGGAGAGAAGCTGAGGCCCGGCAAGAGACAGTGACGTGCCCAAGGTCACACAGCTGGTTAGGGTTGCCCCACAGCTCCTTGCTCTGCGGAGGAGACCCCCGTCCTGCCCTCCGCGTGTTCCGGGTCGGCTTGGAGAGACCCGCCTCCTATCCACATGAGGGTCTGGCCCACGGGGAGGCGAGCTGGGAGGCGAACAGAGCAGCAGGGTGATCTGTAAAGTCTCCCCATGGGAAGCAGGCCAGGTGAGCCCGGGGCAGGGTAACCCCCACGTGAAGTCACTGTCTCCCCAGCAGTGACGTCACTGCTCTGGGCCGCGCAGCTGGAGGACCGGGCAGACTGAAGCGGGGCCAGGCCGGCAGCTGGGAGCACATCACCAACCCTGGGGCAGCCCCGTCAATAGCCAGAGCCCCCTGGAAGACATCAGGTCCCCATGTGCTCTGAAAACAAGAGTGAGAGGCCGTTGGGGTGAGAAGAGGGCTCATTACCTCCAGTCCAAGTGTGTCATTTTGCAGATAGGGAAACTGAGGCCCAGAGAGGGCAGCAGCTCTCCCAAGGTTACACAGCAAGTGAAAGGACAAATCCTGGGGGAACCCAGCACTGTGTTCCCTGGGACGCTGTGCCCAGCCGAGGGCCATGGTCCCCGGTACGCTGTTGGCTGAGGGCCCACAGGGGCGGCATGAGCAGTGGAAGAGGGCTGTCCCCAGGAGAGAGAAGCCCAGAGCCCAAAAGGCGGGGTGGCCCACGCCCTCAGGAGCTCACAGGAGCCCAACTCAGATGGCGTCCATGCTTATCAGCTGTCCTTGCATGAATGAAAGCCCCACACGAGTGGCATTTGTCTCTGCCCTGTTCGTGGCTGTGTCCCTCGCACCTAATGGAATGTCTGATACATAATAGGTGCTCACAAAACACTTGAATCAGAGAACAAACCTGTGTAAGGGCAGAGAAAGCCTCGAAAACTGCCATCACAGACACACACGATGGGACTGCAGGCCAGGGTGGCGGGTGCGGTCAGAACCCCCCCACAGCCCGCCTCTCCATCCCCCTGCCTGTGCTACCTTGGGTGTCCATAGACCCGGACTGCCTCCCAGCCCCCAACCCCCACCCCGTCTGACTTCCAGTACGTTCCCTGCCCCTTGCCACAGCTCCTCCTTCCTCGAGGGCTTGTTGGGAGCAGGCAGGAAGAATTCCTGGCCCCTAGTCAGGGGAGGTGTCCCGGCAGGCGGGCTGCGGTGCACACACGCCAGGGACGGCTCCGAATTCCAGCTCCCACGAGCCTGCTGGGAGCGTGCCAAAGCAGGGCCGGGGAGCGGTGGGAGCTCCTCCCCAGAAGCCAGGAGGGCACAGGGGAGCCAGGGGAAGGGCTGGGGGTGGGGGGGTAAGGAAGTGGACCGTCAGAGTGGACACAGTAGGTCAGGGCCCCAAGGGCAGATTGCTCACCACCTCCAGTGTCCAGATGGGAAGACTGAGGCCCCCTGGTGTCAAGCTCTGAGATGCTAATTCCTTGCAGCCCGAAGATCTGGGACGGCCGGTTGTCGTAGGGGCACAAGGTGGGGGGGTCCACCTGTGACCGGACGCGTACATCCGGGTAAGAAGATGGGTGTCTAAGGGGCTGGTTACCATGAGCCTGGCAGTGGGAGGTGGGGGTGTCTCAGGCTGCCCCCAAAACCCCTCCCTCCCTAGCTGTGTCTGGAGTCTCCGCTCAGGCAGTGAGGGGCTGCCCGAGGTGGGCTCGGCCCTCGGAGCCCCTGTGAGGTCAGTGGGTGACAGGAGGGGGCCCAGGGAGGGAAGGATGTGGCAGAGCTTATGGAAGGCTGTCAGCCTGACCTCTGCTGGGTGCCCTCCTGTCCCATCCCCTCCCGGTCCTGGGTCAAGGCCATGTGCCATGAGCTCAGGCAGCGGCCCCTGCCCAGCTGTCAGCGCCGGAGCTGCCGCCAACGCCCACGTGGGTGCACCTGGCCTGCCACTGCGTCACCTGTCGTCACCCCCTCCCCAGGCCCTCCTCCCGCCCCCCAGCTCCCAAGGCACCCTCGACCCACGGTGCTGCATTGGAACGCAGACGCCTGGATGCAGACTTCCAGAACCCCAAAACCTTTGACCTTGAGAAAATTCTAGCACCACAGGCTCTTACAACCAAGAGAATCCCAAGACCTTCGAATATTGGAACGTTTGCCATCCCAGGCCCAAGACGCTTGTAAGCAAATAATTTCAGAAATGCAGCATCTTGCAACCAAAGATCAGAACCACGGAAAAGGATTCGCGGAATGCTGGGAGCAAATTCCCAAATAAAACTCCCATAGTCCCCGAGGACCCGAGCCCGCGTTCCTCCCACCACCCGGATTGACAGACATCCAGGAGCAGAACAAGGCCAGCGCTGGTGGGGGTCGTTCTGCATGGCCTGTGACTCTGGGTGAACACCAAAGGCGGGAAGGGAGAAGGGAAGAGACAGGGTGCTTCTGAGCAAACAGAAGAGGCTGAGGGCCTCTCCCCCAGGGCCCCGGGCAGGTAGCTTTGCCAAGAGAGGAGAGGAGAAAGAAAGTCGTTGATGCCACAGGTTTGGGCGGCGGGTGTGCGGTCACGGGGGGTGGTGGCAGGATCTGCCCCCTCTCAGGCTGCAGGAGCCTGGAACTTTGTCCTGGCAGGAAGGGCCCACCCTCCTGGGAATGGAAAACAATCCTTGGCATCTGGTCCCTGAGGCTGCAAGATCTTTGACAATCAAGCATTATTATCCTCCCTGCCTCACCCGGTGCAGAGGGGAAACCGAGGCAGGCGGGGTCTCTGTCTGAATCAAGAACCCAAGTCAGCCCCTGGAGGATTCCAGCAGTCCTCATCTCTGATGGGGGAATGTCAGAGCTGACAGGGCGGCAGGGGAGGGGCCCTGGGTCAGCCCTGGCAGGGCAGACGGGAGCAGGGACCAGAGAGGGAAGGGGTTTGCCCAAAGTCAACCCAGGACGCTGTCGCAGTCTCTTTCTTCCAGGGCCTCCTCCTCCAGGAAGGCTTTATAGATCCTGCTCCCTCCGCCCCTTTGCCCCTTAAGACTTTCCCACCTCACACAGAGCAGTGTACTCTAACTACTGTGTTTTTACAGGTTTTGTTCTCTAAGTATTTTGTGAGAAAGTGTCTCGTCTTTCCAGCCTATGCTGGGGTGCTCTCCCTCTACCAGCCTGGAAACAGCAGCCTTGAGTTGAAGCTTCCACACCCCTGCTCAAACACCTACCGTGGCTCCCCTGTGCCCGGACAAACGTGGGCAGGCTCTTCAGAGACGAGGGTCCTGTGGCTGCACTGAAGCCCTTGGTCCTACGGGGCGCAGGTCTCACCAAGTTCCTGGCAGCCGCCAGCAGGCCATCTCTCTCCCTCCCTGCCCTCCCCCCTCCTTCCCTGGACAAAGCATCCCCGTCGTCCGGGAGGCCTCAGCTGAGACCACACGCTGGGGGTGGGCACCTCCTCCAGGCAGCCTCGGACTTCCCTCTGCAGCCCTCACACCTCCGCCTGGGTGCCCACTCCCTGCGGCTGGGCTGGGGGGTCTCACAGGCCAGAGCCAAGGCTGGTACCAATCATGCCTGTTTACCCAGGTCCCCACGGCGGGCTCAGCACCGCACATGCTTTTACTCTTCAGATCCTGCAGCCACAATGGGAAGTGGGCTTTCGTCCGATCTTCCCCGCTTTTCAGATTCCAAAACTGCCACCCAGTGCAGCTCAGCGGCTTCCTTGAGGTCACGCAATTCATCGGTGGCAGAGCTGGGACCGGGAGGCTGAAAGTCGGGCTCCAGAGCCCACATGCTCTCCCATCGGGCCACGCCACCTGGGGTTGGGGGGACAGCATTGAGCCCCACAGAGAGTGCCAGGGAGTCTCGGGGGGCGCCAGGACCAGGGACTGCTGGGTCAGACACCTGCTAGCTCTACCACCTGCGGCCCTGGGAGGCCCGGTCCCTTATTTCAGGGCTCTCACGGACACACTGCAGACAGACAGACAGACAGACAGACACACACACACACACACACACACCCCACCTCTCGTTCTCTCGCTGCCCCCCATACACGCATACATGTGGCCACGCACGCTTACATACACACACGCACGCGCACACACGCAGCACACGCATACACACACATGTATGCAGACGCACACGTGCACTGAGGCCACACAGACGCGCACGCTTGCACGGATGCACTCGCGCATCCACGCGCATGCGCGCCCTTGGGACAAGCTGCCGGAAGCCCTCCGCTGCCCAAGCCTTTTTCACTTCAGCTTTTCCTAAATTTGCCTTGAGGAAGTTGCGGCCACCTCCGAGTTCTCCCCTCTCCCTCACGCGCTCCAGACCACATCCCTTCCCTCCCCAGCGGCTCTGGAACCCGGGGAATAGTGACAAAAATGCAGGAGCAGGGACAGACCGTCAAGGTGAGGAGCAAGGCCGTTGTGCACAAGGTGGCAAGTGATAGCGTCCTGGAAGAGAGAAGGGGTGGGCGCAGGGGGCATCAGGCCAGCAGGCGGGGAGTGGGTTGCAGATATCACGGTGGGGGGGGGCAGGGGGGGAGGCGCGGGGGTCAGGAGAGGCCTGGCTGCGGAAGTGGCGTCTCTGCAGATTTCTAGAGGAGGAGCATTCCAGGACAAGGGGAGAGCCAGTGCAAAGGCCCTGAGGCAGCAGTGCGCCTGCCTGGAGAGAGGAACAGAGAGGCCCGGATGAGTGTGGGCAGTGAGGGACTCTAGGTCAGGGACTGGGCACCTTGGTGACAGGCTGGTACTCTGCATGCGATGGGAGCTCTGCAGGGTTTGGAGCAGAGAAGGAGGCAAAAAAATTTTTTTCTTACTGTGGTAAAATCCACATAACCTAGAATTTACCGTTTTAAGTAACTTTAATGAAATTAAATCCGTTCCCATGGTGCAGCCAGCGCCGCCCAGAACTTTCCTTCTTCTAAAATGGAGACTGGTGGGAAGGCTGCAGTCTGACTTGGGCTCCAACACCATCATTCTGGCTGCTGAGTGGAGCATAGATATGAGCCTCCAGAATGGAAGCAGGGAAGCCAGACAGAGGGCGGGGGTGCGGGGGGCACTGCCCCAGAGGCCGGACCCCCGGCTTCCACCACGTCCATGCCACCCTGACCGTCTGGGTGATCCTAAGGAAATTGCTCCGTTCAGTCTTAAATTCCTGTGTTTATTTGTGCCTTGAGTCAACTGGCTGTTCGACAGATATTTATTACCTTGAACATATACTATGTGCTCGGCCCTTGGGGGTGCAGAGGGGCCCAGGAAGAGCGGCACAGACACAGAGGCAGCCCCTGGCTCAAGGAGGTTGCCGTCTGGCTGGGAAGTTGGACACGGAGCCCAAAGCTGCAAGAACACTGATGCTGAGGGAGAAACTGAGGCAGCAGGAAGAGCTGACCTTAGGGCACTCTGATAGGGGGTTGTCTGGGGAGGCTTCTAGGAGGAGGTGACATTGGAGGGCAAGGTGGTATTGCCCACTGCAGGAAACAGGGAAGGCATTCTCAGAGGGAGACAGACTACACAGACCCCCTCTGCTTCTGTAAAAGGCTTCTTCCCCGTTCCCTCCTCCAGGTAAAGGGGCCCAGAGAAGCCTGGGGGCCAAGCCCGAGTCCCCCTTCTGTGAAGTCCCCGTAGTGCCTGTCTCCTGTAGATGTGAGGAGTAGATGAGCCGACGCATGGCGAGTGCCACGTGTGGTGCCTGGCACACGCGCCCAGACGGCCCACGGGTCACCCACCCCCCCATCCTGCTCTGGAGAGCTGGGGCTCCCTGCGGGGAGGTGCAATGGAGGGTCTCAGGGAAGACCTCCCACCAGCCCCCTCCAAGTCTCTCCCCAACCTGCTTCCTGCTGTGCCTACAATTTCTCTATCACAAGCGCATTCCTTTGAATTGCGCTTTCCCTACCTTCCAGAACCATCCATTCCATTCAGCTTAGCAGTGAGCAGGGCATTCCTTGGCCTTCACAGCTCAGCTCAAGCCTCCCTCTTTCAGAAAGGCTTCCCTGATTGCTGCAGCCCGTGGAGTTTCTCTCCTCGCTCTGCACTGGCCTTCGGTTTCCAGAGGCCCAGCCCTGGAGCCAAAAGGGACCTGAGAAAGCGTCCAACCCAGCCCTCCCTGAGACCCCAGGCTTCGGGCGAGGAAGGGGTAGGCCATGCAGAGTCCTCAGAGGAGCAGGGACAAGGGCCAGACCATCCCCTAGCCAGCCTGGTCACTGTCCGGGATGCCACGCACCCAGATTTACCATTCGCCTTTTTCAGTGAATCCTAAAATAGGTCTCGTATACCAAAGGCACCCGGATATCACCATACATCATATATCATGGGATTCATCCAGGGCGGCTCTCTCACTGGACGGTCCACGTGCACCTGGAGCTCCTTCATCTGCCGGCTGAGTGGAAGCCCCGGGGACCCGGAGGCCACACTTCCTGTTAGCATCTCTCAGGCCACTGGACCTTTGGATTGCTCCCAGGTTTCTGGTGTCGGTCAGGATTGGAAATATGAAAGCAGAGCTGTGAATTCCTGAATTCAGAGCCTCATGCAGACAAGCTCACCCTGAGGGCCAAACCAAACACAGCTGTGGGCCGATGTGTCCCTTGGGCTGTCCCTTGACACCTCTGGCTTAGTGACGCTTGGGTACCGGACCACGCAGAGCCATGTGCTGCTGTGTGAGCCTGGGTGGGCCAGCTGCCCTCTCTGAGCTCTGGGTTTCCTGTCTGTGAAATGGAAGTGATGCTGCCTTTTCCGCAGGCCTGTCCTCACATTCAGTATTTACTGATGGTGGTGGGGGGGGGACAGACGTAGAGCGAGGACCCTGTGCCAGGAGCCCGCCGGGGCACATCCTCCCCCTGAATGTTTTCTGTGGCCCTCACAGGGCTGTCGCAGCGCGGGGGAGAGACAGACAGTCTCCAGGTCTGGACAGCTCTTCCCACATACCAGGCGGGGCCACCGCAGCACAGCCAGGAGGCCTGGGCCACATGACTCTGGTGGTCCCCCGTGGCTAGACGCAGCAGCCCGTGTCAACGTGGCAGGCAGACTGGGGCCAAAGGGTGAGGGGCCTTGAATGCCACACCAAGGTGCCCGACACAGCATGCTTAATAAATGTTTTTGACATGGTGAATGAGCAATGTGGAGCCATGGAAAGCTTTAGAGCAGGGGAGGGCCTGCCCTTGGGCAAATGTAAATGTACAGTGATTTAGATGGCTCCGCCCCTGTGCTGGCTGGCCTTGCCTGTTCCCCTAGAGCCTCCGTCCCCTCCCCCCACCCCGCTCTGTGCCCCAGGGCGCTGACCTCTGGGGCCACCTCTGGGGACAGCCTCATCGGTTGGGTTCAGCCAGCGGGGAGTCGCCAGCTGGAGGGCCACAGAGGGTGGGCCAAGGCTTCACAGCCAGCTCCCTGGAAGAAAGGCCCGGATTCTAGTGTTTGCGGATTTCCCCGGCAGGAATCCGTCCATCCCGGTGGGTGGAGACAGACTCACAGGTGAATGCGTGGTGCCTTGTGCCCTAGTGGCCTCGGCCTTGTCATGCCAGTATCCGCCTGCCACAATGATGGTTGTGTCAGTGTCGAGGGGCGTCCGTGACTCACATGGGGGTGATGCTAGACCCCCCGCCTCCCGTCAAGGGAAAGCTTGAGAGGCACGAGGCACGTCCCTGTCCGGCCTGGCACCGACGCCTGGAGGGTCTTCACATGGGGTCCCTGTGTTGTGCCCCAGGCTGGGCGCCCAGGATCTGAGGAACGGCGTGCCACGGGGAAGGGTGGTGCGTGCTGGGAGCCTCGGGGACGAGGTGGTGGCCAGTGACAATGGGGAAGTGGTGAGCTGGCTATCTTTAGCGTCTTCTCTCATAGCCCTTTTCCTGCGCCTGCTGCGGGGGCTCAGGGAGCAGCGAGCGGGGGAGGGCCACTTCTCCACTGTCATAGGAAGCCTGGTGGCCTGGAGGCCAGCTGTGGGCACAGGGCCTCCGCCTGTCCCCCATGGCGTCCATCTGTCCCGGCCCATTGGTGCTGCAGGCGCCGCTGGGAAACCCTGTCCCTCCCCTTCCTCATGGCTGCCCCCAGGCACCTGCGTGGTGAGAGCAGCATGGTCCAGGGGTTAGTGCTTAACCTTCTGGAGCCTGGATTTGAACCCCGGCTCAGCACTCAGAGAGCCCCACGCGAGGGGCCATCAGCCCCTGCTGAAACAGGCATCCTAACCGGCACCGGCTCCCGACTCACGAGGCTGTTGGGATGACTCAGGGAGATAGCACGGGGGAGCCTGCCAGAGCGTAGTCTAGCGCTGTCACCTCGGAGGATTCTCCGAATCCCTCTGGACCCCCATTTTCCCATCTGTAAAATGGGAATAATGGTTGTAAGGGCTCAAGTAACTCCGAAAGGGTCTAGTACAAGCCTTAGCACACAGTAGGTGCTCAGCAAATGAGTACTCTCCTCCTCCTCCTCCTCCTCCTCTTCAGCCAAAATGCTTTTGCAGGCCCCTAGTAGCAGCAGGTCAGGGCGAGGAGAGGCCAGGCCTCACATCTCAGCCTCCCAGTTACCTGCTGTGTGCCCTTGGGCAAGCTGCTCATTCTCTCTGCGCCTCAGTTTCTCCTCACCAGAATGGGGTAATAACAGAAGCTGCCTCAAGTGGTGATCCTGGAGACCAGGTCTAAACATGTAAAGAACTTAGGACCGTGCCTGAGAGGAGGTAAGGTATTCAGGGCTGCTATCACCTGCCCACCGGGCAGTGCCCCCTGGGGGCAAAGTCAGTGTGAGCGCCACTCATTGTGAGCCTGAGCCAGGGCCCTGGGCCGCTTTGTGCGGGCAGGTCGAGGGGGCCTGCAGATGAGCTATGATGAGGATTCTGCGTTGTAACAGTTGTGATCTGTTAATAGGCCCTGGAAGTTTCCTGGATGCCACCTCTTGCTTCTGAGCTCAGGGCTGTCACTTTCCTGCCTCCTCCAGAGTTTGGGTCAGGCCCCTCTCCTCTCAGCAGTCCAGCCCCAGCTCGGGCTTCTGCTGAAAGGACAGGGGAAGCTACCCGGGTTCCTGGGAGTGGGCTGGGAGTCTGGCCCCGGGGAGGGACATGATGCCCAAGATGTTGGCAAGCCTTGAGCACCAGCCTATACCGTGCGACACCGCATGGAGGGCGTGCAGGGACACGGGAGCTTCAGACAAGTAGCATGCCCAGAGCAGAGGGGAGGCGGGCCAGGCCACTGGCAGCCCAGGGCTGGGGGTCAGGGCTTGGGGACCAGGTGGGGTTGGGAGACAGCCAGGCAGCGCAGCAGCGCCTGCTGGCAAGGCTGTCCTCGATGATCTGGGGAGGAGGCGGAGCACCGTGGGGGTGAGCCCGGGAGGTGCAGCCAGCGACTCCCCCCTCCACCCCCCAAGGCCATCCCCAGGTGAGCTCAGCGAAGTCACTGGCTGTGTCGCGCCTTTTAAGGCAATGGTGCTCCCGCCACCTCCCTGTTCCCACTTGCTCAGAAATTCCCAGCAGGTTTTTTGGTTGTTTTTTTTTTTTTTTTTTTTTTTCAGGAGGAATGGAATGACTCCTTGTTCTGTCACCACAGGATTCCAGCGAGGCCCATCTGAGGGTTCTAGTGACAGGAAGCACAGAGACAGGCACTCAGGGGCACCCTCCCTGACATGCGGGCAGACTGCAGGGGACGAAGGCAGCTGCTCCACCCGCCACAGGCCTACAGAAGTGCCAGGAGACCCCCAGCTGGGGCACCGGACACACAGGCATGGGCAGGTCCCCGGAATGCAGGGAACATTTACTGAGCATCTACTGTATGCCAGGTCCTGGGCCAGGTAGGCAGTGGGGATCTAGTCCCGCCTTCACATTCCTGCCTCCCTTAGTTCAGATCTGAGCAGGGAAGCCTCGCCCGCCTCAGGGACTTTGCACGTGCAGTTCTGGGGGGCCGTTCTCTCTGTAGAACTCACCGAGGCTGGAGGCTGGGTCCTTCGAACTCAGTCTCAGGGCAGCCCCCCCACACCCATGTGGACCAGTGACCTGCGTTACTTCTTCACGGCATTCATCAGTCCACAGATGTCTTGTTCACTTGTGTTTACCGTGTGCGCACCCACCAGAGCAGCCTAAGGGGCTTTCAGTTCCCCACTGCCACCACCCGTCCCCCCCCCCACGCGCCTGGGGAGCCCTGTGTCCCTAGCAGGTGCTCAGCATTTGAGCGAGGGAAACTGGCCCCGCACCCGTGTGGCTGACCTTTCCCCCTGCCCCCCACCCCCACCCCCCCGGGGACCCTTCTTATTCACCCTAACAGCCCAGCTGTCCTGTACACTTGCTGGGACCGTCTTTGCCATTTGGTCCACTACCACCACCAGAGGAGGTGGGGCCTTGGAGCTGCTCTGGGGTGTACTCAAGCTCACTGGCCAGGACCAGGCCAGTAGAGAATGGGGACATGGGCGTATGGTCAGCCCAGTGCTCAGCCCGTCAAGGAAGCCCTGCAAAGGGCTTTCTGTGCCCATGTCATGTGCGGGGGACAGGGAAGGGCAAGGTGACAGCATGTCACCTGCTGGCGAATGTGTGGTGCTGGATGCCTGTGCTAGTGTCCTCAGGCTGGGAGCACCTAGGCTACTTTTCTGCCCTGAGGAGCAAGCCTTTGTCCTCTGGACCCCACATCCCCAGTGGTCCTGGCCGTTCCCACAGGTGGGCAGCTGGGCTCCAGGGCTGGAAGGGTAGCGGGGAGGCTCCCTCCCAGCTCACCACCCTCTCCAGGACCTGACTAGGTTGGGAGACTGACAGCCCCACACCACGTGCCTGAGGGGACTAGTGGCCTTGGACCAGGTCCTGATCTCCTGTTTCACAAGACTGGGGCACCCTGGAGGAAGCCCTGGTAGGGTAGGAGACCCTGCCCTGTCCAGAGCCTGGCAGAAGCCCTGGGGCCCTCCGACAGGGTTCCAAGGGACTGGTCCCCAAGATGCTGCCCACTCCCCCCCACTCCCCGCGGTTCTGACCCCTGGGACCCAAGGACTGGGGTGCTGCAGTGGGGAAGTCTTCTCTATCAGCCAGTGGCTCCGAGATTATGGCCTTGGAACTCGAGGGGGGCGGGTCCAGAAATGCTGGGCACAGGATATTGTGGGAGGGTCCTGGGCTTAGGACTCTCCTTGGCCTCCCTTGGTATTTCTGAGCCTCCTCCCACTCACAGGGGGCCCCATGCTACCTGGGAACCAGAGGGAGGACTTGGGCTGCCTGTACCACCACAGCAACCCCCCCCCCAACACACGCGCACGCACGCACACTCGCCAGGACAGGGACCAGTCTGCCGTCGGCCAGCACCACCCTGGTTCAGGGGGCACTAGGACTGTGTGCACAGCGGGGCGAGGGGGATTACAGCCTGCTAGCTGTTCAACAGCTGGATAGGGAGCACCCAAAGTTGCAAACAGGCCGCCCAAGGGTGTGAAGCTGCTCTGACTGGGGACCAGCTCAGCAGGGAGTCCCCGGACAGACCCCTGGATTGCCCACGGTGCCACAACTCCCAGTGGGGTGTGAAATCAGAGGTAGATTAGAGCAGCCACACCACGGCCAGCACCGTGGGGTCCCCAAGCCTGGAGGACAGATGCACCAGGTGGAGGCTGAACCATTCCAGGCCAATAAAGGGTCCAGCAGCCTCACCAGCTGGGCTGAAGAAAAAACACAGCTAGGGGAGCACCTAACCAGAACCTTCCTCAGCATACACCCCCCACCCCCACCCCATTCTATGGGTTCCAGTGCTGTGCAGGGCCTTCTGCTCCGCAGCCCCCTGCCTCTCCCAGTGTCAGAACCCGGCTGCTTAGAAAAGAACCTCAACAAGCCCCAACCAGAACCCAGTCCCATGTGGATTAACTAAATTACCCACTTACACTCAAAGCCACAGTTGGCCGCGCCATGCCCCTCAGCCACCAGGGAACATCAAATCCTCACTGCGTCCCTCCTCATGAGGGGCACCACCCAAGCTGTGCAAACACAACCATCCTCTGGAGCAGAGCGCCAGCTCCCTCAGTGGGTGCTGGGTGATGGAGCATATTTGCACAAAGCCCGCCACCCCAGGCGGGCGGCTTCAGTAGTTCAGGGATAGACCTGGGCTGGGCTGTCAGACCCCTCACACCCCACCTGCTCCGGGCACGGGGCCAGGTAAATAAAACAGCAGGTAGCGCAAAAGACAGGACATTTTGCTGAGAGGCCAAGGGCACCATTTCCGAGAACTCAAGAACCCCATGGCCACAGCAGAGCAGCCAGGACTGGGAAACAAAACCAGAGGCAGGGATCACTGGAAAACTATTTTTACTGAGATCCCACCAGCCACACAATCTGCTTCTGGTGTTAAGCTCCTTCTTCTTTTGCAATTCGGTCCTTCTTAAGTGGTCCCTGTGGAGAGATACAGCGGGTAAGGTCAGAGGGGGAGGGAAGCAGCTGGGCACCAATACCCCCACCCTAATGGGATCAGAGACCCTGTGCTGGCAGGAGCTCAGGACCCCAGGGGGCCAGCCCCCAGCCCGAGGGTTCCGGGGCCTCACCATGAATGCTTTCTTCTCCTCCACAGTCTGGAATCGGCCATGGCCAAACTTGGAGGTGGTGTCAATGAATTTAAGGTCAATCTTCTCCAGGGCCCGCCGCTTGGTCTGCACCAGCAGGGACTGTGGGCCAAGAGGGGAAGGTCAGCGACAGTTCACAGGCCCCCTATCTGCGAGGGCGGAGGACCACCAATTCCCATCACAGCCCCTCCAGAGCCAAGAGGAACCCCCTCCCAACACCCCTAGTCTAGCTGGTCTTGCTCAGGGTCTCCCCCTGCTGCCAGAGCGAAGACGACAACACGGAAGCAGAAGCAAACAGCTGGGCCACCAGACCAGACTGGGAATTTCCTCCTCCCAGGACTTCAAAGCTCCTGGTTCAAGGGAGTGCCAAGTGCCCCCCCATTCCTTTGAACTCCCCTCAACAAAGAATGGCCCGGAGTCCACTGTCTGTTAATTGTCAACACCTACCCCACCCCCACACCCTGACCACCAGGAAGGGCCCCCAGCCTCACCTTGCGGAGAGTAAGCACTCGCTTCTTGGTTCCCACCACACAGCCTTTCAGCATGACGAAGTCATTGGTCACTTCACCATAGTGGACAAAGCCACCCTGGAAAAAGCAAGGCCATCAGGTCAAGACAGATCAAGGCTAGAGGCTGGCCAGACAGTACCCGGGACTCTGAGATTCAGGTGCTCCCCCGCCCACCGCGACCACCACAGGGCTGTTCTCAGAAGGAAGGCAGCAAGGAATGTTTCCGCAGTGGGACTCGGGCGCTGTGCCCAGCGCTCATTCCAGAGCCTCATCACCGAACAGCTGCGCCTGAGATCCCACTTCCCACCAGGCGGCCCCAACCAGCACACCGAAGACATCCCGTTTACAAGGAACAGATGGCTGGGTACGGTGTGTAGGGGACCGGTTGACAGACTGCAAAGGCAGCCCCGGTGAGTCAGCCGGGACACACGGGCACCAGGGTCCCACCTGGGTCCCGCCCTGCAGGTGAGGTCTGGCGCAGAATCACACCGAAATGAGCAGGAAATCCCCGCCGGGGCCAGGAGCTGGGGGCTTTGGGAAAACAGCTCATCACTCACCAGAGGGTTGATGCTCTTGTCGGACAGATCATAATCAGTGGATGCGTTGTTCTTGATCAGCTTGCCATCCTTGATGAGGTAGCCCTGGCCGATCTTGTAGATCTAAGGGAGGGAACACGCATAAACTTAAGGGACAGACGGCCTGGGAGAGCAGCTATCAGCTCAGTCCTAGAGGTGGGCCGCCCCGCCAGGGGCAGAAGAAAAGCTGGCCAGGCCTAAAGACACTGCCCTCTGAGAGGATGGCCCCCTCCAAACCTCAAAGGCAAAGGAAGGGCCAGACATGGCTCTCATTCCTGGTCACTGCAAGGGTCAGCCGCACCAGAACCACCTGGTGGCACCTTACAAATCACTGATATCCACAAGCCAAAACCATGCCCCAGTCAGACAAGGTAACAAGTCCATGTGCTCATCACCATGCAGCAATGCCAGCAGGAACTGGAAACCGCACTCCCAACTCGGGGCTGGTCTCTCCCTTCCCAGGGCTCAAGCCTCCAGAGGAGCCCCCTTGGCCCCTCACCTTCTTGTTGATCTCAGTGCGGTGATGGTAGCCTTTCTGGCCAGCCCGAGCCACAGAGAAGGCCACTCGGGCAGGATGCCAGGCCCCAATACAGGCGACCTTGCGCAGCCCTCGGTGGGTTTTGCGGGGCAGCTTCTTGGTGTGCCAGCGGCTGGTGACCCCTAGAATAGACCCAGGCTTGTTACTGGGGTGTCTCGCGCTCACACCATTAGCCCTTTCCTGCTGAGTGCCCAGTCTGAGTTCACTGATACCTGAATACTGACAACCAACATCCATGGCCTAGAAAAGTTTGAGGGGCAGGAAAGTTCGATGTTAACCTCAAACCCCCTGTCCTCTCCCCTGCTCACTTGCTCAAGCGCACCACCTGCTGAGACGTTAAACCTGTTCTCTCTCCTTTAAGAGGCCTTACTGAGTTAGCTCTGCCCCAGAATGGGAACGTGCGCATTCGCCAAGTTCCACACTGGCAGCAGCTGACCCACTTTCGAGACCCTGCTGCCTTCTGCGGTGAACTGTGGTGAACATTAAGGGCGCGGGTGTCCGGCGAGATCACCCAGCCCTCCTACCTCCCTGCCCCTTGACCTCAGGGCTGTTCTCAAACAAGGCAGGGAGAGTCTGCAATCCTGCCCATGCCGTGAGCCCAACACTCATTCCAGAGCCTCCTCACCAAAGAGCTGGGCCTGAAACCGCATCTACCCACAACTTGGGCCACTGCAAAGCTCACCTTTGTAGCCTTTGCCCTTGGTGACACCAATGACATCGATCATCTCGTCCTGGCCGAACACCTGGTTCACAGGCACTTGCTGCTCCAGCCTCTCCCGGGCCCAGTCCAGCTTCTCGGCCACCGTGCCGCCGTTCACCTGAATCTCCATCAGGTGCGCCTTCTTCTGGCGCAGGGGGAGCAGGCGCATCTGGGAGGGAATGACAGACCCCTGAGCTTCGAGCTCTCCTCCCCTGGCAGAACTCAGGGCACGCAGACCAGTTTGGCAACCTTGAACCTCATGTTTATTGGCAGAAAATAAGAAGCTCCTTTTTGTATTAAAACTCCCCACTGGATACAATTCCCCTTTGCAACTCTGATGCCCGACTTCACCATCAGGATGAACTGATCCTGAACAGACACACATGGGCCAGCAGCAGACATAACCAGATCCTGGGACCAACTAACCCAATGCTGGCCACCATGCTTTCTGGTGGCTTCCTTTGGGATACTGCCCTAGTTGACCCTGGCCGTCTATCTTGGCTCTACTGACCATCAACAAGCCACTCGCATTGTGGGAGAGCAGAACTAGGACCTCGGTCAAGAGTATAAGCTGCCAACTTTAGGGGAAAAAAATTCAAGCCCAAAGCTTTTCGTGAAGAGTGGACCTGTGCTGTCCTATGGAACTTTCTTCAGTAACAGACACGCACTACAAATCTAAGTTAATACGGTCACATTAAGTTAGTATGGCCATACTGAACCTGAACAACTTAATAGTATATGCCCAGAATAATGACTCAAGCAAACCGCATAGGACCTAGTCCTGGTTAAGTTAGCCAAAGGCTCATTCAGCTCATGGCAAGTCAGATTTGAAGTGCAGACAGCCAGCCTCCTACTCCTCACTGGTTGCACTTAGGCAGTTCCCAATGGGAGAGTCACTAGCTCCTTCAACTGCTTTCCCTAAAATGGGGCATGGTTTCCGCAATCAAAAGCCGTGGAGACAGCGCCCTCTGCTGGCGACAGAAAAACCAAGCCACATGCCTGGAGGCACTGGGCCGCCTTCTCAGGTTAAGGGTCTGAGCAAGAGCAAGGCAGGTGCTGCACTGTGTTGCTGCAAAACTTCAAGTGATCCCCAGGCTGCCCACTGGCCCACCCACCCAGAGAAGCGTAAGGAGCTGGACCCAATCTTCCCATCCCTCTAAAATCCCTGCACAAAGTTCATTTAAGATCAACTCAGAAGAGAACCAGGGAGCATGGCTCCAGGTCTCCGCCTCCCTGGACAGGAAGCAGGGGCGCAGTCCTCCCCTTGTGCACCCTGCCAGTCTCACCTGAGTGTGGGCGATGACTCGGATCACCTGGCAGTACTTCTTCATGCTGCTGAAGTCCTTCTCTAGCTGCTTCTTGCCATCATCATCCTGCCACTTCTTGCAGTACTTGGTGAAGGCCTTCTTCTTGGACTTATGCCTTCAGGAGCAGAGCAGAGTTGGGGAGGGGGCCGGTGCAGGCCTTCATCACCCAGTCCAAGGGGTGAGCGGAAGGCACAGGCACCACAGAGGGATGGGGCTCATTGCCGGCTTCTAAGGAGCCTTTTCCACCGGCAAGCGGAGCCTGGACGGAGCTCATCGGGCAGAGCCGAGCGGAGCTGAGCAGAGGTCCACAAAATTAATACAAGTCACAAGTATTCACACACTCACTAATTCATGCTCCGGGTAAGCCATTACCCCGACCACACTCCCAGAGAACCAGGGGCAGGGGTCACACCTCTATCTCACTTTCTATCTGTATCCTCCATCCGCCCCGGCAACTAAGAGAACAGACTACCGAGTCCTCAGCCAACACCCACGAAACTGAGCAGGAAGGTCTAGGGGTGTTGCTCGGGGCTGTCCCCAGAAACTGCCCTGTTCGCGGGGTGACTAAACCAGACGCCAGAGCCATTCTGGTTCTTCCCTTGCTGGGGACCCGCACAGGGGACTCCTCCCTCTGGCTCCCAACCCGGAGAGCGCATGGCCGCCTTGTCCCTGTCCCATACCAGTTCTTATAGAAGCGCCTTTTGCACTCATCGCTGATGTGCTCCGCAAAGATGGTCTTGAAGGTACGGAGGCCTCGAGGGGTTTCTACGTAGCCCACGACGCCCACAACCACCATGGGCGGTGTCTCCACAATGGTCACAGCCTCCACAACCTCCTTCTTGTTCACCTCTGTAGAAAAGAAGGCTGTCAGACTGGTAGGGGACAGCGCCAAGCATAAATGTGAACTGTCTGCTTCAATTAAAGATGGCTACTCGCTTCCGGGAACCGGGAAGTTTGCAGAAGGGGGGTCCTTAACAGCAACCCGGACTCCTAGGGGCCAACTTACCGCACACGTTTGTATTTGTAACTCAAAAAAAAAAAAAAAAAAAAAAAAAAAAGAAAAAGAAAAACAGAGCTCTACGGCAGTGTTTTGCTTAGCGATTTTTCTACTCTGTCCATCATAACCAGGAACGTGGGCTGCGTTCAGAAGTTTGTTAACAATCTCCCTAAATCAGCCTACTCCTCTTTGCTGAGACCCTTATTTAAGGGGGTTTCCTCATGTTTAAGTTCCTGGGCTCCCAACACATCCCTCCGCCTACAGCAACGCCAGCCATCTACAGCCTGAAGCACAATCCTACCAAGGGAGGGTCTGCCCCAACCCATCCCCATCCTCTGCTCCTAACCACCCCCAAACGGCTTTGACGAGGCCTGTACTTACTGGATCCCGGCCTGTCGACCTCCCGCACGATGTGAGTCATGCCGGCCTTGTAGCCCAAGAAGGCAGTGAGGTGGACAGGCTTGGAGGAGTCATCCTTGGGGAAGCTCTTCACCTTCCCACGGTGCCGGCTGCTGCGCTTCCGAGGCAGGAAGCCCAGGGAGCCGTGCCTGGGCGCGGAGAATTTCCTGTGAGACTACGAGAAAATGACCCCCGTTAGCATTCCGACGCCCAGCGTGCCTCAGTGACGGCGCGCGGAGTCCACACCAGCGACCACGGGGGGGACTGGGCTCACTCGTTTAAAGGCCCACACATTCTAAAGGAGTTCAACCTTTACAGGTAACCTTACGCTTAAGTCGGCAACAGTCTGACCACAAAAGGACTTCCGGGGCAAGCAGCTGGCACTACGGGTTCCCCAGGCCGGACGGATAAACGTAAAGGCCACCAGAACCCGACGGAGCCAAATCAGAACATGACAATCAGCACAGAGTCTCTGTCCGCCCGTCATTAAGTTCATCATCTGTGGTTCCTCGGACCTCCAGAGGCCTTACAGTTGTACGAACCGGCCCAGCCGATCCAGCCCGAGGCCTCGGTACCCCAGGCCCGGTGTCCGCTCCCGCGCGCGACGTTGAGGTCTGCACCTCCCACGTTAGCACGAGTAGTGCCTGACGCCCCCACTCAAAAGTCCTTCTGGCCTACGTGCTCAGACTCCAATCCAGATTGACACTAAATCGGTGAGATCGAGATGCAGAAAATTCTCTGGCACTAGAAAATTTTAAGGCTCGGGGCCTCCAAACCGGAGCCAGCCCCAAGGGCTTCTCCAGCCGCCTGGCGGGCCCCAGGTCAAGCACAGGCCTCGGGTGTTTTCAAATAGGCCTGGCTGGGGAGCTCGCCGAGGCCCCCGTGTCCCTCGGGCAGGCGCCCGGCGCCCCTCGAGTTGAGATGGCGGCGATTCGCCGCGGATTGAGTCAGGCCGCCGCGCCAACAGCGAGAGAAACGCCATAACGACACATACCATTTCGTCGCCGGATGCTGCCGGTAGAGATCGGGGCGCTGTCGACGAGCCATTTATAAAGCCCGGTCTGGGCCCGCCCCTTCCGGCGTGCGAGCGCGCGCCCGCGGCGGACGCCGGGTCGTGGGGCGGGTACGGGGCGCCATTTCCAGGCACGCTCGTTCTCGCCTAGCGTTCGTTCGGAGCTGGACGTCGGCTTCGGGGGCGGGAGTTAAAGACTGTACGGCGAGCGACTGGGTTCAGACTTAGTGAGGAGCCACGGAAACGATGGCAGAGAATTGGATGCAATGACCGTTCAGCATTAGGCAGCTGCCAAATTGGATAACACGCGTCATTACGCTGAAGCTAAATGGTTGCTGCTTTTCCTTTCCATATGAAATGGAGTCCCCTCTACCCAGTTGTGGGTGTCAGCGCCAAAGCGCCTGCACACGTGACACTCCCTTCCCGTCCCCCGAGGCAGATGTGCGGTGTTGCCGCTGGCGGGCACACTGTTGGGACGCGTTGCCCCGCTCCCACCTGTTCAGAGTTGGAGAGAAAAGACTGAAAGCCTGGATTGCCGATTCCCACCCCAGAGCTGCTTCCGCGACACCAACTTGCCTTTAATGCTTTCTGATTTCGGACACCTGTCCCTCAAGCCCCATCTGGGCCATCATTCCGGGTGTGCAGGTGCTGTGGACCGCGCTTGCTTCTGAGGGTTAGGGAGGCGACAAAACCGCCTCACGACCTGCAGTCACGGGTTCAGCTGCCCAGCCTCGCCGAGCCTCGCCCTCTCAGCCTCGGGAGCCCTTGCTGATCGCTGCCTGCCTCCCCCTACCCACCGTGACCCACGAGCACCCTAGTTGCTCTCTCTGCCTCCAGCCAGACTTGCCTCTCCAAATCTTCTTAAGAATCAAATATTATCTTGTTACTTCCCAAGGCTCCCTGTTGTTTCCTCGGGATTAAGCCTGAACTCCTTGAGGCTGCCGCCCAAGCCTCGGCCCTAACTGGCTATTCCTCCTCGTGTTTGCTGTGGCAGAGCACACACCCTCCTACATATCACCTTACACCTCCATCCCACCCAGTCCTGTTAACTTGACTCTGGACCTGGCCATTGCACGCTCACCCCGTTGATTAAAAAACCATTCATTTAATCTTCACACCATCCCTTGGGCGGGCAGCGCTGATCTCCCCTACTGGAAATAAGATTTCCCTTCTGGGGAATCTTTGGGGCCAGATGTGTTTCCAAAATCAGCACTTTTCATGTTTGAAATAAATCGTGCAATATGGTGCACATACTTATGTAAGCCTCCCCAAACTCTTTAATGAAACACATTAATTCTGTAAAAAATAAATACAAATACATTCTTATGGATGTATGAATGGCTTCACATCAGTTCAAGGCTGACTTTGCTGCCTAAAAGATTCAGATCGGTTTGGTGTTTGCTGTCCAATGACCTATGTTTTGAATTTCAGAATTGCAAACAAAGGACTATGGCCCATATTGTCTGTCTCCTCTTGTAGAGAAAACTAAGTTTCGGGCCAAGAGGAAATAGTTTGACAAAAGTCACACAATCAATGAAGGACAGGGCTCAAGGCTGACCCCGCTTGGGTTTTCACAACTCCGGACTTGGTGTTCAGTAACCCCCTCACTGGAAAGAGCTCTGGGGCCCCAAATCATTCACTCAGTAAGAAATACGTACTGAAGTCCTAAGGACACGTGGTGGCTCAGTCAGTTTCTCTCTCTCAAAATAAGTAAACTTTAAAAAAAAAAATACTGGGGCGCCTGGGTGGCTCCATCAGTTAAGTGTCCGACTTCCGCTCAGGTCATGATCTCTAAGCTCATGAGTTCAAGCCCCAAATGGGGCTCTGTGCTGATAGCTCAGACCCTGAAGCCTGCTTCAGATTCTGTGTCTCCTTCTCTCTCTCTGCCCGCCCCCTGCTCCTGCTCTGTCTCTCTCTCAATAATAAACATTTTTGAAAAATTAAAATTGCGAAGGGAGTTTAAAAAGGTTTGACAACGTCACTAGACAAACTATTCTCCCTAAAAGGAGATTCCCTCTTTACCATCAAGAGAGAAAAGAGAGATCAGGAGACTTTTGTCATTCCACTTGTGCATACAGCTCACTGGATTATTGTCTGGGACCTCAGTTTCCCCATCTGTCAAAGGAGGGATTCGTTCATTCATTTATTTAACAACTGTGTGCCGTGACGAACCTGCCCTGCTTAGCCTGTGCACAGCTCTGCGACACAGAAATCAAGCAGACACGAGGCTCATGCCCCTGACGATGCCACTTTGCCGACATCACAACTGAAACAGACGCCCGTGCCAAATATGATTGGAATACAAGGCAGGGTTGGCGAATCCCCCCAACTCGTGGGCTTCTGCTGAAGTGATGTTATTTGAATTGGGCCACAAAGGATGTTTATTTGTCAGGCAAAAAAAGGCAGCTGTCCAGGCAAAGGGAGCAATGTGTACAAAAGTACGGAGAATAAAAGATCTGCTCAAGGACCAGCTATGATTTGGTATTGTCCAGAGAGTAGGGGACAGTGGCAAGAGACAAGTTTAGGAAGATACATAGAGTTTAAATCTCAGCCTAAAATCTAAGGAAACTTCATCCTGAGGGCAGTGGGATGCACTACAAGTGTTTACGTACCCATCAAGGTGGGCGACCTGGGGACCTGATCAGCATGACCTGTAAAGTGAATACAAAGGAACCAAATCAGGAGATATTTAGGATCAACGCGATCTGGACACTCTTGGTAGGAGTCATTGGAGGCAGGATGGAGTAAGGAGGACATGAGGGCAAAAATCATGGTAACCATTATGGAATATTGGGTAAATATTACTTTTAGAAGGGCAAGATTTGTAGGTTTGAGATTCTTTGATGGGGTAAGCATTCCTTCCAAGAATGTGTCTAAGGCTACACACCAAAATGCGTGCAACTCAAGAAGAAAAAGGTAAGCAAATGAGGGAAGGGAAAGGAAATGAAGCCAGGAACAGATCATACCCAAAACACGCATCATAGAACTTTGTGTTTGTGCCAGAGTAGTCCTTCCGTTTGGTTCCGAGCCTCTGTGGCAGCCACATAAAAAAGAGAACTGTGATTACTAACAGGACCCACAATATCCACATGATAGAAACAAACAGGTAACTAAGAAGGAGTTCACTGTGCCTGAAATAAGGCTTGAAAGAAATTTCTCTGAGGAGACACAGAAATTTTTTCCTGAAGGCGCCAGCGTGGGCTGTAGCTGGTAATGCCCTGAGCATCTTCCCACAGTGGACTGTGTACGTGCCGTGCAGACCAATGAACGCATGGCACCACACCAGTATGATCTGCATGAGCTCTTTAGGAGAGGCCAAAACATGGGGGTTGGGCTACCTGATCCAAGATTGCTAGTTTAATCCAAAGATAAAATCCTGTGCCTGGTGGGGGCACCTGGCCAACTTGGTGGAGCATATGACCATTGATCTCAGGGTTGTAAATTTGAGCCCCACATCGGGTGTGGAGCCTACTTAAAAAAAAAAAAATCCAGGCGCACCTGGGTGGCTCAGTTGGTTGAGCATCTGACTCTTGATTTCGGCTCAGGTCACAATCTCACATTTCACGAGTTCAAGCCCCACATCAGCCACACTGCCAGTGCAGAGCATGCTTGGGATTCTCTCTCTCTCTCTCTCTCTCTCTCTCTCTCTCTCTCTCTCTCTCTCCTCTTATCTGCCCCTCCCATGTGTGCTATAAATAAATAAACAAGTAAATAAATAAAATCCAGAGTTTGGAAAGAAATTGACGTTATTAATAGATGGCCCTCCATCAATACTGTTTTTAAAATGGAACTTCTAGTAAGGAACAGGGAAGGATCTCAGGCTTCGTTCAAACACCTACAGGGCAGATGTCCTCTACGGCCAGTAAAGACCCTAGGTGTGGACCAACCTAGCGGCAGGTTAGGAGGATCTGAGCAAGAGCCAAACAGCGATGACATGAGGATGTTTCACGTTCATCTCGCTCACTAGACTGGAACTTCCTGTAGGCAGAGACCATATATCTTGTTCCCACATGTTCAGTACTCAGTGAGGGCCTGGTGCAGAGGTCTGAGTCACATCTGTCCGATGAGGGCATGAACACAGGGGACCCAAGCTAGAACGTCACAGTTTTACTGTCAAAGGCTGTCTCCCTTGTCCGCCTCTTTGTCATGAGCTCACACCTTGATCTTTTGTGCTGTCACTGACTGTTGCAAAACCACCAGGCCCAGATGAGAAGGTACTGGGGCCAGTGAGTCAGTTACTGTGAGCTTGTGGCATGAGTGCAGCCCAATGTCCCCGGGGCAGGAACCTGGGCACAGAGGCTCTAGGCCATGAAGCCCGCCCCCCCCATCCTTGCTCCGCTACCACCAGCGGTCAGGACGATGCCCCACAGAACTGGAGCCAGCTGGCCAGGGGGGCGTGGCAGCTCCTGCCCCTGTGCGGCCTGGGCCTGGTGCAGTTCTATGCACTCCCATTGGGGGCGCAGGTGAGCCTAGCAAATATGGCCTCCCGTTGCCTCTCGGTCTACTGGCTGGGCCCCTGTGTCCAGTGCTGCTGCAGCCTGCGGGTAGGCGGGGAGCTCACCCTCATCCAGACCAGGAAGCGGTGCCTAGAGGTGCCACTGCCTATCCGACAGGCCTTGTGGCAGCCACAGATCATCGTGTGGGGCCGGGACCTCCGGCAGCTAGCCACCCTGATGCACAGAGGCTGCCACCGCGTCCCACAGCTCCTGTGGCACTTCAAGAGGGACTCCAGCCTGGTCCTCCTCTGTGTGGCCCAGTGGGCCTACTGCAGCCTGGCCAGCTTGCACGGCGAGAACGGCAAGGCCTTGGGGCTGTCGCTACCATCCGTGGTGTATCCCTGCTCGTCCACTGCCTAGATAGGCTGTGAGTGGCCATGGGATGGGTAGGGCCGTCCATGCAGGGCGTGGCCTACCACCCCCGAGGTGGGCCAGGCTGTGTGGAGTGGACTCCAAAGACCTGGATGCGGTCATTGCCATCCTTCCAGCCACCCCCGTCCTTGTTAGCCAGCCCTTCCTTGGCCCTGACCCAGCCACCCCAGCAGCCCCCCAGTCTCCATCAGAACTGTGCCGCATGTTTGGGGACAAGGATGCCAGCTGGCGAGAAGGAGGCTGTGGCTTTGGGGCCACCCAGGAGCCCATTAGCATCAGGTTCCAGAACAGGAACAAGGTGGCCTTCAGGTGTTCATCAAGGCAGGCCCTTGCCCAGCAAGTCAAGGCCACCTGTGTTCTCATCATTCTTCTGTATATCTATGCCATGTCTCTCTTCATGCAGAACTTACAGTAAATGATCCCGTGATGCCAGCCTCTCGTATGTCCCCAGAGAGGTCGAATGGTATCAGATCTGTCCACTTAGACCTTGGCTGGGCTGGGTGGGGGGCAAAGGTGGGTGGTAAGCCACATGCACACCATGGGCTAGGCTGGGGGACCTGGTCTCAGCTCTATCACCACTGTGTGTCCCTGGGGAGGTTCCTTTACCTTTCATAGCCTCAGTTTCCTCTTTTGTAAAATGTAGATAATAGGACTCCAGAGGAGGGGTAGATACCACTGAGCAATTTGCAAATTGTAGAGTGCTCTCTTCCTTCTTTAAGTCCCCTAACAGAGGGTATAAGAACTCCTTGGAGACAACTTTCATATTGTATTAAAGGCTATAAAAAGAAGACCCAGATAAATGGAGTGAAGTAGTCAATTCATGGATCAACGGACCTAGTGTCTTAAAAATGTTAGTCTCCAAATTAATCCATAAAGTCATTGGGATTCCAACCAAAATCCCAAAGGACTGATTCTAAGATGTATTAGAAAGTCAAGGTCCTTGGGGCACCCGGGTGGGTCTGTTGGTTAAGCATCTGACTTCAGCTCAGGTCATGAACTTGCAGTCCATGGGTTCAAGCCCCACGTCTGGCTCTGTGCTGACAGCTCAGAACCTGGAGCCTGCTTCAGATTCTGTGTCTCCTTCTCTCTCTGCCCCTCCCTAGTTCATGCTCTGTCTCTTGTGCTTTCAAAAATAAATAAACATTGAAAAAGAAAGAAAGAAAGAAAATCAAGGTCCTTGAAAATTTAGGGCATTTGTGAAAAAATAGAGCCAAGATGGGGACTTATTTTACCAAATATTAAGACATACTACAAAAGCACAGCAGTGAAAACAATGTGGTAGTGGCAGGAAAAACAGGCAGATGAATGGAATAGAATGCAAAACCCCAAAAATAGGCCAGCTACACATGGAAACTTGATACATGAAAAAGTGATATCCCAAACCTGTATGAGAGCATGATAATTTAGCAAAAGGGGTTGGAGAAATTGGTTCGCGCCATGAGAAAATAAATACACATGAATCTTGTAGTGGATTGAAGGTGTTCCTCAGAAGATATGTCCACCTGTCAAAGTGGCCTCATTTGGGAAGAAGTCCTTTGCAAAAGATTCTTTGAATCAAGGATCCTGAGATAAGATCATCCTAAATTAGGATGGGCCCTAAACCTAATGACTAGTATCTCTTATTTTTTCAAGTTTATTTATTTATTTTGAAAGAGACAGAAACAGCACAATGTGGGCGGGGGGTGGGGGTGGGGGAAAGGAAGAGAGAATCCCAAGCAGGCTCCATGTTATCAGCACAGAGCCCAGCGTGGGGCTTGAACCCATGAAACTGTGAGATCATGACCTGAGCTGAAACCAACAGTTGGACACTTAACCAGCTGGGCCACCCAGGCGCCCTTGACAAGTATCTTTATAAGAGAAACTAAGGGAAGGAGAAACACAAAGGGGAAGGCTATGCTAAGAGGGACACAGATGAGCCAAGAAATGTCAAGGATTGCCACCAGCCACCAGAAGCTGGGAGAGAAGCTTCTCCTTCAGAGCCTCCGAAAGGAACCCACCCGGCTAGCACCATGATTGCAGACTTTTCTAGCACTGTGAGAGGGTAAATCTGTTGTTTTCAGCCACCAAGCTTTCGGTAACTTGTCACAGGAGCCACAAGAGACAGATACGGATCCTCACTTTTTGTCTCAGCCCCATACCTAAGGTCCAAAATTTTTTGAGGTGCTCTACCAATGCAGATTGGTATTATTTATGTTATTACAATGCTTTGTATGTGCCCAATGCATTTATGAGCCTTTCGGAAATAATCTTAGCTGCCCTTCATTGAGAGCAGAACAATCTTTTATTTCGTTCGATTAGTCAACCCTTTTGGGAAAGCACTCTTCCATCAGCTCCATTTAAGAGCTCAGGAAACCGTCTCAAAAGAACTTAGTAACTTCCTGGGGCGCCTGGGTGGCTCAATTGGTTAAGTGTCAGCCTTCAGCTCAAGTCATAATCTCACAGTTTGTGGGTTCAAGCTCTGAGTCGGGCTCTGTGCTGACAGCTCAGAGCCTGGAATCTGCTTTGGATTCTGTGTCTCCCTGTCTCTCTGCCCCTCCCCAACTTGTGCTCTTTCTCTCTCTAAATTAAACAAACACAAAGGTTTGACGTATTAAAAAAAAAGAATTTAGTAACTTCCTGAGGTCATATAGCAGAATTCATGCCTTCAACCATGAGCCTTCATGTCCCTATGTTTAGAATGGGCTCTTTCGAGGGTTCTGACACCTCCGTCACTGACACCACTAGCAGGGAGGTGTCCGGGAGACAGGCTCTGCTGAGTTCCCTTGTCCCCAGGCCAAGAGTGTATATACATATACGTATGAATATTATATGTATGTACATGTATATACACAGGTGTATATGTATATATGATTCTATGAATGACATCAGATCCCAGTGTCCCCTCTTAGACTTTTGCCTGTGCTATTCCCACTTGTTTGCTGTTCACAGAGTCTGCTCGCCTCCCCAACCTTCAACATGCTAAATCCAGGCCACAGCCCCCTCCTGCCTGGATTGCTGCGCCAGCCTCCAGAAGCATCCTTTTGTCCCCCTCTTGCTCCTAAAATCCCAACAGGCTCACCTTCCATTCATCCACAATCCAAGTTAGGACACCTGCCTGGGAAACAGGGTCTTTATAGGGAAGAAAGTGTTTCAGAGTATGAACAGTTTTACAGGCTTATATACTTTTTTACATCTTGTAAAAGTTCAAAAGATTATAGGTTACCAGTTGGGGGGAATCACAAGTTTTATCAGAAAGGAATGCGGGGAGTAGGAGCATTGAAAGATACCCCAAAGGGGGCGCCTGGGTGGCTCAGTCGGTTGAGCATCTGACTCTTGGTATCAGCTCAGGTCATGATTTCAAGGTCATGAAATGGAGCTCCGCATTGGGCCCCATGCTGGGCGTGGAGCCTGCTCGGGATTCTCTCTCTCTCTCTCTCTGAAAATAAATAAATAAACATATTTTTTTTTAAGTGGACAAGATGGTATTCCTCCAGGTGCCCATTCACAAAGCAGGTGTACACTATGTGTGTGGTGGGCCATAAGTCAGGCTTTTGGTTTGAACAAAGTTTATATACAGTCGTGTTGACTTAGAAGGAAATCCAAAGTGGTTTCCCTCATATCTCAGGACTTTGGAGAGTTTTTCTGTCTTCGGTTATACTCATTACATATAACTCATTATATAATTATAATATCCATCATCTCAGTCAATCCTCCGAATCCCTTAAACCAGGGTTTCTCATACTTTTAATATGCAAACAAATCACCAGCCTTGTTAGAATGTGAGTTTGACTCATGAAGACTAGGTCTGCTGCTGTTCCATGAGGCACCCTTTAAATAGCAAGGCCCAAAGTACATTTTTTAAAAATGTTTATTTTATTTTGAGAAATAAAGTGTGCGTGTAGGAAGGGGGCAGAGAGGGAGGGAGAGAGTATCCCAAACAGGCTCTGTGCCACCAGCACAGGGCCCAACGTGGGGCTTGATCCCAGTAACAGAGAGATCATGACCCAAGCCAAAATCAAGAGTCAGACCCTCAACCCACTGAGCTACCCAGGAGCCCACCGAAGTACATTTTATTAACTGTCCATTGCATAGCTCGGATTACTGAGGCTCTGAGAGGTTGAGGGTCCCAAAGCTGGCAAATGTTGGGAGGGGTTTTAGAGACCAGGTAAAGAAGAGGTTCTTCAGCATGGGCTGTGTGTCAGAATCACCTGGGGAGATTTTAGAAATTCTGACTCCCAGGCTGAATCTCAGAACTGTTAAAAAGAAAACCATCGGCTCAAAATGGCATCCTTTAGGCTAAGTCACCAAACCAGGGCTTAATACCTAACCTAATGTAGTTTCATCCTCCCCCCAGAAATGTAGTCTTAACCAGTCATGAATTTTCTGACCAACGCCAATGAGGTCATCCATCACACGGGCCCTCCCCATTCCCCAGAGGAAGATGAGGTCATCCACCTAACAGGACCCCTGTCCTTCCTATGAAGGGAAGGTGACCTTGCTTCAAACAATCCTCCATTCCTTTTGCTTGTAACTTCGTTGCTTCACCCTCCTTGCTATGAAGACCTCCCACTTTGTACAGATTCTTGGAGCCCCCCTCCTCTTGCTAGATGGGATGCTGCCGGATTCGTGAATTGTTTAATAAAACCAACTAGATCTTCAAATATACTCAGTTGAATTTTTGTTTTTTAACACAACAAACTGCAATTTCTGGGAGTGAAACCCAGAACATCAGGCATTTTGAAAAGTTCTCTAGATGATTCTAAAATGTAGCCAAAATTGAGAACCACAGGATTGAAGAATTCCATATGCAGGTCAAGTTGGTAGGTTTCAATATCCACCCATCCACCCAATCTCTTCTAGATTGGGGATGTGTGCCCAGTTCTGCCCTGGTGATCAGGGATTTGGGGATGAATCCATCTGCTGTTCATTCGAGGTAACTGGAGAGGTAGGAGGGAGCTGGAGATGGGAGAGGAGGAGAAGCACATCTTCTAGAAGAAGGCAGCTCTCCTTAGAGGTGATAAGGTTTCTGTGGCCTGCCCTACAGACTCCAGGGTTGGGTCATTTCTGTGGGGTAGGCCTCCCAGGACCTAGGGTTACCCTCATGTGCTTCTTGGACACAGAATCCCCTGCAAAATAATAAATGCACATCAGTTATGACTCACCTGATCTGAGATTAAAACATTGCATGGTCATTCATTCACTATATATTTATCGTGCACCTAGTGTTTGCCTGTTTGCCAGGCACTGTTCTAGGCATTTGGGATACGTCAGTGAATAAAATGATGTTCCCTACCCATTGGGAGCTTACATTCTAGCCTTAGTGATAAAAATAGCATGGAACAGAGGCAGGTACAGACAAACAGACCAAAAGGAATAAAGGGTAGAGAAGCAGATCTCTGTGCACATCAGGATGTGATCCATGATCAAGGAGCCAAAAGACCATGGGGCAGATGTGTTGATGAATGACACATACGGTGTGGGGAGAACCAACTCAACTCTGGGAGGAAAAATTGCATCTTTTACCTACACCGTATCTGAAGGCAGATTCTAGGTAGATTAAAGCAATTTAAGACTACAGGGGGCGCCTGGGTAGCTCAGTCAGTTGAGCATATGGTTCTTGATTTCAGCTGGGCTCATAATCTCATGGTTTGTGGGACCGAGTCCCGCGTTGGGCTCTGTGCTGGCAGTGGAGAGTCTGCTTGGGATTCTCTCTCACTCTCTCTCTCTGCCCCTTCCCTGCTCACATGCGCTTTCTCTCACTATCTCAAAATAAATGAATAAACCTTTAAAAAAAAAGACTATAAAGATAATTTTATTTAATTTTTTAAAAATTTTAAAATATGGGAGAAAAATCTCTGTGACCTATGGATGCTGAAAGTCTTAAATAAGGCCCCCGAAACACAAATCGTGAGGGGGAAATGATTGTATCGGGCTGTGTCAAAATTAAGGATTGCTTTACAGAGAAGGACATTATAAATAATTAACACTCACAGAGTACTCACTAGTACTATTCTATAGTACTATTCCCAGCAGTCTTCTATGTGTTTACAAATGTTACCCCTCTTTTTTTTTTTTTACATTTTTAAAATTTATTCTTGAGAGACAGAGGAAGACAGAGCGTGAACAGGGAGAGACAGAGAGAGAGGGAGACACAGAATCTGAAGCAGCCTCCAGGCTCTGAGCTAGCTGTCAACCCCAACATGGGGCTCAAACCCATGAACCGTGAGATCATGACCTGAGCCAAAGTCAGACGCTCAACCAACTGAGCCACCCAGACGCCCCCAAATGTTACTCCTCTTAATCCAACCATTCTTGGTGCTCCCCGAGGCAGAGACCAAAGTGGCCCAGGGGCCCCAAAGGCTTTCTGCTCTCTGGAAAGGGCCAGAGAGCACATGTTCTGGCTTTGTGAACCATGCAACTGTAGGGATCCTAAGGGCAACCCCGCGGCGGAAGGATTATTGTGAGCTAAAGACACCTGAACACACCCCTTTGCAAGAAACCTCTTTGCTGCCTTACGCAGGACTTCCTGAAAGATACGGCCACCATAAACCCCCAGTCCGGCTGACTCACAGCCAGAATGGAGACTAACCATCACAACCTGAATAGTTGCTTAAACAAACTTTATTGGAAACTGTCACACCTTCTATCTGCTCTTCCATAAAAGCCCTTTCTCCCCATTCCCTATCCCCTGATCAAGTGGGTGCAGAAACCCTTCTCTTCCCTTTCCTTTAATTCAGTGGTTCTTGAAGCCAAAGAGAACAGTGGGGCTGGAGCAGGAGTTGGAGACAGCTCCAGGGTCCTTCCGCTCAGGATGGGAAGTAAGATGTGGGCATGCGCACAATGGGGTGCTGGGCACCATCTGGAATGAACAAGTCAGATGTTCCTGCTTCAACACAGATAAGCCTTACTACCAGAATGCTGAGTCCAAAAAGGGAAGAAACAGCAATATTTAATACTTTTTTTAAAGGTTATTTATTTTTAGTGAGAGAGAAAGAGCATGAGCAGGGGAAGGAAGAAATAGCAATATTTATAGCTCAATGCCACGAGCAATATTTAGAGCCCTATTTAAAAACACAAATAAGGGTGCATATGTTGGTAGAGCATATGATGCTTGACCTTGGGGTCGTGAGTTCAAGCCCCACAGTGGCTGTAGAGATTACTTTAATAAATAAATCCTTTTTTTAATGTTTTTTATTTATTTTTGAGAGACAGAGAGAGACAGCGTGAGCAGGAGAGGATCAGAGAGAGAGTAAGACACAGAATCTGAAGAAGGTTCCAGGCTCTGAGCTGTCAGCACAGAGCCTGACGTGGGGCTCGAACCCACGAACCATGAGATCATGACCTGAGCCACCCACGTGCCCCAATAAATAAATCTTAAAATGCAAATAAATAAAAACACAAAGAAACACAAAGGCATAAGTAATTCACTTACAAGGTGCATGCATATTCGGAGAGACCTATATACACTACATTAGAGCAACGGGCAGTGGATCAGGTGGGGAACATGGTAGAAACACAAATGCCCAGGCCCACTCTGTCACTGTCCTGGGCCTCCACTTTCTTTCTGAGCTCGCCTGGGAGGCTGATGCACACCAAGTGTGGGAACCTCTGCTTTCAAAACTGGTGTGAGGAGGGGCCTGGGAATGAGGGGCAGGGGAAAGGGAAGACAGAGGAGACAAGAGAGAGTGTTTGACCCAGTTGGAGATGGTATAACCTGTTTCAAGCTGAGGAGACCAATAAACTCAGCTGTTTGCACTAAAGGTGCATAAACAATAATAATAATTATTATTAATATGCTAATTGTAGGCATAGAAAATAATCGTGCTTCCTTCCATCTAGCCTTCTATGTTCTCAGCTGGGGCTCTGTCATAAGTGACAGATTAACAAGAGAAAAGCGAACAGAAGTGTATGAATACTGTATATCTCCCACTGTATATGTGGGAGAAACCCACGGGTGGGTAGCTCAAAGGGATGGCTAAAACTTGGGCTTATCTGACATCTTCCACCAAGAATAAACACGTTTGTAGAGAAGGGCAGGGCAAAGAAAATTGTGTTAGGCTTCCAAGGGTGGCAAACTGTGGGAAAGGGACTATGTGGGGGGAGGGGAAGAGGGACTAATGGAATGTAGTTTGTTTTCAGATTCCATCTGGGGATGCCATCGAGCTCATAAGAGTCTAGAGGGGTCTCCAGTAAAGGAAAAGTTAAACCCTAGAAAGGGAGAAGGGAAAGAGAGCTTTTCCGGCATTTGCTACTTTTTAATTGCTTTCAGCTCAAAATAATTCTTATGTCAAAGAGGCATATTTTGGGGTGTCATATTCCAGTTTCCGTCAATGATATTTCTGTACAGTGAAATAGTTTGCAGTCTGTTAACCAGAATTAGGTAGCTCTATATATAGCGACGTGAAAAGACTTCCAAGACACATCGTCAAGGGAAAAAAAGCAAGTCATGGGAACAACACAAATGCTTTCATCCTATTTATTTAAAAATTAGATATATAGCCAAGCATGCAAAGTGAGTAAATTCATAGACAGCCAACCAGAAGGTGGCTTAAACTGTGGATACTTTTGAGGAGTGTGGGGGCCTAAGGGGTGGAAGGGAAGGCAGCTTTCCCAGATGGTCCTGTATAGCCCGCTGTGTTCTTCACAAGAATGTACTCATTGTTAATTACTTGTGCAATTTTTAAAAATAAAAATCAAAGTGAACTTCTGAGAAGAAACAAAACAAGAATCATCTGCACTTTTTCAAAATATAGATACCACCCTGGAGCCTGCTGAATCAGAAGCGGGGGGCAAAGGAGGCACCGCCAGGTGCTAAAAGAACTCCAGGTAGTCTGATGGGCACGCCCCCCTTAAGCACCGCTCAATGAGGGAAAGTTTGGGCAAATCACTTAAGCTTGTAATCCAAGTAATTGTAAAAGTCTTTTCTGTACACCAGAAAGCTCTTTGGGGACATCACAAAGCTCTGATTGGGAGGCTCTGAGCAAAGCCCTTCCCATCTCTGGGTCTGAGTCCCTTCTTTCAGAAAATGAGGAGGTTGGACCAGAATCTCTTTAACGGATGATCCTGGGTCCCTTCCATTTTTACCTTTTAGGATTCTAGGTGGGCTGTGTTGTTAATCCAACCAACCAAGACCTAATTACTAAGTTGCTAAAAACAAACCACCAGATAACTGTCCTGCTATTGAATACAGAATCAAAGTAGAAAATCACCCCTTTGTCATCCCTAATTGAGTCAGGCAAGCTTCTCCAAGAGATGTGAAAAACATTGGGTGAAACACAGAAAACAGTATAGCCTTGGGGCATCTGAGTGGCTCAATCGGTTCAGCTCCTGACTCTTGATTTCGGCTCAGGTCATGATCTCACGGTTCGTGGGTTCAAGCCTTGTATCGGGCTCTGTACTGACAGCTCAGAGCCTGGAGCCTGCTTCGGATTCTGTGTCTCCCTCTCTCTCTGCCCCTTCCCCACTTGTGCTCTGTCAGTCTCTGTCTCAAAAATAAAGAAATGAAAAAAAAAAAAAAAGAGTTGATGTTGCAGTCTTGGGTCCAAACTCTCTCCATTTTGGGAACTCTCTGTTTTCTAGCTTAAGGCCTTCAACTGACCAGATGAGGCCCACCCACATTCCTGAGGGTCATCTCCTTCACTCAGTAAACAAAGCCTACGTGTTAATCACATCTACCAAGTGCTTTCACAGCAACTAGATTAGCGTTTGACCAAACAACTGGGCCGCATGCCCACCGATCAACTGTACCGAGGCATTTATTCACTCGAGCATCCACCTCACTAACCCCTTTAAGCTGTATCTGGGCCCTTGTTTTTTCCACCTTTATTTCAACATTTATATTTTTCATTTCTTCTGCTTGATTCGCTTTCCCTGCTTCTCGTTCCTTTTTGATGTTGCTAATGTCTTCCTTTATCTCCGCATCATGCTTATTTCAAATTCTTGGTTTGTCCTAATACCCCTGCTTCAAATGGTATATGTCACGCCCTTTGTCGACTTTATTTAAAAGGGAGTTGTTCAGCTTAGCTGTCTAGGTGTTTTAGCCACTGAGCCCCTTCCCCCTCTGTACAGGGATCTCAATTATTCAATCTAGTTGTGTGTATTGAGTGAAGTAAAAGCCCAGTTCCTGGTGTGTGTTAATCCCAAGAATTTTAAATAGAGGGGAGGATTAGCCGAAGGAAGCTGGGGAGGGGCAGAAAGTTCCAGCGTTCACAAGACAGCTGCAAACACTCCCTCTGGCTGACACTGCCCCCCCCAGCTAATTATGGTTTCACCTTGAACCAGTCTCCTAGCTGGCCTTCTGCATCCTGCTGATTTGGAGAGGCGGGTGAGTGAATGAATCCGGAGAGCGGCTGGCTTCCAACTGGCACACAAAATTCATTTGTGTGAATGGTGTGAGGTAGGAACCCAACCTCATTTCTTTCCCCATACGGATGGCCAATGTCCCCCGCACTGCTCATGCACTAAATGGGCTCTTCTTCCGTTTGGAAGGTCACTTCTGTACGTCACATTCCCAAATGTTCGTCGTTCTGTTGCTGGGCTCTGCGTTCTGGTCCATTGTTCTGTTTGTCTATCCTCTGATTCACGACAGCTTTATAACAAATCTTTACCTCTGCTATGTCTCTCTGGTAGAACCTGCCCTTCTTCCTCAAAATTGGATTGGCAATTCTTGGCCTTTTGTTTTTCCATAAGAATTTAGAATCAGCTCCTAAGCGAACTAAGGCAGTCACAGAAAGACAAATGCCATATGATTTCACTCATATGTGGAACTTAAGCAACAAAACAAATGAACATGGGCGGGAGAGGTAGAAAAACCTGTTAACGGACCCTTCACTACAGAGAACAAACTGATGATTACTGGAGAGGCAGGTGGGGGGAGGGACTGGGTGAAACAGGTGATGGGGATTAAGGAGGGCACATGGGATGAGCACCAGGTGTCCTCTGTAAGTGTTGAAGCACTAAATTCTATACACCTGAAACTAATATTACATTGTATGATAACCAACTGGAATTTAAATTAAAACTTTAAAATAATAATAATAAAGAATTTTAGAGTCAGCTTACCAAGTCCCACCGAACGTCTTGTTGATTTGTGGACAGGAATTGCATTGACTCTATGCATCAACTTGGGAAGACTTGAGATCTTTACAATATTGAGTTTTTACACACAGTTATCTTGGACTATCTCTCCATTTCTTCAAGTCTTCTTTATTGCCTTTCATTTTAGAGTTTTCTTTCTAAACATCTGTCCATTCACCTCCTTTTAAATGATTCCTCATTGCAGGGTGCCTGAGTGGCTCGGTCGGTTAAGCGACTGACTCTTGATGTCTGCTCAGGTCATGATCTCAGGTTGTGAGGTTGGGGCCCCTGTCGGACTCTGTGCTGTGTCAGTGCGGAGCCTGCGTGGAAGTGTCTCCCTCCCTCGTTGCTTTGCCCTCAGCCCTCTGGTTCACCCTTCCGCTGAGAGTATGTCCCTCTGAGCATCAGAGCTTTACGTGGGGTCCAAATCAACTCCCGCCCCTTGATGGGCCCAGACAGTCTCTCTGGGTTCAAGCCTTCCTTTTTCTTTGTCCTTTTTATGGTCCATTCCTGTTCTGGTTTTTCTTTCCTATCATTTTAGTTTTTTGGCCATCCATATTGCTGGTTTCTTTTTCCTTCCTTCCTTCCTTCCTTCCTTCCTTCCTTCCTTCCTTCCTTCCTTTTCAAGATCTTTTCCTTTGAGGATTCCAAACACTTATTTTAAAGATAAAGTCTCTGGGGGCCCCTGGGTGGTTCAGTCAGTTAGGCGTCTGACTTGGTTTTGGTTCAGGTCATGATCTCATGGTTGTTGAGTTCAAGCCCCAAACCAGGCTCTGCACTGTGGCACCTGCTTGAGATTCTCTCTCTCCCTTTCTCTCTGCCCCCCTTCTCACACACTCTCTCTCTCACTCTCAAAACAAATAAACATTAAAAATTTTTTTTAAAAAGATAAATTCTTTCTATTTTCCATAAATCATCCCATCTGTGGTGACTTCATTTTCTGCTTGTGAGTGGTGAATTTCTTGCCTATAGGATTTGTTTTAAACATTTATGAGAAACAGAGCAAGACAGAGCACAAGCAGGGGAGGGACTGAGAGAGAGGGAGACACAGAATCCCAAGCAGGCTTCAGGCTCTGAGCTGTCAGCACGGAGCCCGACGTGGGGCTCAAACTCATGGACTGCCGAGATTATGACCTGAGCCGAAGTCAGAGGCCCAACCCACTGATCCACCCAGATGCCCCTTGCCTACAGGATTTCAACAAGGCTTCTGGATTTTTGATTTGCAGCCTCATTTGTAGAGGAAGGGTTTTCTTATGCTGTTTTCCTCTGTGCTTACCCTCTGTCCCCAGGAGACTTGCCTCTGCCAGGCTTCCAGACGCGCAATCCAGAAGCACATCTCATAGTTTAGGGCCCCTTCTGTGGACATATAGGGGCCACTGAAACTTCAGTTGAAGAGCCTGTGGAAGGATTACTTTGGCATGGGCCAGGGGGATGGGGGTGAAGCGCCAGAGAGCAAGCTAAATCTTCATCCTCCCTCTCTGAATCCACCACTTTCTCTAAATCAGAGTCTCAGGCAGAGATCCCCACGGTTACAGTGTTTGCTTCCTTTCCCAGTGGCAGAGCGCCACCCCCTTGGCTGGCTTCATGCAGGAGCCCGGCTCAGGTTCTGCCTCTTGTGCAGCATCTTAGACTATTACTCTACAGAAGCCAAACTTTCAGTGGCTGTGTGGGTCCAGAGTCCCAGAGCCCCCGGCTTCAGCCCTCTCCCCATTTTGCATTCCTGCTGCACAGGGCTGGTTATTTTTGAGCCTGGATGGGTTTATTAAAATTTCCCGTCTTATATTTTGTTCACCATTGCTCCATGTCTGGTGCAGAAGTGCTCTTGCCTTGTTATGGTTGTTGTCTATTGCTGCACAGCAGGTCACTCCAAAACTTAATAGCCCAGAACAACAGCCATTTTATTGTGTTGTGATGTTTTGCTTCAGGACCTTGGACACCAACTGAGTGGTTCTTTTTTCCCATGTGGCACTAACTGAGATCCCTTGGTAGCGCTGAGGTCATCAGTAGGTCTGGAGGGTTCGGGACAGTGGTGGCGTTGGCTAGAAGGCTGGGCTCAGCTGGGATTCTTGCCCCAGAGAGGGTACATGAAGTCTTGGTGGTTCTGACATAGTCAGACTTCTTACATGACAGCTCAGGGCTGTGTGCCAGGAGATGGAAAAAATGAACATTGATGTTTTCTTAAGGCCTGGGCCAGGAAAATGGCAAAAGTGTCATTCAATTAATCAACTGATCCACTATCACAGCCCTGCCCATGTTCAAAGGGGAGAGACATAGGCACCTGCTTTCCATGGGAAGAGGATCAAAGATTGTGGCCATAGTTCATCTGCCACCCTACGTTATATTTTCCCCTGGACAATAAGATCCTTCAGGTGAGATGCCCTGTGCTATTGGATCCAGAGGGTTTTCGGCGACTTGGCACACAGTGGTGTTACATATATATTGAACAAATGACTAGATGAATTTAGTACATAGGCTCTGAGCTAATTAGACCTGTGGGCACTTCCTTCATCCCGTCGCTGAGGAAAGAATGGGACCACCATGCCAGCTAAAGCACCGCCAAGCAGCTCTCCAGAGACACCTGGCGCAAATTTTTAAGATCTTAATTCTGCCGTGGTTCATCCGCCCAAAGCCCCCGAATGCATTGCCCCTCTGCCCAGGCAAGTCCACACTCCCGAAGAAAACAGCCCTAACACCTTCCATACCGAAGCGGCCTCAAGGGGGCAGGAGAGAAGGACCGAAGGCTAGTTGCAGCTCCGGCTGGACCGGGAACTCGAATTACTGGGCAGGGCAAGATCAGGAAGCTCTGGATTTGCAAAACCTCGAAAGGCAAAGAGCAGCCTGACTTCTTCCTTTGACCTTGCCTTTAACAGGGATCGGAGACACAAGCAGTGGAGGAGGAAGAGGAGGGTGTTTCTATAGCGCACAATGATAGGTATTGAGTTAGAGATGCACGTGTGACCCTGGAAAACTACTCATCACTTATAACTTCGTGCTTCTAAGAAAATGCTTAAATAACTTATTGTACACACCCTGAAAACCAACTGGGGCGGGGTGGCCAACAATGTTTACTAAGCTCAGGGCGCCTGGATGGCTCAGTTGGTTAAGTGTCCAACTCTTGATATTGGCTCCAGTCACCCTCTCATGGTTCATGGGATGGAGCCCTGAGTCCGGGCCAGCATGGAACCTGCTCAGGATTCTCTTTCTCTCCTTCTCTCTCTGTCCCTCCCCTGCTTGTTCTCTCTCTCTCTCTCTCTCTCTCTCTCTCTCAAAATAAACAAATATTAAAAAAGGGTTTTTAATTTAAAAAATGCTTACTCAGCTCATTCTTTATATCAAGCACTATTCTGAGTATATTTTGTGCATACATTCGTTTAATCCCGATGATAATCCTCAGGTTTATTTATAATAAAGTACTTTTTTATTTCCATTTTTCATATGAGGAAACAGGCCCAGAGAGGTGAAGATATTTCCCCAAGGTGACTCAGAGACTGTTGGACAGAGCACAGACTTCCATCCAAGAGTATCTGAGTCTAAAGCTCAGGTTCCAAAGCACCCCCCTTTCTGAGATTTAAATTCACTGGTGTGATGAAATCTTAAAGCTGGAAGGCTTAGGAACAGTCTCTAAATTCTTCACCACTTATGCACCCCATGCCTAACATAAAGTCTTATGTAGGGCGGACTTCCAATAAATATTTATTGGAAGAATAAGTGAATGAATATTATTTACTGATGTGGTCCATCACACTCACACAGATTTATTTTCCATTAAAAAGAATTGTGTAGGGGAGCCTGGGTGGCTCAGTCAGCTAACCATCTGACTTTGGCTCAAGACATGATCTCACGGTTTGTGGATTCGAGCCCTGTGTTGGGCTCTGCGCTGACCGCTCAGAACCTGGAGCCTGTTTCTGATTTCTGTGTGTCCCTCTCTGTCTCTGCCCCTCCTCTGCTCATGATCTGTCTCTCTCTCTCAAAAATAAATAAACACTAAACATTTTTAAGTAAAAAATTGGGTATAATTTACATACAGTGAAAATCACCCTTTTATGGACAAATATATAGTAAATTGTATAACCATCCCCACAAACAAGGTATAAAATGACTCCATCATGCCCCCCAATTTTCCCAGCGCCCCTTACTAGTGAATCCTAAAATGCCCTCCAGCCGCACTTCAGTCCGTAGCAACCATTGATCTGTTTTCTGTCCTATAGTTTTGCTTTTGCAAGAAGGGCAAAAAAGAAAAAGGATCGTGCCTTCTGTAGTCTTTTGAGTCTGGCCTCAATATAATATAACACAGGTTGTTGAGTGTATCGATTGTTCCTTCTTTTTTATTCCTGTGTCGTATTCCATGGCAGGGAGCACGCCGGTTTACCTCCAGTCAGGGGACATTTGGGTTGTTACCAAGTCTAAAGCTGTTATAAACATTCCTGTGCAGGGTTTTATATGAACATAACTTTTTTATCCAGGGTAAATATCTAGGAGAGGGATTACAGGGTCATATGGTAAAGGTAAAAGGTAAAAGGTAAAAGTTACCTTTATAAGAAACTGCTGGCCTGTTTTTCTAAGTGGCTGTACCACTTTGTATTTTCACCAGCAAGTACGAGAGCTCCAGATGTTCTCAATCCTCATTAGCACTTGATACTGTCAAATGAAACTTTTTTAAGCCATTTAAACAGGTATGGGGAGTAGCCCATCTTTGTTTTAATTTGCATCTCCCTAATGACTAATGACAGTAAGCATCTTTTCATGTGCTTCGTTGCCATCTGTATGTCTTTTCTGGTGACATGTTAGCTGTTCAAATCTTTTGCCCATGTTTTAAAGAGCAGATTGTTTTCTTACTATTGGCTTTTTAGAATTCTTTATATACTTGGGATGCAAATTCTTTATCAGGTATATGCTATGTGTAAAGATTTTCTCCCAGATTGTGTTTGGCCCTCATTTATTCTTGTAGCAATGACTTTTCAAGAGCGGTTCGTAGTCTTCATGAAGTTCAATTAATCGGTTGTTTTCGTTTATGCATCATGCTCTTGGCGTTGTAGCTAAGAACTCTTTGCCCAACCCAAAGTCACAAAAATTCTCTTTTGTTTTCTTCTAGAAGTTTTATAGAATCATAGCAGCTCCCTTATGAGGTTGCTATATTAAACTGAGCCATGTGGAAAGCCCGTAGCCCTGCACTCTGTGCCAGCACAGAGCTAATCCTCAGTACACAGAGCCTAAGACGCACATTTGGCCAGGTGGAATTTACAAGAAGTGCCCTCACAGCCACCATGTTTCCTCTGCACAGATCTGTGTCCTTCCATCGCAGAATGACAAGATACCAGGGCCGCAAAGCCTCTGCAGGTGTCCTTGTCCGACCCAATCCTGGATCCGATGGAGGTACCCAGACACACGGAGAGAGGCCGTAAGAACTACAGGTGGTGGGAAGAGCCAGACCTGGAAAGTTCTTCCCACTGCAACTCCATCCTATTTCCATGAAACCTCGATGTCCAACCCAAGCTGTGATGGGGTTCTCGGGACCAGGGTCTATTTACTGAGCACCTACTATGTAGAAATGCTTGGCTACAGAATGTTGGCTACAGCAGCAAATTAGATAGCCAAACGCAGAGACTAGCAGAAGAAAACAATGAACAAATAATTACATAATTAATTAGTGAATTAAGGAAAAGGGTAGGGTGTGTGTGTGTGTGTGTGTGTGTGTGTGTGTGTGTGTGTGGTGGGGGGTATGTCCAGTAAAAACTTCGTTGCCCTTCCTCAGCCTCCTCCTCTGTGCCAGGTGTCGCAGGCCCCTCCCGGCTGGGGGAGGGAGGGGAGGGAGAGGTGGTGCACAGACACCGGGGCCCACGTGATCTCAGCCTAAAAGCAAGGTGCAAAGGTCCTGGGAGAGGTGGGGGCAGTGCTTTGGAAGTCATACATTCGTGGACCACTGGTTCATTGGGGAAATCTGCATGCGACACCTGCTGTGTAGGAAGACAAACGTGGCCCCTGCCCTCTCTGTTGGGGGTCAGACAGCGACAGGAAACCAATAACTAGGAAGGTTTCAGCAAGAACCTTAGGCTCGAAGGG